>NC_043013.1:45478257-45503257 GCF_006345805.1 Octopus sinensis | reverse complement strand
GCCGCAGTCAAATGACTGAAACAAATAAAAGAATTCACAATGAAGGCGATGCTCCAGCATGGGCGCAGCCAAATGACTGTAACAAATAAAAGAATTCACAATGAAGGCGGTGCTCTAGCATGGCCGCAGCCAAATGACTGAAATAAAAGAATTCACAATGAAGGCGATGCTCCAGCATGGCCGCAGTCAAATGACTGAAACAAAAAAATTCACAATGAAGGCGGTGCTCCAGCATGGCCGCAGTCAAATGACTGAAACAAAAGAATTCACAATGAAGGCGGTGCTCCAGCATGGCCGCGGTCAAATGACTGAAACAAATAAAAGAATTCACATGAAGGCGGTGCTCCAGCATGGCCGCAGTCAAATGACTGAAACAAATAAAAGAATTCACAATGAAGGCGGTGGTGCTCCAGCATGGCCGCAGTCAAATGACTGAAACAAATAAAAGAATTCACAATGAAGGCGGTGCTCCAGCATGGCCGCAGTCAAATGACTGAAACAAATAAAAGAATTCACAATGAAGGCGGTGCTCCAGCATGGCCGCAGTCAAATGACTGAAACAAATAAAAGAATTCACAATGAAGGCGGTGCTCCAGCATGGCCGCAGTCAAATGACTGAAACAAATAAAAGAATTCACAATGAAGGCGGTGCTCCAGCATGGCCGCAGTCAAATGACTGAAACAAATAAAAGAATTCACAATGAAGGCGGTGCTCCAGCATGGCCGCGGTCAAATGACTGAAACAAATAAAAGAATTCACAATGAAGGCGGTGCTCCAGCATGGCCGCAGTCAAATGACTGAAACAAATAAAAGAATTCACAATGAAGGCGGTGCTCCAGCATGGCCGCAGTCAATTGACTGAAACAAATAAAAGAATTCACAATGAAGGCGGTGCTCCAGCATGGCCGCAGCCAAATGACTGAAACAAATAAAAGAATTCACAATGAAGGCGGTGCTCCAGCATGGCCGCAGTCAAATGACTGAAACAAATAAAAGAATTCACAATGAAGGCGGTGCTCCAGCATGGCCGCAGTCAATTGACTGAAACAAATAAAAGAATTCACAATGAAGGCGGTGTGTCCAGCATGGCCGCAGTCAAATGACTGAAACAAATAAAAATTCACAATGAAGGCGGTGCTCCAGCATGGCCGCAGTCAATGACTGAAACAAATAAAAGATTCACAATGAAGGCGTTGCCAGCATGGCCGCAGTCAAATGACTGAAACAAATAAAAGAATTCACAATGAAGGCGGTGCTCCAGCATGGCCGCAGTCAAATGACTGAAACAAATAAAAGAATTCACAATGAAGGCGGTGCCCAGCATGGCCGCAGTCAAATGACTGAAACAAATAAAAGAATTCAAATGAAGGCGGTGCTCCAGCATGGCCGCAGTCAATTGACTGAAACAAATAAAAGAATTCACAATGAAGGCGGTGCTCCAGCATGGCCGCAGCCAAATGACTGAAACAAATAAAAGAATTCACAATGAAGGCGGTGCTCCAGCATGGCCGCAGTCAAATGACTGAAACAAATAAAGAATTCACAATGAAGGCGGTGCTCCAGCATGGCCGCAGTCAATTGACTGAAACAAATAAAAGAATTCACAATGAAGGCGTTGCTCCAGCATGGCCGCAGTCAAATGACTGAAACAAATAAAAGAATTCACAATGAAGGCGGTGCTCCAGCATGGCCGCAGTCAAATGACTGAAACAAATAAAAGAATTCACAATGAAGGCGGTGCTCCAGCATGGCCGCAGTCAAATGACTGAAACAAATAAAAGAATTCACAATGAAGGCGGTGCTCCAGCATGGCCGCAGTCAAATGACTGAAACAAATAAAAGAATTCACAATGAAGGCGGTGCTCCAGCATGGCCGCAGTCAAATGACTGAAACAAATAAAAGAATTCACAATGAAGGCGGTGCTCCAGCATGGCCGCAGCCAAATGACTGAAACAAATAAAGAATTCACAATGAAGGCGGTGCTCCAGCATGGCCGCAGTCAAATGACTGAAACAAATAAAAGAATTCACAATGAAGGCGGTGCTCCAGCATGGCCGCAGTCAAATGACTGAAACAAATAAAAGAATTCACAATGAAGGCGGTGCTCCAGCATGGCCGCAGTCAAATGACTGAAACAAATAAAAGAATTCACAATGAAGGCGGTGCTCCAGCATGGCCGCAGTCAAATGACTGAAACAAATAAAAGAATTCACAATGAAGGCGGTGCTCCAGCATGGCCGCAGTCAAATGACTGAAACAAATAAAAGAATTCACAATGAAGGCGGGTTGCTCAGCATGGCCGCAGCCAAATGACTGAAACAAATAAAAGAATTCACAATGAAGGCGGTGCTCCAGCATGGCCGCAGTCAAATGACTGAAACAAATAAAAGAATTCACAATGAAGCGGTGCTCCAGCATGGCCGCAGTCAAATGACTGAAACAAATAAAAGAATTCACAATGAAGGCGGTGCTCCAGCATGGCCGCGGTCAAATGACTGAAACAAATAAAAGAATTCACAATGAGCGGCGTGCTCCAGCATGGCGCAGTCAAATGACTGAAACAAAAAAAGAATTCACAATGAAGGCGGTGCTCCAGCATGGCCGCAGTCAAATGACTGAAACAAATAAAAGAATTCACAATGAAGGCGGTGCTCCAGCATGGCCGCAGTCAATGACTGAAACAAATAAAAGAATTCACAATGAAGCGGTGCTCCAGCATGGCCGCAGTCAAATGACTGAAACAAATAAAAGAATTCACAATGAAGGCGGTGCTGCCCAGCATGGCCGCAGTCAAATGACTGAAACAAATAAAAGATTTCACAATGAAGGCGGTGCTCCAGCATGGCCGCAGTCAAATGACTGAAACAAATAAAAGAATTCACAATGAAGGCGGTGCTCCAGCATGGCCGCAGTCAAATGACTGAAACAAATAAAAGAATTCACAATGAAGGCGGTGCTCCAGCATGGCCGCAGTCAAATGACTGAAACAAATAAAAGAATTCACAATGAAGGCGGTGCTCCAGCATGGCCGCAGTCAAATGACTGAAAAATAAAAGAATTCACAATGAAGGCGGTGCTCCAGCATGGCCGCAGTCAAATGACTGAAACAAATAAAAGATTTCACAATGAAGGCGGTGCTCCAGCATGGCCGCAGCCAAATGACTGAAACAAAAGAATTCACAATGAAGGCGGTGCTCCAGCATGGCCGCAGTGAATTGCCTGAAACAAATAAAAGAATTCACAATGAAGGCAGTGCTCCAGCATGGCCGCAGTCAATTGACTGAAACAAATAAAAGAATTCACAATGAAGGCGGTGCTCCAGCATGGCCGCAGTCAAATGACTGATACAAATAAAAGAATAAAAATCGCATGACCATTAAGAAAAAAAAAGTAAAAATTTTGGATCCCATGCCCACCACAATTTTCCCAAGCCCCACCAGTGGGCGTATCCCTTACGTTGGGAATCACTGCTCTTGTAGTAAAGAGTTCCACCTCCCTTTCATTTGTGATCATCTGTTTTTACGTGTACCTTATCTCATTTCTTTTAAATGTGGTAGAGTGTGAGATTTGGTTGTTATTTCTAGTGATCACATAGAAGTTCCTTCCTTGGCTCTTAAAATATGTTGATATTTCACATTGACGTAAGATACAAATTTCGTGTTTGGCAGCTATTTATTTGTCTGTGTGTATTCGTGTGGTATTTATATTTTTAGAATTCAAGGGTTTGAATGGAAAGCGCAGTAGTTGCTCCCGTATGGATCTGAATTCGTGACTTAGATGGACAAAACTGTAAACAGGCTGCAAAATGTTTACTTCGGTACTCAATTCTCTCTTGTTACGCACCACTTTTAAACTCTAAACAATTCCACACATGCAAACAAATCTGATTGAAACAGAACGGGAGAGAATATTAGGATTTTTTCGGTTTGAACGGCAGTTTTTAAAAATAATTTTCACGTAACTAAACACTATTAAACTTCGTATACTGGTAGAATGTGTTTATAAAACACCTTTTTCTCTTGGCTCTATTGAGAAAATTCTATAGTTTGTAAGATATTTGTTGTTTTTTCTTCTTCAATTTCTGCAATTTCAACCAATCAATGACCGTCTATTGAGGCGAAAACATTCTGTGCCGTATGAATATGTCCCTCGTTTAAGAAACAGATTGGGTTTATTTACATTTGTGAAGAAAAAAAAGATACCCTTCCCCCACCCCTACCCCTACCCTAAAACAGATTGAAATGCAATAGATCGATACTAGGGTCATAATTATGGGTGACAATTTCATATGACACCGCTAGTAAAAACTGCCGTTCAAACCGAAAAGATCCGAAACATGTTTAAGCTTCTGTAGTTCGGACGATCCGAGTACGAGTGAGATTATATCTTTGCAGCAAGGAAGAACCAACTACTCTCCAATGTTGTGAAGTTTTTTTTTTTTTTTTTTTTTTTTTTTGCAGCAACAATTTTTCTTGAAACCTCGTAGAACACTTTCAGACCAGCCGCAACGTCTTGCATACACATTCCTGTGTCATCAAGTCTGGATTTGACCAATCTGTCAGCTTGGCTTCTGAAAAATTCCTCGTCTTTGTTGACTGCACTCGGATGTTTCGTTTCCAAATGCCTCTTTAGCCTGCTGGGCTTCAGCGAAGAAGCTGCCAATACCTCAGAGCACAGAACACACTGTGGTTTTTCTCCTCCACCAGCAGTAAGCACAGTGAAACCGAAGCTCAAACATGACTCGTCATATCTCCTTTTCTTTGTAAAATACAGTCTACAAATAAATATAACAATACGTAAATGTTATATTGTAAATGCACGGAATTTTGTACTATTTTACTCTGTTGAGAACTTATATATATATATAAGTTCAGAAAAATTTAGATTCAGATGAATATGGTACTTAAGTCAAATGCACCAGAATTTTGTATGGTATTATCCATACAAATCCATGGGGTGATTATAATCAAAATAAGCAACAAGTATATCCGAGGTAATGTGGTACGATCGTTTCATGCTACTTCCTTTTATTAAACACTGTAAGTATTACATCAGTTTTAAAATGTCGAGCAATCTTCAGCCACTTATAGAAATTTTCCAATCAAACGGACAATGCACATTCTTATATATATATATATATATATATATATATATATATATATATAATATGTATATAATTTAGAGAAAAACCTCTATTAAACAATTCAATAGTGAAAGATGTTAATCGCACCATATTGAATTGTTTAATAGAGGTTTTTCTCTAATTATATACATATATTATATTACGTGAAATTTCATTTAGAATTGCTAAATTGAATTTTCCCTGTAAGTTTGAATTAAATTCCCTACTATTGTATATGTATATATATATACATATATATATATATATATATATATATATATATATATATATATATATATATATATATATATATATATATATATATATATATATATATATATATATATATATGTATGTATGTATAAGACATTTTTCATACAGAAGTTATTTTGAAATTGGTTAATTTTGTTTTACTTCAATACTCTCATTTTAGTCATTCAGTTGAACTTCGGTCAAGTTTCTTACCATTGTAGCGACTTTGAAAATGTTCAACTAAAAGTCGCTACGTACTTTATGTAGAACGAACGTCTTAATTCTGACAGCGCCACTAGCTTGTCTTTTTATTGGCCTATTAGGTCCCTGCTTATTGATATTGAATACGAACATAAAGAGTAAAATTAAGAATGAACTTACGATGATAAATATGTCGAAAATATAGGCCGTTCGTAAATTTGTAATGGTGAAAACAAATCGCAAACTCTTCATAAACCACTCTTGCGAACTATGTCATTAATGAGCCGGTGTTACGGCCGCTGTAACAGCCCAGAATATACCCCTGCCCAGACTACATTCCATGCTTGCAGACAAATATCACAGATGTACCTCACTTATAGAAGTTGCCCCAGAACATATATAAAATTTGATATCAATCGAGGAAGAATTAAAATTAGAAATGTTAAATTTCTAAATGTCTCAGAGAGACATGAGCGGTGGTGGAGCGATATAGTGGTCGTATATCGTCAACTCAACGTGACAGTCCAGTAAGGGAATTTCACCACCGCCATTTAAGCCCTAGGAAACATCGACGTCTCCTGTCGGCTTTGACACATTTCCTGTGTCCTAATATTTGCAATGGGGAGGCAATCACCCTCGCCAGCTGGGACTAAGCACCTGAAGACATATGTTTCTGATTGTATTGCTCGTTATCAGTCCAGGGTATCAAGTCTCGCTAGCTGAGATGGCTGCAACCTCTCTGCAAGAATTAAAAATTACATGTAAATTTCGATTTAAACAAAGTAATTTAGAATTATGAAATGCAAATATTCAATGCACCAATATAAACCCAGTGTATAGGTAGATTGGGAAAAAAAAAAAACCCTGACGACTCGCGCATGCTGCGCAGCACAGCTGTGCTATGAGTCATAGCCTAGACTCGTGCAAATGTAGCCATTCGTGTTGGGTTTCTATTGGTACATTTTAAAGTATTTTGCATTTGATAATTCTTATTTGCTATGTTTAAATTGAAATTTACATGTAACTTTTAATTCTTCATCGAGTGGAATCAAATTTTTATATCTTGTTCTGAAGCAACTTTTATAGGTGAGGTACATCTGTGTTATTTTTCCACAAGCATGAGGTATAGTCTGGACAGGGGTATAGTCTGAGTAGGGATATATTCTGGGCTATTACACCGCCAATTTTCAATCCTGTTTAAACTTGTTGCGCCCATACCCCCGCACCGATCGACAAAGCCGCAAAGAGACGATTGCATTCAAATACCTGAGTGTACGCCCTGCGCGCATCGCCTCAAATGCATTCTACCTGTAAGGTTTTTTTAACATGTAAATTAGGGGTTCTCTGTGTAGTGTGTGCATGTTCAATGGTTCCAGTTTTAGCTAAAACCGGAAAATCTTGGGTTTTGAACATTAAAAATCTGAAAATTGGCGGACGCACTAAAATCGCTTTGCGGACCTTAGTTTGGGAACCAAGGTTGTAGTGGGACTATTCAACAATCAATCGATGTCGCGATTCGCTAGAATATTGTCCACGTGATCAACAAAATCTGACCAGACACGACTTCGTGTAATGCAAACATGACATTGAAGTTGGCCAGTAAATTAGAGTTGGAGGAAATTGCTGTGAAAAGATCTGTTGGAGAAGTGTTTGGTTGAAAAGTACTGTTACGAACCAATCAATACTTGAACAAATGGGTTTCTTTCTAATTTTAAATATTGATTTCTTTTGATAGTATACAAAACTAAATTTGGTAGAAGAGTATTTAGGTTGTTCTGAGTTCAAATCTTGCCGAGATGAACTTTACTTTTTGTCCCACTGGAGTTGATAAACAACAGCATCAACCAAACACGGAGTCAATTATTATAATGGGATCTTTTCGGTTTGAACGGCAGTTTTTTCTAGTGGTGTCATATGAAATTGTCACCCATAATTATGACCCTAGTATCGATCTATTGCATTTCAATCTGTTTTAGGGTTAGGGGTAGGGTGGGGGAAGGGTATATTTTTTTCTTCACAAATGTAAATAAACCTAATCTGTTTCTTAAACGAGGGACATATTCATACGGCACAGAATGATTTTACCTCAATAGACGTCATTGATTGGTTGAAATTGCAGAAATTGAAGGAAAAAAACAACAAATATCTTACAAACAATAGAATTTTCTCAATAAAGCCAAGAGAAAAAGATGTTTTATAAACAGATTCTACCAGTATACGAAGTTTAAAAGTGTTTAGTTACCTAGAAATTATGTTAAAAACTGCCGTTCAAACCGAAAAGATCCTTATAATGTATCCTAGATGTGAATGAACCGAAGATAATGGAAAATTAAAATTTCTTTCGACATACTACTATTAGCCCTTATTTTACCGATCTCCGGAAATTAGACAGGGTAGAGGGATTAAAGAAATAGTTTAGAGATGCCATTTATGGCTACACTACCAAACAGATTCAACTATTACAATATATATTGCTGTTGTTAGTTGGATCTTTTCGGTTTGAACGGCAGTTTTTAACATAATTTCTAGTTAACTAAAAAATTTAAAACTTCGTATACTGGTAGAATGTGTTTATAAAACATCTTTTTCTCTTGGCTTTATTGAGAAGGTTCTATAGTTTGTAAGATATTTGTTGTTTTTTTCTTCAATTTCTGCAATTTCAACCAATCAATGACGTCTATTGAGGTAAAAAAAAACACATTCTGTGCCGTATGAATATGTCCCTCGTTTAAGAAACAGATTGGGTTTATTTACATTTTTGAAGAAAAAAAGATACCCTTCCCCCACCCCAAACCATAACCCTAAAAGAGATTGAAATGCAATAGATCGATTCTAGGGTCATAATTATGGGTGACAATTTCATATGACACCGCTAGAAAAAACTGCCGTTCAAACCGAAAAGATCCTGTTAGTTTATAAATTACGGAGGGACGAAAGGTCGAGGATTCTTACATAAATACGGTTTCAATGCAGAACATCATATACTTAACTCGGTGTATAAAGAGTTCCCCTCTTCGCCATCTTACGGAGTTGTCTACCTTGCTGACATGAAGACAATATCTTTTACTAATCTTTTTTTGATGACTATGAAACTTAGTGTTCAATTCGCTGAAGGCTGCTACATAATGCCAGTGAGTGAGTGAGTGAGTGAGTGAGTGAGTGAGTGTGTGTGTGTGTGTGTGTGTGTGTGTGTGTGTGTGTGTGTGTGTGTGTGTGTGTGTGTGTGTGTGTGTGTGTGTGAGAGAGAGAGAGAGAGAGCACGTTTGTATTAAACTCTTAACGAATGCTCAGTTTCTTTGTGAAACGTTAACGGAAGAAAATATCATCGTATTTCGTTTTTGGATTTGGTTTGCAAGATTCTTTATGTGAGTTCGTGTGTTGAAGCATATTCTGTTGTGTCTGGGGAGAGTAATTTTCTTTATAATTTAACACACTCACCGGTAAAATTTCCACTTATTCTTTATTTTTATTTTCCCAAAATTTTCGTTGTGTCTTGCAACCTTTTCCATAGGGCCAAGACTACTGAAAAAGTTCCAAGACGCAACGAAAATTTTAGGAAAATAAAAATAAGGAATAAGCGGACATTTTACCGGTGAGTGTGTTAAATTATAAGGCACCAAAAGAAAATGGCTCTCCCCAGACACAACAGTGTATCATCGTACGTAAGCAAACATTTCCGGTCATTTTATGGAAATCGTCGAGTAAAGCAAGTTTTACTTAAAACGAGAATATCTGACAAACGTAGTCCAGAAAGATGTATTGTTGTGTATGAACCCACGTGTGACTACCGATGAATTTATCGAATGATGTCTCGATTAAGTGATATTATGCCCCATTCACCTCGGTGGTTACTACATCTCTTAAGACCATATCTTGATATATAAAAGTGAAGTTGTGTGTCGGTCTCCTACGATTTAGGTTCCTAACTATTCCCACATTTTGCGGTACAGTGTAACCAAAAGCGGGTATCTTATAGTCGTGATTCATATCGAGCCCTTCTGGGTATTAGCGCGCATCTACGATGAGTCTACGATTTAAAAAAAAATTTACCATAATTTTTTCCCATTTTTAATGCATTTTTTTTGCTATTATATAAGGGAAGTAACTCTCTAAAAATGCTTATAGACACCAACTAAACTAGCAACGACAATGGCACGTATAACAATTTCAAGGGATCCCCACCAACATCTCAGAATTTTTTCTCATCGTTACTGCTTTATTTGGATCTTTTCGGTTTGAACGGCAGTTTTTTCTAACGGTGTCATATGAAATTGTCACCCATAATTATGACCCTAGTATCGATCTATTGCATTTCAATCTGTTTTAGGGTTAGGGTTAGGGGTGGGGGGAAGGGTATCTTTTTTTCTTCATAAATGTAAATTAAACCCAATCTGTTTCTTAAACGAGGGACATATTCATATGGCACAGAATGTTTTCACCTCAATAGACGTCATTGATTGGTTGAAATTACCGAAATTGAAGAAAAAAAACAACAAATATCTTACAAACTATAGAATTTTCTCAATAAAGCCAAGAGAAAAAGATGTTTTATAAACACATTCTACCAGTATACGAAGTTTAAAAGTGTTTAGTTACGTGGAAATTATTTTTTAAAAATGCCGTTCATTCCGAAAAGATCCCTTTATTTATCTAAAATTATATTCAAGTAAAGATTTTACCCAATTAACATATTCAACAATTTCACTAATGATTTCACGTAATCAACAGCAATTAACAACATTAACGAATTATAAATAAAATAATTATTCATACTTATTTGTTGGAGTTCGTTATTTTATAATTATGCTAAAATACTGTTCTGTTTGGGTTAACAACCTTATCGAGGTTCATTCCGGTCAAAAACTGCAGCTCTTTACGTTTCTTGACTGCAGTGTTTTTGAAAGGACATGTTCAACCCTTCTCGTCACTTAAAACTGAAAGAAAGGAAGAAGGAGAAGATTCCAGAGAATTAAGGAGCTGAGATAGCAATTCGGTAAACCACATTCTTGGGCAGAAGGAAACCTTTATCTATACAGAAAGAAAGAGAGAGAGAGAGAGAGGGAGAAATCATTGAGATAACTAAACGAATGAATATATGGCTTCTCTGAATATGGCGTATATGTGGCTGTGCACGAGTGTACACACACACATGCGCATGCGCATGTGGAATGTTTATCGCAATCACGCTGCAGTGTTGAGTTGCCAGATGATGGAACACACTCATAGAAAAACACACACACACACACACACACACACAAACACACACACACACACACACACACACACACACACACACACACACACACACACACACACACACAAACACACACGCACTCATACACACACACACCTCTTCGGAACAGCAGCCATTGAGAATAACAACTGAATAAATACCACACCAAGAGTCCACGTAGTCTTGGAGAATATTAGTAATCCAAATAGTTTTTTGTTTTTCTTTTGCGAAAGTTCCAGAAATTCAAGTACTGTCGAAAAGTTCTGTTTAGACTAACTCCACAATATAATTCAAGATATCAAGGGGATAAACTCATCTAACGTGGGAAGAACATCTTCTTTGGATTGTAGTAATGGTGGTGGTGGTGGTGGTGATGTCGGCTGTGGCGGCGGCGATGTTGTGTGTCATAGGTGTGATATGTAAGGGAAGAATTGGACGAAGCAAACACAGGAACACGATGCAGTCCCTGGATCTATCGGAGCTTATCAAACCGTTCAGCCCATGCCAAGATGGAACATGAACGTTACATGATGACGATGATTAGGATGATGAGTAGGAAGAGGAGGAAGAAGGTTACAAAGTTTATTTTTTAATACAAATGGTTCCGATTTTAAAAATTATATTCTGTACGCATTCGTGACATTAGACTAGGAACGTAGCTAGGGGTGGAAGTCTGGAGAAGGCGTGACGCTTTTAAGGACGACGTTTGTCCTTCCTGAAAACCCAATCTCCTCGTTACAACAACTTACATGAAAGAGTGCTTTGCGAACTATCACACATTGTACACAAACAACCAACAAAACGCATTCGTGACATTAGACAAGACGATAATTTTTGCTCTTGTTTTTGTTGTCTTCATCGTTATTACTGGTGTTTTTGTAATGTTAAGTACTCCGAGTTTTTGCTAATGTTACGATTTGGTCCTGTTTGTTTATGTTAGAAAGCACACTTCGAAGGGGTTTTAGAGTTTTAGTGAAAACGTTTGCTACCTTCTTAGGACCTTTTTGGTTTGAACGGCAGTTTTTAACATAATTTCTAGGTAATTAAAAAATTTTAAACTTCGTATACTGGTAGAATGTGTTTATAAAACATCTTTTTCTCTTGGCTTTATTGAGAAAATTCTATAGTTTGTAAGATATTTGTTGTTTTTATTTCTTCAATTTCTGCAATTTCAACCAATCAGTGACGTCCATTGAGGTAAATAACATTCTGTGCCGTATGAATATGTCCCTCATTTAAGAAACAGTTTGGGTTTATTTACATTTGTGAAGAAAAAAAGATACCCTTCCCCCCATCCCTAACCCTAAAAGAGATTGAAATGCAATAGATTGATACTAGGGTCATAATTATGGGTGACAATTTCATATGACACCGCTAGAAAAAACTGCTGGTCAAACCGAAAAGATCCAAAACGTTTGCTACCTTCTTATAGCGTCTACACGCGGGAAAAATAATTTTCTCTGAAGAACCGACATCGTTCGACCGGTTATGAAATCGCGACCGTTTTGACTTCTTTTCTGACGTTAAATTTAGCGCTATCTGATTTGCACTTTTATATTATACTAGCAGTATCGCCCCGCCTTGCTCGGGTTTGCTTCGACCTTCTAGAATTGGAATTTTTGAAAAGTAAAAATTTTGCATTATTATTCCCTTTAAGTGACACAGCAGTAAAAAAAATCGTAAAAAATATGGATTTTCATAGAAAAAAAAAAGCACCTTTTTGATGTAAATAATTTTTGGTGCTAACATGGTCCGATTTGAATTTTTTCTTCTACGGAAAGAAGAGCAAGCCTTCTTCTATCATACTCTCAATTTTGGTCAACTTGCGCCGCAGGGTCTCGGAGGAGATAGTGTTAGTTGAAGGCTACCAAACCTGCCATACACAGACGACTTCATGCGTCTCCGCGGTTTTTATCCATTTTATCCGTGTGTTACGCTTACACTGAGGGAGGTAATAACTCGAATGGAGAAATATATTTAAAGAAGGAGAAAGGGAGACTACGAGAGAGAGAGAGAAGGAGAGGAAGGAGGGAGGAAGGAGGTCTACATTATTCTGCATTTATACGTTCAAATCGCGGGCATAGTCAAAATGCTTAACATAATGAAACAATGCCACGAAGACCCATAAGTTTAGATCGCCATGACATGAATCTGCATTAATACTGATTCATAGTTAAATTAAGGTGGCGCAGGTGTGGCTGTGTGGTAAGTAGCTTGTTTACCGACCACATGGTTCCGGGTTCAGTCCCACTGCGTGGCACCTTGGGCAAGTGTCTTCTACTATAGCCTCGGGCCGACCAAAGCCTTGTGAGTGGATTTGGTAGACGGAAACTGAAAGAAGCCCATCGTATATATGTATATATATGCGTGTGTGCGTTTGTGTGTCTGTGTTTGTCTCCCTAGCATCGCTTGACAACCGATGCCGGTGTGTTTATGTCCCCGTTACTTAGCGGTTCGGCAAAAGAGACCGATAGAATAAGTACTGGGCTTACAAAAGAATAAGTCCCGGGGTCGAGTTGCTCGATTAAAGGTGGTGCTCCAGCATGGCCGCAGGCAAATGACTGAAACACGTAAAAGAGTAAAAGAGTAAAAGAGTAACCTAAACAAATGACTGTGGATAATACACTTTTCCTCTTTTACAGGTTCCAGACCGAAGGCTGCGGCCATGCCGGGGCACCGCCATTATTAATTTATTTACTTATTTATTCATTCATTTTGGTTATTCGGTTAATTTGGTTTGAATGTTTATCGGTACTATGAGAGGAGACAACCACGTCAGGAAATGTAGATATGATAGTTGATTAGCTAGCTATGGCAGTCACCATGATAGATCGTTAGCCACTACATACATTTTTTTCTCTCCTTGTTTCTCTCCTTGTTTTTTTCTGTGTCCCTTTCTGTAGAAGAGCATAGGCTCGAAACGTAAAAGACTTTTTCTATTCCTGAGCGTTATACTAATACATCTGTTTGTTTTATGCACCACCTGTCTTCGTCTTTTGGTTTTTTTTTTCGTAAACTCTACTTATAGTTCATATAATACAAGAGTATTATTAATTTCAGCGTGGAAGGTGTTTTTAAGCCATTTAAAAATATACAAAAACCGTTAGATTCACTTCAACATTTAAATTTTTAAATTTAAATTTAAATTTAAAAGTTGAAGTGAATCTAACGGTATTTCTGTGTTTTTAAATGGCTTATAAACACCTTCCACGCTGCAATTGTTTTTGTTTCAGCACACGAATTCAGATCAGGGCACGTGCTATGCAAGTACATCTCTGTAATATTATTAATTTATTGTAACGTTAAAACATGAGAGAAAGAGAGAGAGACGGAGAGCGACAGAGAGAAAGAGAAAGACGGACAGAGAGAAACACAGGGCAAAAATTATAAATAGATGGATAGATAGAGAGATTGATAGATAGATAGATAGGTAGGTAGGTAGGTAGGTAGGTAGGTAGCTAGGTAGATAGATAGATAGATAGATATATAGATAGATAGATAGGTAGATAGATAGATAGATAGATAGATAGATAGATAGATAGAGATAGATAGATAGATAGATAGATAGATAGGTAGATAGATAGATAGATAGATAGATAGATAGATAGATAGATAGATAGATAGATAGGTAGATATATAGATAGATAGATAGATAGATAGATAGATAGATAGGCAGGTAGATAGATAGATAGGTAGATAGATAAGTTTCTTTATTGGCCACACAGGGCTGCACACAGATGGAACAAGTTACAAGGTAGAGCTTTTCTTTTGGGGGATGAAGAGAACAAAAAACAAAAGAAAAAAAAAGGGGTGGCGTAGGTTTTCGATCAAGAGGGATCGTAAAAGGGAAGAAAAGAACAAAAAAAAAAATTGAATAAAATAAAAGGAATAAAAAGAAAAAAAAGAAAAGGAAAAGGAACAAAGGAAAGAGAAATGAAAAAGAAGAAAAAAGGGGAAAAAAGGGGGAAGAGGAAAAAAAAAAGATCAATAGGGATCGTGTATCACAGTGTTATGATATATGGTGTAAAGGGGAAGCAAGTAAGGTTTATCCGTGGGAAGAAAAGCCTACGAAAAAGACCACGGTACCTTGTCAATATTGTTATATGTTACCACATTTGTTTGCAAGTGGGTACCCTCTGTTTTCAATTTCTGGGTTCATAGGATTATGCTCAAGGTGGCTTCGTCATTCATACGTGCCATCCTTGCACATTCACCCATCTTTTTTTAAAACATTCGCTAGACAAAACTTGCCTCTCTACTCTCACTTCCTTTTCAAGTGGTACTGGTACTTGAGAAGTTGATGAGAGATTGACCTGAGAGGAAAGTGTTTTGTCTCCAATCCTTTCAGACGCGTCCACCAGATACATTCTTTCGCCATAGCCACAAGGATGATGAAAATAGCTCTTCCTTCCCGTTTGAAGGAAGGAGGCGTGACAATATTGACGATAGACTCAGCTGATAAACCGACTCGTCCCACACGTGACAGCAGTTGTTCGACACAAGCCCACAGGTCGGAAATTGTTGGACACTGCACGAGTGCGTGCAGAACGGTTTCGTCGGTAGGTAGGTAGGTAGGTAGGTAGATAGATAGATAGATAGATAGATAGATAGATAGATAGATAGATAGATAGATAGAGAGGGAGAGGGGGAAGAGGGAGAGAATGTAAGAGAGGATTCTAAAAAGTGAGAAGCTGAGTAAAAGTAAAAGTGAGAAGAAACATGCAAGAGAAAAAGGGTGAAAGTAATATGGAGATTTTTAACCGAGAGGGAGGGAGGGAAGGAGGGGAGGGGAGAAGAAAACCCAATCAAGACGAAGTAAAGTTTGTGACGTCAGTGCTTCTTCTTTAGTTATCACATTCTCCCTGCCCCTCTCTCACCCCCTCTCTCTCTCTCTCTTTGTCTTTCTCTCTCCCTCTCTCTGCATTTGAAGTATTTTCACATTGTATCTTAGTACGTAATAATAATAATAAATAAATGCTCCCCTTTTAAAGCCTAGCCAGGCTCATGGGCCCAGTTTCCAGGTTTCTATAGCATATGTGTTCTCTAGCTGGACGAGACGCCAGTCCATCGCAGCGTTACGCATTTTTGCCAGCTGACTGGACTGGAGCAACGTGAAATGAAGTGTTTTGCTCAAGAACACAACGCGTCGCCCGGTCCAGGAATCGAAACCACAATGTTACGATCATGGTGCTGACACCCTAACCACTAAGCCACGCGCCTCCACATCTTAGTACATAGAATTACTATTTTACTACAAGAACCGAAAGATGCTAAGATCTTCTGTGTACATGTGTATACATTTATGTATTTCAATATGTATGTATGCCAGTAAGGCGGCGAGCTGGCAGTCGTTAGTATGCCGGGTCGAGATGTTACTTTTCCACATGGGTCACAGCTCCGGTACTACGGACTTGTGATTAGAATGTCACGGGAAAGAATCGCAATGTGGATTCTCTAAGTCTAGTCGACCACCAGTGGTCCTAGTGGTGGACGAAGAACGGGATGGTTGGCTGGATAATATCCCTCGATTTAGAAGATCACGCTTGGGAATGCAGCCGGAAAGTCTAGTGTCGGTTGCTTCTGACTGGAACCTGTGGAGGAGGTGCCTGAGGACTCTACAAGAAGGAGGAGGAGGAGGAGAAGAAGAAGAAGAAGAAGAAGAAGAAGAAGAAGAAGAAGAAGAAGAAGAAGAAGAAGAAGAAAAAGAAGAAGAAAAAGAAGAATTAGAAGAAGAAGAAGGTAAAGAAGAAGAAGAAGAAGAAGAAGAAGAATGGATGGGTTTATTTCAAATTTTGGCACAACACCAGCAATTTCGACGGAAAGTGGTAAGTCGATTACATTGGCCCCAGTTTTCAACTGGTACTTATTTTATCGACCCCGAAAGGATGAAAGGCAAAGTCGACTTCAGCGGAATTTGAACTCAGAACGTAAAGACGGACGAAATGCTGCTGAGCATTTCTCCCAGCGTGCTAACGATTCTGCCAGCTCGCTGCCTTTGACGGATATAATATTGAAAGGAATCTAGTAAGTAGATTAAAAGGATTCTAGTAGATTATCCATTCTTGTGCAATACAAATTGTTATACAGTATTATAGGTTTTTAAAGACAATTTCAGCCCTAAAATCGTGACGCGTAGCATGGAGAGTGAAAAGTAGGGTTACTCGGAACGGGTGTTAAGATGAAAAACTTTTGTCGTTTTTAAGCAGAAAAAATAATTACGGGTAAGAACTGTGTTGCCATCTTGTGAAACCCTTTCGTGCTACCATTTAGCTATATCAAGTCGAAGCTTTTCAAATGTACTAAATTTTTTGTATTTTTTCCCATCTTAAGTAAAATCATTTATTCATTGGAAATTTTCAGTTTTAGTAAAAACTGTACTCAGGAATGAAAACTTTTGTGTCAGTTATTTAATAGGAAGTAATCGAAACGAGGCAGCAAATAATTTCTCTTATTTCATTTTATATTGGTCACGTGGCATATTCTCGAAGTCTTTACTAAATGGGTATAGTTGATATTGAGAAGGTTTAGTAGGAACACATTCCTACAAAGTCTTATGAGCCAGAGTAGATGTGAGGATATGTCGTGGACTAATAAACTTTATTTATTGATGGCAAACCAAAATGATATGGAACTTAGTTGAAGGTATCTGATAAAATACACCATTTGAACGAAAACTGAAATGATGCCAATATGATGCTTGAATTCTTATAATTACTGGTGTGTTCCAGAATGCCCTATAGTATGTTTTCAGTGAGGCACAATTTGGGACTTTTAGACTTGGGTCACATAAACTTACTTTTTCCAGAACCTCTTTAAACTTCTTTAATGTGTCTATTGACTGAGATTGTTGTACACATTTATATCTATAGAAAAGTATTAAGAAGTAGATTTATCAATACAAAATAAGCGCCTCTGTGAAATGTGTTCCGACTAAACCCAAAGCATTTTGCATGAACTTTTATGGTTAAGTTCAATTGCGAGTTTATAGATATTTCACTTCATTTATATTGCTTAGGCACTCTCCCATGAAAATGTATATAACACAGTCTCGTTGGATCTTTTCGGTTTGAACGGCAGTTTTTTCTAGCGGTGTCATATGAAATTGTCACCCATAGTTATGACCCTAGTATCGATCTATTGCATTTCAATCTCTTTTAGGGTTAGGGTTAGGGGTGGGGGGAAGGGTATCTTTTTTTCTTCACAAATATAAATATACCCAATCTGTTTCTTAAACGAGGGACATATTCATACGGCACAGAATGTTTTCACCTCAATAGACGTCACTAATTGGTTGAAATTGCAGAAATTGAACAAAAATAAACAACAAATATCTTACAAACTATAGAATTTTCTCAATAAAGCCAAGAGAAAAAGATGTTTTATAAACACATTCTACAAAGTATACGAAGTTTAAAATTTTTTTAGTTACCTAGAAATTATTTTTAAAAACTGCCGTTCAAACCGAAAAGATCCGTCTCGTTTATTGTTTTCTATAAATTTGTGATTATATGTCTCCTTTACTAATAAATACGTGGAGGCGCGTGGCTTAGTGGTGTCAGCATCATGATCGTAAAATTGTGGTTTCGATTCCTGGACCGGGCGACGCGTTGTGTTCTTGAGCAAAACACTTCCTTTAGCGTTGCTCCAGTCCACTCAGCTGGCAAAAATGAGCAACGCTGCGATGGACTGGCGTCCCGTCCAGCTGGGGAACACATACGCCATGGAAACCGGGAAACCGGGCCCATGAGCCTGGCTAGGCTTTAAAAGGGCGCATTTATTATTATTTTTTTTACTAATAAATGAACAATAAATAAGGTTATCGGTCATATCCTTTCGTAGGTAGTTAAGTTGTGCTCTATGGAATAACGCCATTCTCAACCTACTACCCTAGACAAAAGCTTTTCAAAGTTTTTTTTCCCACTGACATCATTCCATTTTATAAAGTGAGGCTCCAAGTTTGATAAAAGCTTGGAAGCCCCTTGTTAAACTATTACATCACAAAAATCGAAACGTTTTACAGTTATTTTTAAGACTTTACAAATGTGGTCTTAAACTTTAGCTCATGTGGTCTTAAACTTTAGCTCATGTGGTCTTAAACTTTAGCTCATGTGGTCTTAAACTTTAGCTCATGTGGTCTTAAACTTTAGCTCATGCTTAAATCCGGCATTACTTCCAACATGGAAAAATGAGGTGAAAATACAAACGCAGATACGGCATAAATGTGTGGAATCAATTTTTTAATAAGATTTATTTCTCTAAAGGAGTTGTTGACACTGTAAATAGACCAGTTCCCTTCTGTTGTTATCACAAGAGATTAAAAGACTGATTAAAATGTGTGGCGATAGGTTATAAAATTTCTTTTGTAGTTTTTTTTTTTTTGTATATAGATTTTGGAATCTAATTATATAGTACATAAACAACCTAAACATTATGAAACCTAGCTTTTAATAAGTAATTGCTGTTTAAGAAATGTTTTAAACACCAGAAGAAAACTTGACAGTTGCGAAGTCGAAGTTATAAATTTTCTCTTTTTTTGAGAAACAAAACGAAATGGTTTTGTCGTTAGAATATACTTGCTAGTAAATAAAAATATGCTTGTAAAAATAAACAACAAAATCATTTTAAAGAAATTCTGCAGTATCCGAGGAATCCAGTCTTACGTACATTAAGTTCCCTGTCATTCTTGATTTAGCTTTTCATAACATGTACTTATTTTCAAAAAATATGTCTCCTTTTTTATATTCTGCTGGAGTGACTTGCTTTATGAAAGAAACTAGCCATCCCATAATTCCGTGATCTTTTTGATCTAAATCATGTTCAATGTGTTCCGAGTTAGATTTGGCTAGATGATTATGCTTCTTGGCCTTTTTATTGGCAAATTTTAGCTCTGCAAATTTAATTTTTCTACCGCGTGTCTGGGACCTCGTTCGTGGACCTTTTCTTTTTGTTACTTTTAATCCACCCTTCATTTTGTCAATTTCTTTTGATTTGTATCAGAAATTGATATTTTCGTCGAAATTCTATTGTAGAAAAAAAGCTAAAATAACTTTCAACATGTAAGCAGCAAGAATTAATTATAACATTTTAAAAATATTATTTTGCCTGACGTCATAGATAGTTTTCTGCGTCATAAAACAGAAAGACACCGGTTCTTATGTACTTGTCTTTGAATCAATACTTTTGAAATTTTAATTTTACAGTAATGAAAAATTGGTCATCTAATGCTTGCTCCACACAGTCAATGAGGGTAATTTGGGACGTGATTATTGTTAATTGAAAACTATTGTGGCTATGAATTGAAATATCATTATGAATAATATTATTAATATCAATATTGATTTCTCACATAAACACGGACACACAAATTGGGATAGGATTGTAATCAATTAAATCAATACGAGTACATATCTGGTACTTATTTTATCGATCTCGGAAGAATTAAAAGGCCTAACCGATCTCGTGGGATTAACTCTGTACATAAAGAGTCGACTCGTAACTATATAACAAAATAGTATTTTGTTTGAATAAATGTTCAAGATATTTTTAGCGATTATTAAATATTTACATCAAAACTACTTTTCGATTGGTTTGATCGATGATAGTGATCCAATGTTTTATTCCTGGATTGGAATTGAACCAAATTCTACCGTGTCTTGGGGATTTTTTTTCTGAGAAATTCAAATCTGCAATATCAGGACTGTATATAAAACTAACACCACATATCACAGTTTCCTCACTAAAGTTAAACCAACCCAGGAATGACTAGAATATAAGGCCTGTGTTTGGAATATGCAATTCATTTGCAAAAGATCCTATAAAAAGAAAATTGTATGGTTCCTAAATGTCGAAATAAAGTAACATCGAAATGTCGTAATAAAAGGAGAAATATTTAAGTCAAGAATGGTTGAACTTATATCCTTTCTGTTATCTTTTACTTGTCTTAGTCACTGGAATGCGCCCATGCTGGAGGCTTCACCTTGAAGGGTTTAGTCGAACAAATCGACCAGAGTACTGAATTTTAAGTCCGGCGCTTATTCTATCGGTTTCTATTGATAAACTGGTACGTTACGAGGACTCAGACAGCATCAGTTGTCAATCTGGGTGGGCAAGTAAACACACACATACCCCCCCCCCCCCACACACACACACGACGAGCTTCTACACAATTTCTACCTATCAAATTCATTCAAACGACAATGATCGGCTGGAGCTATGGTGAAAAAAAAACCCACTTGTCAACGGCGCCGCGCAGTGGGATCGAGCCGAAAACCACGTGGTTGCAAAATAAGCAAAAATAAGTACGTGCTCAGGGCATCAAGGGAAGGGTCTAGGCACCACAGAAATGGTTAATGGTTTACGGCACAAAAGAAATCCCTTTAAACTTGCTGAAATAATTTTCTAATTGTTTTATACGATTGGGAATATAATTTCGAAGTGTTCATGGTATCATTGTGAGGATCCTATCAAAGACTTTGCAATTAAACAAAAGTATGAGAAAACTTTTCAAATATAAATAAAGTGGAAGTAGACAAAAATAAACATTATTTCCTATCTTGTTTGTTTTGTTTCATTTTGAAAAATAAAAATTTATTTTATGTTTTATTATTGATTTTATTTAGAATTACATATATATGGGGGCAGCAAAATCTTCAAAGTGCTTAGGGCCTCTCTGGGTCTTAATCAGGTCCCGATTTTGATGCATAATAAGATAAAGAATACTTAAGGAATACTTAAGGAAGCGGGAGAAATAAAACGCGGAAGAAAATTCTAGAGAAATCAAACAATGTCGGTACCCTGTTCCTATCAGAACTCCCAGGAAAATCTATAGAATTCTTTAAAAGCATAGTCGTCCTCAAGTTTATGGAAAGACCTCAACATTGATTTCTAAAGATGTGTTAAAATACGATGTTTC
This sequence comes from Octopus sinensis, assembly GCF_006345805.1. NCBI lineage: Eukaryota > Metazoa > Mollusca > Cephalopoda > Octopoda > Octopodidae > Octopus > Octopus sinensis. Next base: position 45,481,535 of record NC_043013.1, on the reverse strand, counting down.
TTTGGTGTAAGTGGAGCAGTTCTATTGGTGGAGTGCAATATATATTCTAAAAGAGAATCGCAAGAATATCCGTAGGGAAAAGAAACGGAAGCAAAGTTATGTGGCATCTTGTTCTTTGCCACATATGGGCGTTCCCAAACAATTAATTTACGGCATTTGCCCGAATTCTTTTGATAAAAAATTCAAAGAATGAATTCCTTGAACAATAGTGGGGATGAACAATAGTTATTGTGTACTAGTTATAATGTGATTAAAATTATCAAACGCTTCCGTGAGATTCAGGGATTCGTTAAGCTTGTATTCGGTTCCACAAACTGCTGTGTTACATAAATGTCTCCCTTGATAAGACGCAATAATTTTGAAATCGATTCGTACTTCTTCAATCATAAAGGATGTCTGAATATTTGAGATAAGAGAATGTCTACAGTAGCAGAGAAATTATCCACTTACCTCAGCAAAGCTATCAGCGTCAGTGATACTACACAGGCGGCGATAAAACGATAAAACTCTTCAAATACGCAAAGTACATCATAATTAAACAAAAAAGAACACTACAAAAGATTAAAAAAATGGAAATGTACTGAGAGAGTGAGAGAGAGAGAGAGAGAGAGAGAGAGCGAGAGAGAGAGAGAGAGAGAGAGAGAGAGAGAAAGAAAAGAGTGGTGAGGAGGGATACTTCGCTCATCAGGTTGGGAAAAAGAAACAAATTTATAAGTAATTATCGTCAAATTGTTTATCAGATCACCAAGAAGTGGTGAAGAAAGCTGAGGCAGTATCCAAAAAGAAAGGGAAAAGATCCAACAGACACATTTGTATAACCAATTCCAATAGATCCTGTCTCGAAGAGTGGAATTAGTCGATGAAGTGTTAATCGGAATATAAGGAAATTAATTTTCATAACAGTACAGACACTGAGGATGTTCCTCTGAAGAAAAAAATGGTTGAATGAATGATATTAAAATTTTATTTTCTTGTCTCCAAGTATACGAGTCTTGTTTGTATTTATTCCAAATATGTTTGTGTATATTTCGGGGTGTAATCTTGTGTTATAATATCCCTCACAGATTACAGCACACACACACACACACACACACACACACAACACACACACACACACACACACCACACACACACTTTATTTGTCGGTTAATAAGGCAACCAATGGTTTGATGTGAAGAGCTTCACATGAAACAATTGGTTGCCTTGTTAACCCACAAATAAAGAATATTTATCCACAATTCCGGTGTTGAGCACTCATTCTCATTGTAGTGTGTGTGTGTGTGTGTGTGTGTGTGTGCGTGTGTGTGTGTGTGTAATATCTTGGACTAATGGGTATATGTTGATCAGTGTGTTACTGTGTTGAGTAAAGCAATGGTACGGTTTGGGCTACCTGGCGTCACCCCCAGTTGGGGTATATTTTCGTTGGATCTGCTTCAGGAATTTCACAGTGTTAGTTGAGATCACAATAACTGATTGAGTAACCCGAAGATGGATTTAGTATTTGTCTTTATGCAAGGATGTTTCTGATGTGACCCAGACTGCAAAATAGATGCGGCACGACATGATGCACAGAATCCCACCCATAAAGGCCAGTAGCAGGATGGGGCGAAACGATTGCCGTACAAAATAAAGACTAATGCCAAGTCAATCTTCTGGTCACTTAATCATTTGTGTGTGTGTGTGTGTGTGTGAATTGTGATAAGTCAGGTTACTTGTGAGAGACTTCACAAGTAACCTGCTACCGGTAACATGGAATCCAACACAACCTATTGCATTGTCGGGTCGGCGGCGACTAAACAAGCATACCCCACTAGGCTTCCCTAGTGACGGGGATCGCTAGAAACCCAGCAGGACTAAAAACAAGATATGTCAAAAGACAGATGAATCTAGTGTGAGGGCCCATGTTATTGCTAGATAGTTGTTGAACATAGTATAAGTTCAACGACTATCTAGGAATTGCAAGAGCCCTCAGAAATTCTGGGTGGGTGTCCGGCGTGCTGGAAGACTACTGGGGGTGAGGTAACCCTAAGTTTTTGCTAAAGCATGTCTCTAGGAAAAGGTTATTCTGATATAAAACCAAATGTTCGGGGAATGGCATTGAACATTTTGGGTGTCTTTTACTTACGCTTGAGGTTATGGCGCACCCATATTCCTGAGTCTGCGACCCATATTAGTACTGCCTATCTTACCCTTGCTTGTATCTGGATCAGGTCAGTAGAGTGGAGAGAGTTTGTGAGGTGCTGTGCAAGCTCCCATTAGACCAAAAACTTTAGGTTATGCCTTCGCCGATGACGCCATTATCCGATACCCGGTCAAGTAGGAGAGCGCCACAGCAAGCATGGAATCTGTGGACATGAACCTGGGTGAAGCCGACTGCGAGTGCAATAAACTCATGCTCGGGTACAGCTGGCATTTTGCAAGGACTTTATACATATAGTCAATTTAAATAAACAAACAATTCAAATAAACGAATAAAAAAACAAAGAAAAACGAACGTGGCGTCGTGCACAAGTAATGTATTAACTTTGACGCTCGGTGAAAGGAGAGAGTTTGACGTTTCGAGCATAGCTCTTTGTCGGAAAGGAGAAAGGGAAAAGTCCAAAGATGGAGAAGAAATCGCCAACGGCACAGGTGTAGTTACTTAGCTTATCTTCCATCTATTCCAGTTATTAGATTGCGGCCACGCTGGGGCACCGCCTCGAACTTTTAGTCGATTGAATCGATCCTAGTATTTATTTTCTATTCTTAAGCCTGGTATTAGTTTTATCGGTTAACTTTGCCTAATCGCTTAGTTGCAGGAACGTAAACACACTACCACCGGTTCTCAAACCGCGATGAGAGACAAAAACAAACACGCACACACATGCACACAGGCACACACATGCACACACACACACACACACACACACACACACACACGACAGGCTGCATTCAGTCTCTGTCTACCAAATCCACTCACAACGCTTTGGTCGGTCCGAGGCTATAGTAGAAGACACTTGCCCAAGGTGCCACGCAGTGAGATTGAACCCGGAATCATGTGGTTGTGAAGCAAGCGTATGTATGTATGTAAGTGTATGTTCTTCCACAAGCCTCCAATTATTCAAAAGTGTACGGTTGCTGCTTTACTGACTACTATCATTATGCAAATCGTTGTTCTTCCACAGACTACACTTTTAAATTAGACGACAGCTATTCATCAGAAAAAAATTATCCGCAAAATTCATTTTCAAATATTGTGACCTAGAAAGTTATTCTCCGAGGCACAAGTCTGGACAAGG
>NC_043013.1:45433257-45475757 GCF_006345805.1 Octopus sinensis | reverse complement strand
TGTGCGCCGCTTAAAGAATATATAGCATTTGCGAGTGGACAAAGCTTTCGTCACTAGCCCATGATTGTCTCACGCTGAGGACAGGGGATCTTTTCGGTTTGAACGGCAGTTTTTAACATAATTTCCACGTAACTAAAAAATCTTAAACTTCGTATACTGGTAGAATGTGTTTATAAAACATCTTTTTCTCTTGGCTTTATTGAGAAAATTCTATAGTTTATAAGATATTTGTTGTTTTTTTTCTTCAATTTCTGCAATTTCAACCAATCGCTGACGTCCATTGAGTTAAAAAGCATTCTGTGCCGTATGAATATGTCCCTCGTTTAAGAAACAGATTGGGTTTATTTACATTTGTGAAGAAAAAAAAGATACCCTTCCCCCACCCTAACCCTAACCCTAAAACAGATTGAAATGCAATAGATCGATTCTAGGGTCATAATTATGGGTGACAATTTCATATGACACCGCAAGAAAAAACTGCCGTTCAAACCGAAAAGATCCAGGACAGGTACCCAACTAAAAACCTAGGTCTGTGTGTATCACGTAACGCAAAGTGATGGGAGCGATGACCTCCCTTGCAAATGCTGTGTGTCGATAGCCAGCTGGAAAAGATGTTTTCATGGGGTTAAAACAACAGTAGCATCGTCCTTTATAGAACTGCCACATTCTGTTGGCATATGAACTGTACTGTTCGGTAGCATTACTGTATATCTCCCGCTCAGAGATTTACAACGAATTGTTTTCCTCTAGAAAAGAACAACGTTTTATTTTTAGAAAATCTGTTTTAAATCAGGTCTATTACTTAAATTTGGTACCATATCAAGTTTCTGAAATATTGTCCGAAAGCCAACAATGGTTCGTAGCAAACTCTATTATGTCTTTTTTGCATTGTCACAGACAATTCATGTCAATTTGAAATACGGATATTGGTACTGCTTATGCCGATGTATGGCTTTGGATATTGACTTATATATATGTCTATGAACTTAGTGCTGGAGATATTGGCTACTGCACTGAGTATTAGACTCCATGTATCATTATGTGTAACAATGAATAATGGCTTCTGTGTATGACAATGTGTATGCGCCTCTTTGTGACAGTGTCTTGTATGAGTACATCTACGTATAATAATTAGTATTAACATCTGTGTATGCGTACATATTCTTTTATTCTTTCATTCGTTTCATCCCAAAAGCTGTGGCCGTACAATATGTATGTATGTATGTATGTATGTATGTATGTATGTATGAATGTATGTATGTATGTATGTATGCATGTATGATTATTCAGTTTATTTCAAGATTTCTTGCCAATAGAGAAAGAACCAGTTTCTAACCTAGACCACAGGCTCCTTCATTGGAATTTCAACATCAACAACAGGGTATTTTTGTATGTCAATATGTCATTAAGGTGGCGATCTGGCAGACACGTTAGCGCGCCGGGCGAAATGCTTAGCGGTATTTCGTCAACAACAGAGTATTATCGCAAAGAAGTTCGGCTCGTGTACAATTCATTCGTTCTTTAATTGTAGAGCGAATTCCCATAAGAACAAGAAAAAGGTATTCCAAGTAAGTCTTTAGAGCTGACTTCTGTGAAAATGCGTTTTTATGCCATTAGCTGTAGCTAATGGCATAAAAACGCATTTTCACATGGATGCCTGGAAAGTTAGTCGTGCATGTGTGTTTACAACTGAACAGATGCGTTAATTCTGTAAAGAAATGGAACTCGAGCTAACGTCCTCTGTCTATCGTAATGGTAGTAGGTGTGTATCAAGGAAAATCCAATGAAGCACGAGTGTTGTACTGACTGTCTCAGCAGAGATGTTAGCCAGAGGAATGGCTTCAGGCCATTCGGAAAACCGATCGATGCAAGTCAGCAAGTAAGTATAATTCTGAGGTGAAGGCAGTGCTCCGACGATATTGATAAGTATGTGTTGGAAAAACAAGTATCAGGTGTTGTGAAGGTGCCAAGTGATTGAATGATGTAGTGGTATGTTTTAGCTTTCTCACAAACCAAGTTAGCATCAGTGTTTGAAAAACAATAGAATGCTGAGAAAACTGCTTGACAATACTTCTATAGCGTGTACTGGCTTTCGTGACCAGTGGAAACTTCTCATCAAATATATACAAATGAAGAAGGGAGAGACACAAATTAAAGTGTTAAATAACACAACTTCCGGAGGCTTGAAAGCTCTTCGTCCTGCTCCTAATCAGTTGCAATCTGTACAAGTTCAACGGAGGCAGAAGTGTGTAAGTGCATTCAAATGAATGCGAGAGATAGCAACACTGATATGTCAAATATATATCAGATGCATCTGAGTGATGGCATCATGACGAATTTCTCTTGGGGAGTGACAATCAGGTCAGGACCCGACGGCATCCGTGTATATTTAGAAAACAAAGTCTTTTCTGCACGTGACGGACGCATTTTACACAAAGAAAAGTAGTTAATAGCTTGCATCCGAAAGTTCTGAGTTTCGGGTGGCTGGAGATGCTTATAAAAGGAAAATGGTTGTAAATGGTTGTCAAACACTGATCGCTAGCTTCTGAAATGCAACTCCGACTCGAACAACCGATACATCCACTAAAAACATGCTACTAACTTGGGTTTTTCCATGAGCCAATAAGACAATCTCAGACAATATTCTCGATTTTCGTAAAAAAGAGAGAGAGAGATCAACTCTTTGGCATCGAGAGGAATCAGTTGATTCTTCTTGTACGGTTTCTAAGCAAGAACGTCAATGGTTGAATTGCTTCCGCGCATGGGACGAAATCACGACAAAAGCTAATCAGTGAAGCAGTGGTTGTTGTTGTCGCTGTTTGTTTGTTTGTTTGTTGGTTGGTTGGTTGAGCGAAGCGGTCTTCGTCCCAGAGCTCGCAAGATCGCGCCTGTGTAGTGGGAGAAGTCTGAAACGTGGTCCTTTGCTATTCGTTAGACCCGCAGAAGAGAAAGCAGGTCAACCCCCGACACCGAGAGCATCGACGGATGGATGAATGCGCATCCAGGCTCAGCGGTTGCGTAGGAAGTCGAGGACAAGAAACAGGAAAAAAGAGTGAGAGAAAAGTTGGAGCGAAAGAGTACAACAGGGGTCGCCACCACCCCCTGCCGGAACCTCGTGGAGCTTTTAGGTGTTTTCGCTCAATAAACACACGCAACGCCCGGTCTGGGAATCGAAACCGCGATCCTCCGACCGCGTGTCCGCTGCTCTAACCACTGGGCCATTGTGCCTCCATTTGTTGTTGCTGTTGTTGTTTAGTCTCAGGTAAGAATCTGATTGAGTCAATTTATTAAAAAAGGCAGTGCCACCACCGTGAGCATCTCTTTGTTTTGATATCATAGACTACATTGTCCGACGTACCATTTCTTTTTTAAAGACGCCATGATGCACGATGTGATGGCGACTTGGCTGCTATTCGTAGCGTTTCGAGCGTCAACACAGAGTCCCCTGATTTGATTCGTAACTCCTTAGTTGCTGCTTAACCTCAAATCATCCTTGATCGAACACTTTTTACGATGAAGAATATTCCAACCGTGAGCATGTCGCCTCTTTCCCCCACACAGCAGAACGTAGCGAGAACTAACGAGAACACATCCAATGCGTTCTGTTTTTCCAGACGACAGGGATGTAATTTGAGAGAGATGTGCCTGGTATTTGTAGAAAACTCTATTTAAACTTTATGAAAATGATGCAACAGTGTTAAAAATGAAATAGAATAGAGAATATGTAATATATATGTATGTATGTGTATTTGTGGATGCGTGTGTGTGTGTTTGTATGTGTTTACTCTTTTACTTGTTTCAGTCATTTGACTGCAGCCATGCTGGAGCACCGCCTTTGGTCGAGCAAATCGACCCCAGGACTTATTCTTTGGAAGCCTAGTACTTATTCTATCGGTTTCTTTTGCCGAACCGCTAAGTTACGGGGACGTAAACACACCAGCATCGGTTGTCAAGCGATGTTGGGGTGACAAACATACACACACACAAACACACATAAATATATATATATATTTACGACGGGCTTCTTTCAGTTTCCGTCTGCCAAATCCACTCACAAGGCTTTGGTTGGCCTGAGGCTATAGTAGAAGACACTTGCTCAAGGTGCCACACAGTGGGACTGAATCCGGAACCATGTGGTTGGTAAGCAAGCTACTTACCACACAGCCACGCCTGCGCCTATGTATATACATTCTTTTATTCTTTTACTTGTTTCAGTCATTTGACTGCGGCCATGCATATTATATACATATAATTTAAGCGATTATTAGTACTATTTGCATCAAGGATATTGGGGGTAAATAGGCAATTCTACCTGGGCGCGACCGAGATAATGTATGCGATTCCATCAGAGTTCAGTTAAACAACAGATTTATAATTTCCATTGAAAAAACATACATTTGCGAGGGAAAAGTACATTACACGAATTAAAAATAATGCAACCAATTAAATACGTTCTTCGAAACCCGTTTATATATATATATATATATATATATATATATATATATATATATATATATATATATATATATATATATATATATACTAGCAGTATCGCCCGGCGTTGCTCGGGTTGTAAGGGAAATAACTATATAAGCATTTTTAGAGAGTTATTACAAAAGCGCTAATTCGAATGACCGCTAATTAAGATAAGGTTAAAAATTCATAGTAAACACGTAAGCATGCCTGTTCATACGTACACATGTGCGCTCGTGCACCAACGTGCGTACGTATACATCACTATGAAAACGTACACATCTTCACTCGAAGGCGATGGTGATGATGATGATGGTGGTGGTGGTGGTGGTGGTGGTAGCCGGGACAGTCAGGGATGTCGGTGATAGTAAGCGATGTGAAAGACAGTGGTGATGGTGGAAGGGAGGGCGGTTGGAGTGAAAGGTATTGATGGTAGTGGTGTCAGAAGTCTGAGTGGTGTGTGTTTAGCATATGTGGTGGCGATAATGGTGGTACTGGTGATGGTGATGGTCGAAAACAATCATCAGAAAGAGAGAGGGAGAGAAAGATGTTAGACAGAAAAAAATTGTACTGACCCCCGAATGGGAAGACAAAAGACGTTGTTTATCATGCTGCTATACAATAAGTTCCAAGTCGACAAATTATATCATCGTTTTGATAAAAATTGTTCATTATTTAAAAAATATTGGTCAAGTTTAATAAAATTTAATAGGGACTCATTGCCTGAAGTGTCATTGTTGTGCTCAATGCCCTTAGCTTTATGTATTGCAGAAATTGTAGAAAATAAACAACAAATATCTTACAAACTATAGAATTTTCTCTATAAAGCCAAGAGAAAAAGATGTTTTATAAACACATTCTACCAGTATACGAAGTTTAAAAGTGTTTAGTTACGTGGAAATTATTTTAAAAAACTGCCGTTCAAACCGAAAAGATTCCTATCTTTCCGTCTGTCTGTCTGTCTGTCTGTCTCTCTCTCTCTCTCTCTCTCTCTCTCCTCTCTCTCTATCTATCTATCTATCTATCTACCTATCTCTGTCTCTGCCTTACTCTCTCTTTCTCTCTTTTTTCATTTGCGTTTCCCTCTTACACTCTTCCTCCTACTACTACCGTAATGTCCCCCTCTCTTTCTCCTTCTCTATCCCCTCTCTCTAACACTTTTCCCTCTATCTCCCGAATCGTATTCACATTTCACTCGGCTCTATTTTACTCTTATTTATCCTCTCCTACTCTTCTTTCTATATTTGTTTACTCTCTCTCACCTGTCAGTCATCACCTCTTTATATATCTTTCTTCCTATGTTTCTCTCTCTCTATCTTTCTCTCTCTTTCTCACTTACTCACTCTCTCTCCCTCTGTATCCCTCTGCCTCTTCTTATTGTTTTTCTCCCATCCAATCTTCCTTTTTCTATGTTTATTTACTCTCTTTTCAACTTATTCTCCTTCCTTTCTGCCAGTTCTCTATCAATCTTCCTGTCTACCCATGATTTCTCCCCTCTCTATATATCTATCTTTCTGTCTCTGTCTCTCTCTCCCTCTCTCTATCTCTGTGTTTCTCTCTTTTTCTCTGTCTTTTCGTTTGCGTTTCCCCCTTACACTCTGCCTCCTCCTCCTACTGCAGTAACTCCCTCTCCTTCTCTCTTACACTCCCTTCTCTATCTCCCGAACATGCTTTACTACCCTTTCTTTCCTGTCTACTCTGCCTATTCCTCTCTCCCAAATTTCATTAGAACGTTATTGGGCAACTCAAGGCCAAAGTCGAACTGAGAACTACGATTTGCGGCAGTGAATTCAAGGTTTCATTATGTGTTAGTTACTACAAGGTAACTGCGTGGATTTGGGTTCAATCCCATTGTTTAGTACATTGGGCAAGTATCTTCTGCTATACCTCTCGTGGGTGGAATTTGAATGGCGGAAATTAAACGAACTGCTATAGAATAGTAAACTAAATCTGTTAACCTGACCTTTGCGCACATTTGGTAGAATGGAACATGTCAAAGATACCCAAAGGCCAGGCGCAGGTTTTCGGTCTTCGGTCTTCGGATAATATCATTCCTACTTCCTACTAATTTTGGACTCCCTCAAAATAGTCACGTGCATTGCCCTTCTTTCTCTAAGTCATGTAAAAAATTTAAAATAATAAAATTTAGAAAGGTCATGAGTGCATTTTCGATTCCTGCTGATTAAGGTTTATTTTATTCATTGGTTTATATGATAGATTAAGATATGATCAATAGAGTTTCTGTGGCTTGGAAACCAGGAAACTGCAAATAGTTCTTTAAGTAATTTAGTAGAATTATTTCCAGTTTCAGCGGGGAAATCTTTATGAGAAATAAATGTGATTATAGTATAGAAAAAGACCTGTAGAATTAGTGCAGCGGTGGAAAGGTGAACTTAGGTTTTTTTGATAATATATCATTCAGAACATCACTTTTTGGATTTGAAACCCCGCTTGGATAGAATTTGCTTTTCATCTCAAAGATTCGATAAAACAAGTACCAATAATGTAATGAATCAATCGATTATGTTTTCTTATTACACCAAAGGACCTTGTCTCTACGTTTAAAAAAAAAATCAATAATCGGTTGTATATTGTCTTTGTTGTCTTCTTTTACCGAAGAATTTATATTACTCTCGGATAATGTCACCAAACAATTCTCTGCAGTGTAGTTGATGCTATTTGCCGTAGTACAACAATGGCGTTGTACAACTGGACTTTTTAGGTGTTGGCAAAACCGGAATTATAAGATAAATAATTACCACTCCTTTAAAATACATCGTCAGCTATCCTGGTAAGCAAAAGATAAAAAAAAAAGTATGAGTTACCGAGAAATAAATTTTAATGGTTCTTTCGCCCTTTTTTTTTCTTTCTTTTTCTTCCACCAACGCAGGAATACTCTGTCAATGGAAGCAAGATAACAGAATTATGGAAACGATAGTGAGAAAACAGATGTATGAGAATATCGTTATCAGTTTTATGAAGTCAGTGTAAATACGAACCAAAAGGATTGTGTATTGAATAGGAACAGATGTTATCGAACAACGATTGTCGGAAGCCTGCAAGTTATGAAAATATTTGAAAGATAAAAAAATGGTCGGAATATCAGAAAAAAATGCTTGCTAAATGTCATTAGAGAGAGATGGGGAAGTGGAAGGAGTTTGGTAACACTGAGTATTAGACTTATATTGCTGTGGTTATTTTCTGACTTATATGTTAAAGCCAGCAAAATAAAGAAAATATAATAAGAGAAGAGAAATGATACTACTGTGCATATAGCAGTGGATTTAATACACATATAATTGATTATCATATATGGTGTGCATCGCCACTACTAGTTCTTCATTCAACAAGAACCACCACCCCACCCCGCTAAAATAGGTACAACTTTCTACAATTTAAATTAAATTTCTTTATTTGATAGTTTAGATATCTCAGAAATTATAGAAGCCGCGAAATCTTTTTGTTTTAAATTATTACTAATCAAAAATGCTGCATTTTTTTAATTTAGAAATTTTGCTTTAACAAGTTATTTAGGTGGGAGAGAGAGAGACGACCTTGCCCAGCATAGTTACGGGTGTTAGACATTCATATCTATGTGTATACGTAGGTATACGTGTGTAGAACACATACCCACTTTTAGCACTATTTTGTTAGTAAACAGTATGAACTACGTCTAAGGCGGAGCCGCACGTTTGTATCACTCCGCCGCATATCGACATTTCGTAAAACAGGTAAAATAAATAAACACGTAAAACAATAACAATGCCTTCATTGAGTTGTCTATCATCCCATCAAGAACGAAACAATGCATAGTTACGGGTTGCCGTTTGGCAAGGCATAGCACCCGTTCAGCCACCCTGCCAGGGATACGAAGAAGTCATGAGACTGCAGCGTAGTGGATTGTGAAACAGGTAGCAGAATAGCCAACGGTGCTGCTTACATGGTTACTATGCGGAGGAATCCTAGAAGATCAACGGTCAGGATCGCCAAGATTTATCAAGAGAGTAACTGCAATATATATATCGTAAGGTAGCGAGCTGGCAGAAACGTTAGCACGCTGGACGAAATGCTTTGCGGCATTTCGTCTGCCGTTACGTTCTGAGTTCAAATTCCGCCGAGGTCGACTTTGCCTTTCATCCTTTCGGGGTCGATAAATTAAGTACCAGTTATGCACTGGGGTCGATGTAATCAACTTAATCCTTTTGTCTGTCCTTGTTTGTCCCCTCTGTGTTTAGCCCCTTGTGGGTAGTAAAGAAATATATATATTGTGAATATATTAACTTAATATGAGAAGATGCCCAACAAAAGTTGTTTGGTCCCAAGTTAATCAAATAGGCTTACTGTAATCAAAGGCATTATAGTAATGACCTATTAGTTTCCCGTAGGGTTATGAAGGACTGACGGCATTATCAAATGTATCCTTTATTTGTATTAAGGTTTTCGAGGGAATATTTATCTACTATTTCTATTAGGTCAAGTGTCATGCATTTGCCATCTCGTTAGCTCGACACATCGGAAGAACCTTAAGTTACCAGCCTCTGTAGTCAAGAAATTGAAAGCATGACTTTTCTGATAAAGCAGCTGAATGCATACTGCTGCTGTTGTTGCTGTTGAGCGTAGCGGTCTTCGTCCAGTGGGAGAAGTCCGAAACGTGGTCCTTTGCTATTCGTAAGACCCGCAGAAGAGAAAGCAGGTCAACCCCCGACACGGAGAGCATCGACAGATGGATGAATGCGCATCCAGGCTCAGCGGTTGTGTAGGGAAGTCGGGGACAAGAAACAGGAAGAAAGAGTGAGAGAAAGTTGGAGCGAAAGAGTACAGCCGGAGCCTCGTGGAGCGTTAGGTGTTTTCGCTCAATAAACACACACAACGCCCAGTCTGGGAATCGAAACCGCGAGTCGGCTGCCCTAACCATTGGGCCATTGTACCTCCGCTGAATGCATATGAACCAACTGCATGGCTAATAAATATGGCCTGATGACTTAAATATAAATGAAGGTAACTAATTCGGGTCTGCGATCTATTTATCGGCATTAAATACTTGAAATATTTATCTTAATATCATTTCTACCAAATGCATTCAAGGCAGTGAACTGGCAGAACCGTTAAGCACGCCGGTATTTAGTCGCATTATTTTCGTCTTTACGTTCTGAATGGTCTTTGTCTTTCATTCTTTCGGGATCAATAAAATAATACCAACTGAGTACTGGTTGTGATTTTATGCCGTTCCCCACCAAATTTTTGGCCTTGTGGCTATCCGTAGCAGAAAGAATTATTAACTACATTCAACAAATAGACGTGTATTTGATGAATCATTACATTTTTATTTTTACTCATTTTTATTTATTAGAAATACTCAAAAACTAGTAGGCTTTATTTAAAATAGGTTGGTATGCAGATTAAAAAAAAAATTATCGCATCCTGTTGTATATGTTATATTTCCGGCATTAAAACTGATAATATCGAGATTAATTGAAAGGCATTCCTCATCCTTAATCAGTTATGAAGTTACTCTGCTTTAATATATATAGTTACCAACGAATCTTATGAAATGATATGAAACAGATTGTTTTTTAAATCTCTTCTCGGAACTGGAAATAAAGAAACAGTTGAGTTTTCATTCCATTTCAGGATCTTTAGAAAAAAGAACAGATGGAATATTCCACAGTTTTCCTTTAATCCAGCGTTTTATAATTAGATGTCCCTCACCTGTGGCAATAAATTTAATACAATCGAATACATACGGTCAACAAATGTCATTCATTCACGAACAAATGAAATAGTGATCAAGATGTAAAAAAAAAATTAGACATTACATCACACTGTTTATGAATCAATCTTATTATGTGTATATAAATATAATCAGTCTTGCGGTAAAGTATGTTTCTAAGTTTAATATAACCGAACGTTCGAGTACATTTAGGCCTGAAGCGAATTTAACAGGACTTGAACCCGCTTCCTGATGACGATTTCTCATTAATTTGGATTTTAATTCTAAACAATTTTTATAGAAAAGCCAAGGAAGCGGTTTCAAGTCCTGTTAAATTCGCTTCATAATCTCTATATATATAAACGGCAAAATGTTCTGTGTGTGTGTGCGTGTCCTTTATACAAATCCACAATTTTTCAGTTAGAGGGCTTGCACTTTCTATGGTCATTCAAAACCGTCCAAGGGTGGTCGTGCACATCTTTACATTTCCCCAGTCACCCCGCAAAGCTATTAAAAAATCAATAAAAGTGACTTTTTTGCGAATTTTCTATCCAAAAACCCAATTAAAATGCCCGAAACTTGATACGCCAATTGAATGCCAGCTAGCTGTATGTGATTGGTCGGAGATTTGGGCAGTACTCGCGTGTATGTGCGCACGCACGCAGTTGTATATGCATGCACTAGCACTATGACCCGGCGTTACCGGGTCATAGTGCTAGTAATAATTATAACCTTTTCTACTACAGACAATTTTGTGAGGAGAGGGCTATTTGTATTACATCCATCTCAGTACTTGATTGGAACTTTATCTTATCGACCCCGAAATGATGAAAGAAAAGCCGACCTTAGCATGATTCGAACTCAGAACGTAAAGAGCCGAAAGAAATGCTATTTTTGTCCAACTTGCTGACGAATCTGCCAAGCTCGGCGTCATTTTCATTATAATATTGATTTCAAATTTTTGGCGCAAGGCCAGCAAGTTCTGGAGAGGGGTTAAGTTGATTATATTGACCCCAGTGTTGAACTGGTATTTATTTTATCCACTCCGAGAAGATGAAAGGCAAACCCGACCTCGGCAGAATTTGAATTCAGAACGTGAAGACGGACGAAATACTGCAAAGCATTTTGCTCCAAGAGCTAAGATTCTGCCAGCTCGCTACCCTATGACTGGTTTCAAATTTTGTATATGGATGATCTTGCAGATGTTTACGTAAGTATTAACAAGTGAAACTAATTAGTACATAGGTAATCGTTTTTTATTTCGTATTTTTTCATTGGTCTTGTTTATTTTTACACTTTGGTTTTTTGCTGAATTTTTTCTTGAGAACACATTCTTCGTGGAAAATGGCGATTTTGATGTCTATATCTAGCATAAAGGTTGTCCACTTTTAGTGGTCAGTCCTCTAAATTTTGTATGTAAAAAAATTTTTAATCTTTCAATTTTTTAAAAATATGCTAGGCCACTGGTTTTAATTGATTAATATCAATTTTTACCCTTTACTTATTATATCTCTTATTATAAAAGGCAGATTTTATCTGCCTCCCTTTGGGAGTTATACAAATCTACAATATAGGATTTCTTCAATTACAATTTACCTAGCATTTTTGAGAATACAATGCATCGCGTCATGCCAGGTCCAGTTTTTAAATTTTAAACTCCAATTAAGCAAAATTTACAGAAAACTCACATTCTGGTGTGTGTGTCAAATGCTTTTCTTAGTCTGGTTTACAGCACACGCAAACGCACACACACAGTGGGCAACGAATAAAATGAAAGTAATTGACTTACTGTAGTGAGTGATTCTTTCACTCTGCCTCCCACTTCCTCTTTCAACACATAGACACGCAAATATATAAATAAAATTGTAAGCTAACGTGCGTGTGTGTGAGTGGGTGTGTGTGGGTGTGCGCGCGTGTGTGTGTGTGAGGGTGCGTGTGTGTGTGTGTGTGTGCGTGTGCGTGAGTGTGTGACAGGAAAGTTTTTACGACGAATATAAGACCTATATCCAAGTAGCAGAAAGATAAGACAGTAAGGTGTGATTTGAGGGAGATTTGGCTGCTATTTCTACCATGTCTAGCTGCCATGTAGGGGTCTCCCTCATAGGCTCATACATACATATATACATAGATAAGACAGTAAGGTGTGATTTGGGGGAAATTTGGCTGCTATTTCTACCAGGTCTAGCTGCCATGTAGGGGTCTCCCTCATAGGCTCATACATACATATATACATAGATAAGACAGTAAGGTGTGATTTGGGGGAGATTTGACTGCTATTTCTACCAGGTCTAGCTGCCATGTAGGGGTCTCCCTCATAGGCTCATACATACATATATACATAGATAAGACAGTAAGGTGTGATTTGGGGGAAATTTTGCTGCTATTTCTACCAGGTCTAGCTACCATGTAGAGGTCCCCCTCATTGGCTCATATATATATACATACATAAGACAGTAAGGTGTGATTTGAGGGAGATTTGGCTGCTGTTTCTACCAGGTCTGTTAGGCCTTCTCATGTAAACTCAAGCTTTCTCATGCCTTGAACATAAGACCAAAGCAGAGAATGTATTCTTTTATTCTTCTGCTTTTTCCAGCCATTGGTCTGTGGCCATGCTGGGGCAATGCCTTGAAGAATTGTAGTTTAATGAATCAACTCCAGTTTTATTTTTGTAAGCATTGTACTTATTCTATCTGTTTCCTTTGTCAAACCACTAGGTGACAGGGATGTAAACAAACCAACATTCGTTGTCAAGCAGTGGTGGAGGACAATCACAAGCACAGACACGCACACACACACACATACATGCATACACATATACACATACATACATACATACATATATATATGTGTGTATATATATATTGCAGCCTGGAAGGTGTTTCTAAGCCATTTAAGAAACACACAAAAACCGTTACATTCACTTCAACATTTAAATTTAATTTGCCAAAAATATTTTCGTCGCTTTGAGACAGCGACCTGTTCGCTGACAAAAATATCGTGCTAACAGGTCGCGGTCTCAAAGCGACGAAAATATTTTGACAAATAAATTAAATTTGAATGTTGAAGTGAATCTAACGGTTTTTGTGTGTTTCTTAAATGGCTTATAAACACCTTCAACGCTGCAACTGTTTTCGTTCCAGCACACGATCTCAGATCAAGTCACTTGCTATGCAAGTACATCTCTGTAACTATATATATATTCTATATATATATATATATATTATATATATATATATATATATATATATATATATATATATATATATATATATATATATGTATATTGGTAAAAACAGTAAGATAACAAAAGAAAGAAAGAGACCTCAATATTATGTAAATAGAGGAAATCTTTATATATAAAAGTGAGGTTGTGTGTCTGTCTCCTACGATTTAGATTCCTAACTACTCCCACATTTTGCGGTGCAGTTTAACCAAAACCGGGTATCTTATAGTCGTGATTCATATCGAGCCCGTCTGGGTATTAGCGCGCGTCTACGATGAGTCTACGATTAAAAAAAAAATTACCATCAATTTTTCCCATTTTTAATCCATTTTTGACATATATAAGGGAAGTAACTCTAAAATTTATTATTAAATCTCAGAACGTAAAAAGCTACAGTAACACCCCTCCCCCTTTGTGGTTAGCCATATTGAGATGGCTATTATACTTTACATCTCTAAAAATGCTTATATAATTATTTCCCTTACAAACCCGAGCAACGCCGGGCGATACCGCTAGATATATATATATATATATATATATATATATATATATATATATATATAATGGCTGACGGTTAGTAAGGAGAGACACAAATAAGAAAGAAGAAAACAAAGGACCACTGATGCGGTCACAGGAGTGTGACGAAAAAACTCTAGCCGAAATAAGATTAAGATTAATGTAAAAAATAAATAACAATGAAGCAAAATAACACCAAATATATAGTGCGTGTGTTTTTATTGGCTAAACTGGCAAAATGACCATTCCGAAATATAACATATATATATATATTCTTTTTATCTGTTTCAGTCATTAGATTGTGGCTATGCTGGAACACCGCCTTCAAAAATTTTTTCAGTCGAACTAATTGATCTCAGCACTTATTTTGAAACCTGGTACTTATTATACCGGTTCTTTTGCCCAACTGCTAGGTTACGGAAACGTAAATACACCGACACTGATTTTCAAGCGGTGGTGGGGACAAACAGAAACCAAGACACATGCATATGTGTTTGTGTGTGTGTGTGCGCGTGAGCGCGCGTCTGTTTACGCCCCGTAACTTAGCGGTTCGGAAAAAGACCGATAGAGTAAGTACAAGGCTTACAATGAATAAGTCCTGGAGTCAATTTGTTCGACTAAAGGAGGTGCTCCAGCACGGTTGCAGTCAAATGACAGAAACAAATGAATATATATATGCACACATACACATGTGCATACGCATACACACACATATACAGAGAGAGATAGGAGGGAGAGAGAGGGGAGAGAGAGAAGGGCGAGAAAGAGACTCATGGTTGTATTAACAATACATATACTAAATATCAAATCATCCACGTGCAATAATAAATTCAATTATAAATGACATTTCACATCGTATTTCTAAAATTTCAACGAACAAAGATATTTTTCCTGTCATACTAGCTACTATACTTCAGTTCTTTCTAGACCCGAGTATAAAGTTACAATAGAGTATATCAATAATGCAAACGATAAACAATAATTAGGTACTACAAATGATAAGCTAATTGATAATTTTTTTAATGATTCCATTAACACTGAATATCGTAAAATTTATGAATTTATAAATAAACAAAATAATTATGAGCAATTTCATAAAGCACATGATAATAAGTACTGCAATAATAGATTTAATAATGATAAATACAACTCTAATGGTACTAATAATGATTATAATAACCTTACTAATAAATATGCAGTTAATAAAGATAATGAATGTTAGAAATCTAATACATCATTTCACAGAAAAGTCGTATAGTATAATGCTCCATTTAGTAGTCGTGTATTTACTAAAATACCTTCTTCTGTCTTTCAGCTTTTAGAAAAACACCGCCCAGTAATAAATACCACAAAATTTTCAATAAACACTATAAAATTCTCTTATTCTGCAATACCTAAAATAATTGACATTCTGTCTTCCTTAAATTATCAAAAACTTAATAATATATATAATCATTTTTATCCCGGAGGTAACAATAATAATGGTAATAATATCAATACAATTTGTAATCCTAACAATAGTACTATTATAACTAATAATAATACTTCTACTATAACTAATACTTCCATTAATACTAATACTACATCTGCTATTACTACAGATAATAGTAATAGCGGTGGTTATATCACATTAACCATATAACTATGACGAGAATTATAACGATAATAAGAATATAGCTGCTGCTGCTGCTGCTACTACTACTACTACTACTACTACTACTACTACTACTACTACTGCTGCTGCTGCTGCTACTGCTGCTGCTGCTGCTACTGCTGCTTTGTTGCTACTGTTGCTACAGCTGCTGTTACTACTACTGCAGTAATGATAATAATAATGATAATAATAATAATAATAATAATAATGAATACCCTGATGCAGTTTCAGGCAGTGGCTCTCATGGCTTCTCATCTTAACCAATTGGAAGTGTTGTCATGTACATTGTTTTGTCTTGGTGTTTTAGTGGCTAACGATATGTGCATTTTTGATCACGAGCAAAAGTAATGGGGGAGCATCATAGACCTTGTGTTAAGAGGAATTTTGTGGAGTTTGAATAATTCACCTCTGGAAACATGGGTGTTTCATTCATCATCTTTAATGAAACCTTGTTCAAGGACAAGGATTTGAGAAGGATGGGCTACTCGACCTGAAGAAAATTCTAACTGGACTCCACCTGCAAGGTCATGCGTTGATTATCGTGATATGAGATCACCATGTCGCGCACATATCGTTGTGATGCACGTTCCTGGTGTACTCTTATCAGACGAGTAGTCATGATGGATGTATTGAGCTTCATACCTTTCTACCCCAAGTGTCACTTAGACAGCATGTGTTGCTCTCTCACTCAGTAATAATAATAATAATAATAATATTGAAATCAGATCATATTACAATAATCTCAACAACAATATCATAAGACCAAGTTCAATTAAATTATGTAACTGTCGAATAAAAACGTTTTTTCCTTTGAATAATAAATGTTTTCTGGAAAACGTAATTTATAGATGTTCTGTCCATACTCAACACAAAACATACCAATATAAAGACGCCATATCTACGAAATTTAAGGTATTATAACCACATAACTTCTTTCAAATATAAAAGAAATTCTAGCAATACATCCTTGCCCACTCTTATTTGGAATTTAAAAAATAAAAATATATTATACACTATCTTGGATTATTATTAGAAATGTTATTTCCTACAAATCAGATAGCAAATTTTGTAATCTACATTTTTTAGAAAGTATAGTAAGTTTAAATTGTAAAAACCGAATTAACCAGCACGAGGAATCACTTATTTGATGCCCACTTAAAAAATATAGCACCTTTCAGTACTTCAATATTTCTCAATAAAATTATTACTATAATCTAAAATATACTCTCCTTCATTTTTTACAATGCTCTGACATCTATCTGTTAGACTTGCACGGCCCCTCTTCCAAAATTCACTTGTCCCAGACGAAAAATACTCGTTCGCTACTGTCCTGACTTCGTCTACAGAAATATATTTTCTCCGTCCAAATGATTTTTAAGACTGCACAATAAGTGATAATCAGATGGGGCAATGTCAGACGAATATGGTGGGTAGGGTATCGTTTCCCATTCAAATTACTCCAGCCCTTGGAATGTCATACTCGCTGCATGTGGCCGAGCATTATCCTGATGGAAGAATATCTTTCGTCTTGAAACCAAAGATGGTCGTTTTTCTTCTAAATATTTGGTCGGATCAGTGTCTTGCTACCCTGACAAATTTAGCTTACGGGAGGTTTAACTTCACCTATACGACCAGGGTTTTTTTTTTTTTGAGACATTGTTTTGCAAATGAAGCACGTCTTATATGCCATCAAATACCGTATTGCCTGTTGGTCGACAAGAAATTACATAATTGATAATTTAATGTGATTTTCAATAGGATTTTAAACTTTAAAAATTAAAACTTTAAAGTAACAAATGTAAAAAAAAATTTAAAAACCCATTTTAGTGAGCAGTCCTTAAAAGTAGCGCAATACTCTACTGGTTGTCCAAATATGGCTATCTTAAATTTAGAACGACAGCCATCTCCGGAGTTTACTGTGTGTACAGAATTTGCTTTCACATAAAGAAAATAACCAATATGAACGTCAGCCATTGAGAAAGATTCCATTATGCGCGTATAACAACAAAAATGCTCTTAACACGAAAATAGTCCAAGTGATGACAAGTGGTACAATCTTTACTTTATAGTGCCATAAGATGGATGGAATAAGAGGCCACGCATAAACATATTTATAACCTACTAGCAGTATCGCCCGGCGTTGCTCGGGTTTGTAAGGGAAATAACTATATAAGCATTTTTAGAGAAGTAAAGTATAATAGCCATTTCAATATGGCTAACAACAAAGGGGGGGTCACTGTAGCTTTTTACGTTCTGAGATTTAATAATACATTTTTAGAGAGTTACTTCCCTTATATATGCCAAAAATGCATTAAAAATGGGAAAAATTGATGGTAAATTTTTTTAAAATCGTAGACTCATCGTAGACGCGCGCTAATACCCAGAAGGGCTCGATATGAATCACGACTATAAGATACCCGGTTTTGGTTAAACTGCACCGCAAAATGTGGGAGTAGTTAGGAATCTAAATCGTAGGAGACAGACACACAACCTTACTTTTATATATAAAGATATCTGATGCCTGGTGATTTTTTTTGGTTCAGAAACGTCGTGTTGGTTTACATAATTGTTGGAAGCAACAAAAATCTTTTTACAGCGGAACGGTATCTTGAAATGACAAGCAAAATAAGCAGCATGTTTTGGATACAAAAGACAGTTATGTCTGGATGACATGTCACAACAAATTTTGAATGTTTATGCTCTATTTTTAAGTATAAAATAAAGTTGTTGCTTTTGTTTTTAAATAAAAGTAAAACAAAAACTATTAATGTGTAACCTTATTCGTACGCATGCGCATGTGCGTCTTGAAAATAATTGGTCCTTTGTAATCATCTATAGTTAACAATTTAACGTATCTCTTAACAGACGAGAGTTATATATGTACAAGCTTGTCACACTGTCACGTTGTTTAATTTATCTGCTGCGTAAGATAATCAAAAACACAATTATAAAATGCATTTTGTTTTAGACTAGCAGTATCGCCCGGCGTTGCTCAGGTTTGTAAGGGAAATAACTATAAAGCATTTTTAGAGAGTTATAACCAAAACATAGCAAAAAAATGGAAAAAAATGATGGTAAATTTTTTTTTAGTTAAAAAGGTGGAGTTGCGTCCCCTAGATAGTTTGCGGTTTGTGTTTCTGATTCTCGACCCCATGTCGAATTTATCGATTTTTTTCAGAACTGGGGGAACTTTTCAAAATTTTCGCTGCATTAGTTTTGAATTATGACATTGGGCTATGTGTGTGTCAAGTTTCATCAGAATCGGTTGAAAGCCGTGGTCAGGGTGAGGGTACAAGCAAACACACAGAAAACGCACAGACAAACTGCTGTTTATATAGAGAGAGATTTTCACGAGGCACTTCCTGGTTTAAGCTATCTGGTTTAACGACAGTCTATCTTCCTTGTGTGGATTTATATGCTACAGTTTTTTTTTAGACAATTGCAGCGTGGAAGGTGTTTGTAAGCCATTTAAGAAACACACAAAAGCCGTTCGATTCACTTCAACATTTAAGTTTAATTTGTCAAAATATTTTCGTCGCTAAAATCCGCGACCTGTTCACTGACAAAAATCCGTGCTGCATCTGATTTTTGTCAGTGAACAGGTCGCGGATTTTAGCGACGAAAATATTTTGACAAATTAAATTTAGATGTTGAAGTGAATCGAACGGCTTTTGTGTGTTTCTTAAATGGCTTACAAACACCTTCCACGCTGCAATTGTTTTCGTTCCAGCACACGATCTCAGATCAAAACGACTTGCTATGCGAGTACATCTCCGTAAAGTTTTTTTAGAGTCTTCATCTTATATTTTTTTCTTAATTTTCTTTTTTTTTTAACAGCCCAATTCGGCAAAGTGTCGTATTTTTGCCTACTGGCGGACAGTTTATGCATTGACAATGGCACTGAAAAATAGAGATTTGGTTTTGAAAATGCAGTGAATTGAAAGAACTGTAAGTGCGTCGAGTAAAATGTTTTGCAGTATTTAATTTAGTTATGGTCTTTTACTTTCAATCTTCTCTTTCAGAACAATTTTATCTTCCATCCCTTCTGATCGATAAAATAAAGTGCCAGTCAATTGGTGGATCAATTTATATTCTTATGGTGCATCATGGATGTGACTCGAATTGAAGAAGGAGGAAGGGAAGTGGGGGGGGGGCAGGGAGAAGGAAGAGTGGAAGATGAAGAAGAAGAACAACAACAACAGCAACAAACAGGAAGATGAGAAAAGTGGGAGGAGTACAGGAACATGAGGAAGCAAGTGAAGGGGGAGGGGAAAAGAAAAGGAGGGAAGAAGGGAGGAGGAGAAGAGAGAAGGAGGAGAGAAAGAAGAGGGGTTTAAGAGGAGAAAGAAGGGAGCAGGGGAGGAGGGGCGAATAAGGGAGGGGAAGTGGAGTATTCAGAGGAGGAGGATCAAGGGGGGAGAAGAGGAGAGGAGGAAGAGAAGGAGGAGGAAGCAGAGGGAAGGAGGAAGCAGGGGTGGGGTAGAAGGCAGAGGAGGAGGGGTAGGAGGCCGAAGAGGAGGGGGTAGGAGGCCGAAGAGGAGAAAAAGAGGAGGCAGAGGAGTAAGAAGAGGAGGAGGAAGAGGTAGATGAGGTAGAGGAGGAGGAGGAAGAGGAGGAGGCAGAGGAGTTGTCATCATTAAGTTCTATAACTTTGATGGTTACTTGAGCACAACTCTGAAAAATTGGCTTTTCATTACAGTATTTCTCGGCAAGATTATAAAGGAGTGGTTTCCCCGATTGCCTTTCACGGGCCCATGGAAAGAGTTAAACTCAGCATTGTTGCTAACGAACCACTTGTGAATTTTAAAGGTTAATAGGTCAAAACATATCCAGAGTTGTCTCTTGCCTGCAAGCAACATCACACTTTCTTTCGGGCATGTAAATTCACTTTACGAGATTAATTCTTAATTTATTGAATTTATCTCTCTTTTTGTTGAAAGAAACTAATATTTACCGTTAGGTTTTAGTTTCCTTTCTCTAACTATGAAAAAAATTTCAGTTAAGAAAGTTTTTTTCATATAACATTCCGTACGAAGAGGATAGAGCATCGACTGACTATGACGCAAGGGGCCATAGAAATATCCGTGCTAGGAATATCATTAAGGGAACACATTCAAAATGAGATAATTCGAGAACGGAGCGGAGTGAACGATGTGATCGTAGGGTTTCGAAAGCACGAGTTCTGCTGCGCCGGACATGTCATATGATTCACAAACAACAGGTAGACTCGTGCAAATTTCCGGATAGTAACCAAGAGATTGGAAAAGACTACCTGGAAGGCTTCCACGACGATAGGAAGAAGATTTGGTCAAGCAATTTGGGTCAAGATGGAAAAGAATGGTGCAATCAAGACAGAATTGGAAGCACATAATGACCAACGTCTGAGAGCAGCATCTGATGGTCTTGGACGATTCTACAATACACCATTCCGTACATCATCCATTGGCCTTATTTGACAGTGCTACCGTTACTTATAGCATAAAGTTAAGGGTCCAGCCTGTAGGAGTAGCCCTTGTGTATGCCACCACTATACAGGCTTGCACAGCAGATCCAAAGGTGCTGCCTCGTAAAAGCTTCACCTGGAGCGGGCCGCCCTCTCGTTCCTGTATTTTGTCGTCAATATCCTGAAAACAGTACGTGTTGTCAATATTTGTAAACAACACGTGTTATGCCTCCGGTAATTTTCTTTCATGTAAATAAATGTTTATGTCAATTTAAAAGATTTATCAAAAAAATTTTATTTAGCTGTTATTTTTAGCACACCTCACAACCACCTCAATGCTCAATGACAAAAAGAAAACAAGTAAACAAACATTTAAGCATTCAATATACACTTAATGCAAATGCGATGGACAACAGGTTACGTGCAATAAACACTTTACAATTTAAATATGTTTAATCACAGTTTAAATACCGTAAATCCTCGAGTATAATCCGCATTTTTCCCCAAAAATTTAAAGGTCAAAATCCCTAGTGCGTACTATATACGAGGTTAAAAATGAAAAATATTTTCTAAGCAATGTCCGAGTCTCTATTTGCTGTCCGGCAATGTTTATTCAGACACATTTTAGGATGTCGGGCGTGAAAATACCTTAAATCCTCCATAACTTGCAGTAAGCAACATTTATTAAACATTATTACTGTTATTTCTTTATTTTATGCAAACAAAATGCACAAAAAAGCTACACGTTTGCATTATGTCATATATACAATAATAATAAAGGACGTTACCGTATACATGTTTACAAACCAAGGACGTTATAAAGACCTCCTTGACTCAAGTTAGAGAAGGGGTGCGTATTATACACAATGTTTAAGTTTTTCAGAGGTACAACTCCCTAAAAGTCCCCTGCATATTACACTCAAGGGCGGACTATACTCGAGGATTTACGATTTGCTTAAAAAACAAACATTTAAGCAGTGGGCATCGTCAGAACATGTTTCCACCACGTCTTTTCGTACACATAAAATGCATCTTTTTACATCATTTTCTTTTTGATATAACACCCTTTTCTTGAAGGTACGACACAATATCTTCCTCTGGTTTCAATTTTTTCATAATAGAAGCGAAGTTACTGGAGCTTGCTGCATAATCACACAGAACACAGCGTCAAATTTGTCAACGTGCTTCCTCGCAGATAAAAGACATTTCAAAAACTGTTACTATGGCAACAGGCAAAAGAGCTCTTATGTTCCGCTTCTTACTATCGAAACAGCCATGAATGTGTCTATGGCTTACAATTGGCTAAAATTACCAAAATTTTCAAACTTTAATTACCAATAACTCTTTATTTTTTGGTTTATAGCGAAAATCACTTTCACGTCATTAATTAGCTTATAAAAATGTATCATTACACTGAATATGAAATCAGTTCGAACAGAAAATTGACGCTGGCAGCCAAACAGAAAAGAACCCCGAAGCCGGATCTTTTCGGTTTGAACGGCAGTTTTTTAAAATAATTTCCACGTAACTAAACACGTTTAAACTTCGTATACTGGTAGAATGTGTTTATAAAACATCTTTTTCTCTTGGCTTTATTGAGAAAATTCTATAGTCAATTTGTGCAATTTCAACCAATCAATGACGTCTATTGAGGTGAAAACATTCTGTGCCGTATGAATATGTCCCTCGTTTAAGAAACAGATTGGGTTTATTTACATTTCTGAAGAAAAAAGATACCCTTCCCTCACCCCTAACCCTAACCCTAACCCTAACCCTAAAACAGATTGAAATGCAATAGATCGATACTAGGGTCATAATTATGGGTGACAATTTCATATGACACCGCTAGAAAAAACTACCGTTCAAACAGAAAAGAACCCCGAAGCCTTTCCCTTAAGTGAGTATTGCTGCAAGGCAGCGGGGTTGTTATCTGTTGCTGCTGTCTTAAGCTGGTAAGGGCTTAATAAGCAGCATAACTATTAAAGACAATTGCTTAGTTGGATGGTTGTTGACTCTTCAGAGTTCATCCGCCCTTTGACGGGTCTTGTACTTAATCCAGCAGGATGACCAAATAGCAAAAAAACATAAACACCCTACTCACAGAGAAAGCTCTATGGGGTTGCCGATTTAGTCGCCGACGGCCCGACATCTGGCACCTATAAAAAAAGAGAGAGAGAGATAAAGAAAGGAAGGAAGTAAGGAAGAGGGGACATCTGGTACCTGTGAGGAAAAAGAGAAAACAAAGAAAGAGCGAGAGAGAGCGATAAAGGAAGAAAGAAAGAAAGAAAGAAAGAAAGAAAGAAAGAAAGAAAGAAAAAAGAAAGAAAGAAGAAGAAAGAAGGAAGGAAGAAAGAAAGAAGAAAGAAAGAAAGAAAGAAAGAAAGAAAGAGAGAAAGAAAGAAAGAAAGAAAGAAGAAAGAAAGAAAGAAAGAGAGAAAGAAAGAAAGAAAGAAAGAAAGGAAGAAAGAAAGAAAGAAAGAAAGAGAGAAAGGAAGGAAGAGAGAAAGAAAGAAAGAAAGAAGAAAGAAAGAAAGAAGAAAGAAAGAAAGAAAGGGGGCATCTGGCACCTGTAAAAACAGGTGGGGAGGAGAAATAATTAAATAAATAAATAAAAGGGGAGTGGGGTGAGACAGAGGTACAGAGAGAAGAGAGAAAAGATGAGGATTTTTAACAGTAGATTTAGTTGTAGAAGATAAAAGACTAAAATGAGCCGAAGGTAGCTTATTTCTAGGGTTGTAATTTTATTTTGTTTTATTTTATTTTATTTGGGGCTGTTGCCTAAGGACCAAAACCTTGTGGCAAACGACTACTCACATGAGTTGTTTGGCTTATCTGGTGGTAGTTGAGGGTGGGTGAGAGGGTTACGAGAAGAACGGGAGCAAGATGGAATTATAGGTGCCGGATCTTTTCGGTTTGAACAGCATTTTTTTCAAGCGGTGTCATATGAAATTGTCACCCATAATTATGACCCTAGTATCGATTTATTGCATTTCAATTTGTTTTAGGGTTAGGGTTAGGGGTGGGGAGAAGGGTATCTTTTTTCTTCACAAATGTAAATAAACCAAATCTGTTTCTTAAACGAGGGACATATTCATACGGCACAGAATGCTTTTTAACTCAATAGACGTCATTGATTGGTTGAAATTGCAGAAATTGAAGAAAAACAACAACAAATATCTTACAAATTATAGAATTTTCTCAATAAAGCCAAGATAAAAAGATGTTTTATAAACACATTCTACCAGTATACGAAGTTTAAAATTTTGTAGTTACCTAGAAGTTATGTTAAAAACTGCCGTTCAAACCGGAAAGATCCGCTTTTGTCGTTTATGCATATAGTAATAAATAACTGTGTTAGAAACAGAGAACAATCTAGCGGTGAAAAAAAGATGTTCATCTTTCTGTTGAAAGTTTGAAGCCCGTCAAAGATAGTGACAGAAAGACGAAGAAGGGGAGGAGGTGAGAGAGAGAGGGGGGATATGGCTTCTAACGGGAGCAAGTTGGAAGTTATCGGTATCTAGATAGTAAGAGAAAGAAGAGAAAACAGCATGATTTTTTCAAAAGAAATATTTTTTAAATGATACAATATATATTTCTTTACTACCAACAAAGGGGCTAAACATAGAGGGGACAAACAAGGACAAAGAAACGGATTAAGTCGATTACATTGACCCCAGTGCGTAACTGGTACTTATTTAATCGACTCCGAAAGGATGAAAGGCAAAGTCGACCTTGGCGGAATTTGAACCCAGAACGTAAAGGCAGACGAAATACGGCTACGCATTTCGCCCAGCATGCTAACGTTTCTGCCAGCTTGCCGCCTTTTTTTTAAATGATACAATATATTTTAAAGAATACAATATTATGATGGTCTACCGCTTTCGCGTTTCGCATATCATGACATTGAAACTCTGTGTGTTAGTGTGTGTGTGTGTGTGTGTGTGTGTGTTGTGTGTGTGTGTGTGTGTGCATGTACGTACGGCACTCAAAGACAAAGATTCAAGAACTCTCTAGACACACTCAAGAGGTTGACCCAGTTATACGAAATTTTACAAAGTTAACGAGTTAAAATTTCAAAAGACATAGTGCTATTTATAGTTACAAAGGAAATGCTTAAAGGAATGTGTGTTTGTGTGTGTGTGTGTGTGTGTGTGTGTGAAAAACAGAGAAGAGAGAGAGAAGGAGAAAGAGAATGAAAGAGAGATAGATAGATAGATAGAGAGAGGGGGAAGAACTGTAAATATGTTTTGTCAATTCTTAGAAACAATCATGAGACATATTCACAGAACTAAAAGTATTATGGATACCGGATCTTTTCGGTTTGAACGGCAGTTTTTCTAGCGGTGTCATATGAAATTGTCACCCATAATTATGACCCTAGTATCGATCTATTGCATTTCGATCTGTTTTAGGCTTACGGTTAGTTAGGGTTAGGGTTAAGGGTGGGGGAAGGGTATCTTTTTTCTTCACAAATGTAAATAAACCCAATCTGTTTCTTAAACGAGGGACATATTCATACGGCACAGAATGTTTTTTTACCTCAATAGACGTCATTGATTGGTTGAAATTGCAGAAATTGAAGAAAAAAAACAACAAATATCTTACAAACTATAGAATTTTCTCAATAAAGCCAAGAGAAAAAGATGTTTTATAAACACATTCTACCAGTATACGAAGTTTGAAAGTGTTTAGTTACGTGGAAATTATTTTAAAAAACTGCCGTTCAAACCGAAAAGATCCTGGATACCAACTGGACAGGGATATATTTACGTGAACGCTGAATTTAATTGATCTGCACCTCGTTTTCTGCTTATATTGTCTAATATTATTTGCATAAAAAAGGCGATGCGCTGGCAGAAACGTTAGCACGCCGGGCGAAATACTTCGTCTGTCTTTACGTTCTGAGTTCAAATTCCGCCGAGGTCGACTTTACCTTTCATCCTTTCGGGGTCGATAAATTAAGTACCAGTTGCGTACTGAGGTCGATGTAATCAGCTGGCCCCAAAATTTCGAGCCTTGTGCCTAGATTAAAAAGGAATATTCTTTGCGTTAAAATCTTAGCTGTAAATATATAACCGCAAAAAGGCGGCGAGCTGGCAGAGTCGCGAAGCACATTGGGCAAAAAGCTTTGCGGTATTTCGTCTGCCGCTACGTTCTGAGTTCAAATTCCGCCGAGGTCGACTTTACCTTTCATCCTTTCGGGGTCGTTTAAATAAGTACCAATTGCCGGGTCATAGTGCTAGTTTGGTATATAAGTTTGGTATAACTTTATGTCTGTTCTGTAGATATATATGAATATATGTATATGTGTTTATTATTTCTGTGGATTTTGTAGTACTCTTGTAGTTGCTGCTCGCATTGCCTCCCCTCGAATTAAAAGGTGTATACAGCTCATTTGAGCAGTACTATTCCAGTCTGTTATATATTTTGAGCGTTGTTGTCACTAACGATCTCAAGATATAACTTTATATTTTGTAATATATATATATATATATATATACATACATATACATACAATAGAGAAATGTTTTTGTTTCACTTTTAACACGTAATACTGAAATAGTGAAACCACTTATTCAAGTTCAAATCATTGATGCAATTTTATAGCAATTGCTATTTTTACTTTTCTTATGTTACGATTATATTATACTTTAGTTTGATTTTAATTATTACTTACTACAAATAATTCAATTGTTATTATTATTTTTATTGTTAAAGTGAAAGTATCTGACATAAAATAGAGAAACGTTTTTGTTTCACTTTTAACACGTAATACTGAAATAGTGGAGAAGATATGATATTGCTGTGGGCTCGCTCTAGGCAAGAAGTTAAACATTTTTTTTGCCCATGACACTACATGGACCCTAAGTAAGGCATGTGTAAAATTTGAATGAAATTGGTTGTGTAGTTTTCAAGTTTTAGGGAATCAGAGCGGAGAAGATATGATATTGCTGTAGGCTCGCCCTAGGTAAAAAGCTAAAAAAAGTTTTTGATGATGACACTCCCCGGACTTTAAGTAAGGCGTGTGTAAAATTTGAATGAAATTGGTTGTGTAGTTCTCAAGTTTTAGGGAAACACACAGACAGACAAACATACAGACAGATAGACACACATTCTCAGTTTTATAAATATAGAGATGTAACTAATGAACTACTTCACGTAATATAAGAGAAATTAATTTAAAATTGTTTTGTATGTGTCACGGCCCCCTTTTTTATGTGTTTCCTCCCGTTAACTTAGAACCTGGCAACGCCTCTGCCTTGTGGTCCTTATTTCGGCTCTCTGCGCTCTGATTTCAAATCCCACCAAGGTCAAGTCTGCCTTTATCCTTTCAGGGTCGATCAATAAAGTACCAGACCATGGCGGTGAATTCACAGAATACAGAGCACCAGATGAGATGCATTGCATTATCTGTTTCTGTCCCTTTGTGTTCTGGTGGTCCGCGGAGTTATTGGTGCTGACCAGAATCAAGCCTTGTTTTTCGCTTTGACAACATCGTTGACACAGAGAGAAGAAACTTGCTTGCATGGACATCTTCACTGAAAAACCCCATATAAAACATTTTTATATTGCGTCCTTCGTATTTTCTACTGGTTCGTTCTCGGCTCATTTGAGACAGGGAATGTCATTGGCTAATTTGAGACAGGGAATTTCATTGGCTAATTTGAGACGGAATGTTATTGGCTAATTTGAGACAGGGAATGTTATTGGTTAATTTGAGACAGGGAAGGTTATTGGCTAACTGCTAAATGTTGATTCATATTTTGACTTCTTCAAAAACCTTCAACATATAAGGGGCTTCTTCGTGATCGCTTAACGTGCTAAAAATAGCAGCTAAATCCATTCGATTTGAATATTGACATTCATAAAAAGAACAACACATGGAAGAATGTATGTAGATATATGAGATAGCATGGTCACGACTGGAACACCTTTCGCCATAACTCTGCTCGATCAAAGCTGACTTAGAGCTAAACATCGACAGAAATCACAAAGAACATCAACAGATTGAGGAAACTAACTGTTTAAGGGGAGTGGTACTCAAACTTTCTCTTACCATTTCCTTGGTTTTCATAACGTATTCCTAGCGACTCCCAACTATCATCGCATCTGGTCGATTAAAAGAAATCATCAATAATTTATTTTTAATTCAAAATGCAGACTCTTAATATAAAGATAAAAGCGAGGTTATTTAATTATTTATTTAAAAATGGCAAGGTTATTAATTCAGAAAAAGAAAAAAATAATAGAATTTAATCACATAGTCCAGTAAACGTTTTTCGTTTTTTTTTTAATGAAAATAATTTATTGTTCTTACAATTTTGAACGAGATGTCTGCACTTGATGTATGTGTATCAGATTCTCAAAAACAGACTGAAGGTCACGCAGAAAGAGCTTCACATCATATTCAGTTACTTTGAGATTTTTTCATTGTTAGGAAAGAAGATTGGTGATTATACTTCACTGCTTTTCGACTAGATATCATTTCTGAAAAGCAATAAGGAGCATCTTGACCTTATTTCACACACAACATAGTTTAGAGACATCTGTCTGCAACCAGAAGTCTCTTCATGCAATGCTTTTGAAGGTGGAATTCAAACTCAGTAGCATTTGGCAACGCGATCAATTTTTTTTTCTCTTTTTTTATTCGGTTTCCTGAATACAAAATGGTTATAAAAAGATTTATTACTCAAGGTGCAATTGGCATCAAAGAACGATTCATCAAAATCTCCCAGTCCAAATATTTCATACAGTTCGCCTACGTATGAACAGTACACTACATGGCAATTACCTTCTAACACCGTTGTATCACTTCTCGTTCGTAAGTCCGAGGAATGAAAGAGTTCGCAATGGTTAGTGTTGTGTTTTAATATGTATAACACCAGTGGTTCGCAACCGGGGTCCAATATAATCCATGGAGGTCCATATAAGATTTTGTTGTTCAAATTTACGTGCAATAAATTTCTTATACTTCTACAATACACAAAATATATTAATTACTTTTATACAATTCCTAATAATATTTAATTATAAAAATACAGTAGGATTTTTTAATATACATCAAATGGTTATGGTGGTCCAGTAGAGTGAAATAGGGATCTAAGGTGTTCACAGGTAAAAAAAGAATGGTTGAAATTCACTGTCATAGATAAACAAATGAAGACAACTGCTTTGATTTTGGTGAGATTCACACCATTTGAATTTTACAAATAATTCTATGATGTGTCAGTAATTTCCCAATTGATAGTTTTTTGTTCATCGCGGGGCGACATATTCAGTGCTTGAAAGAATTCACACTTTGAGAAAAGTAAATAAAAGACTCTATGGCAGTTTTCTTTTAAAAGTCATCTGACTTTATTGCTAAGCAGCATCCGAAATATTAATAATTTGTAGGTCGGCGTATAAGTTGACTGGGTGCATATGACTACCCCAGAATGTAAGACAATATTACACAGAAGCAGACTGCAGTTGCTGCTTCTGTACAGGTGCCTCAGCATGGCTGCAGCCCTGGGGTTACAACTAGTAAAAAAGTATGGGAATTTTCGATATATGCTGTCACCATGTTCAACATTTGTAACTTACAGTTACTCTTTTATTTGTTTCAGTCATTTGACAGTGGCCATGCTGGAGCACCGCCTTTAGCCGAGAAAATCGACCCCAGGACTTATTCTTTGTAAGCCTAGTATTTATTCTATCGGTCTCTTTTGCCGAATCGCTAAGTGACGGGGACGTAAACACACCAGCATCGGTTGTCAAGCGATGTTGGGGGGAACAAACACAGACACACAAACATATACACACACACATACATATATACGTATATATACATATATACGACGGGCTTCTTTCAGTTTCCGTCTACCAAATCCACTCACAAGGCTTTGGTCGGCCCGAGACTATAGTAGAAGACACTTGCCCAAGGTGTCACGCAGTGGGACTGAACCCGGAACCATGTGGTTCGTAAGCAAGCTACTTACCACACAGCCACTCCTACGCTTACGTATAAAATCCCAGGGTTATAAAGGTTTTTAATTGAGATATAGGTGATGCAGTATAGCCACTAGTCCTTTACAAACAGCCCAATGGCTAGTGGAATGATACAGTTAAGCTCACTTACGCAACAATATATTTTTGGTTATCATAATTTGAGCAATTCATTTCAAGCAATGGCAAAATGTCATAATGTAACATTGTTATGTATTTAATCAAATTCAAAGTCACTAACAAATTTACAATAAATAAAAAGAGTTCAAGATGGAAAATGGCAACACTTGTTGCAGTAACACAAACTACACATCGGTATCCATCCTGTTTCAGTGCTTTGTCGCAAAACGAAGATTTTATGAAGATTCAGATTTTCGGTACTTCGTCTATTTATGGCGATTGAGCTGAAATTGTTCAGTCTGTTTTACGCCATAAAATTCTACAAATAAATATTGATGGTCGCAGCTTTAAAAAATTGCATTTTCATTCCTCACTGCTTCTAGTCAGTGTTTGAAGCAGTTTGAGGAGTTCAGACATCGTCTTCCATTTTGAAGTGCCTCGAAAACTCAAGTAACTCAGTCAAAATGCGTGACTTCCGCGCGATGAGACGCTTCGCCCTGATACACTATCCTCAGGTTTTCAAAATTCAGCCATGAATTTTAAGAGCATCAATGTTTAGAAACTGGCAATTTTTTTGAATTAAGATGAGAAAGCTACTTCCTTACATTTCTGCTGGAAAGCAGCACCGAAACTCTAATACTGAAATAAATGTATTCACTAACCATTTCATCTTTAATGAACCATGTCTAATGATGTAATGAAATGAATTACAGTTAAATAGACGAGATCAAAGATTAGCGTAAACAATTCAAAACAGGAATGAAGGTTTCACGGCAAACAAATCGGTGAAATAATCTGCACCGCTTGTTGACCAGCTCTTCACAAATCAATCAAGACCTCTACATATATTGTACTACTTTTCTTTGTCGTTGCAGCTTGGTTTAGCAGAGTAAGTGAGAGCTGCTCAGTATTTGACATGTCCTTAGTTTTATATACAATTATTAGGCGCTTCTTGAGCCTACATCAGTCAAACTACAAATATCACCGCACTACATCGTACAAACTTTTCCTGCATATTTACCAAGCAGCATCTGTAGATTTTGTCTAAAGAACAATGTTATATGTTCAAACTCAGAAGAAAAGCACCGACGGGTTTAAATAAGTGTTTTTTCCTCCTCCTACCTTATTTTATAAAATTTGCCATAAATGCAGTACGCAGAGTAAGGTAGCTTGCGGGCTGGACACGGACATTAATGAGGTGAATGACAATGAGGTGTACCCCCTCGGTCTCCTGCAGCTTGGTTCAGCTTGAAGAATCTGTTTTGCGATTCTTTCTTGCGTCATTCTAATTACCTGTCCATAGACCCGGAGCCTTGCTCTCTTGTTTCGACGTCGCGGCTTGACTGGAGAAACTCCTTGATTACAAACGACGCATTCTGTGATTATATAGTTGATAAGCTTTGTAACAAGACCCAGATCAGTTGAACTGGTACGTATGACGTTACATTATTTGGCGAATCCGGACAAAGTTGCTGTGGGTCGAGCATTGTCCGGGTTTAACCTGACCCGTCGCAGCTGTTGGTGTCAAGTATAACCTTGATTTTACAATATATTTGCAATGGATTTACTGAGTGACTTACGGCAGGTTTAATATTATACCACAATATATTTAAAATGTTTTAAAGTGCACTGTGAGTATTTTCCCCATTAAATTGTAAACTCTTCATTGCTTCTCGCGACTATCAGTAGGACTCTGTTCATTCTGTTTACACTAATCTTTGATCTCGTCAATTTAACGGTTATTCATTTCATTACATCATTAGACATGGTTCGTTAAAGACGAAATGGTTACTGAATACATTTATTTCAGAATTAATATTATATATATATACTTTTAATACACTGGTTCACAGCTTTAGATATTTTTAAAATAAATGAAGCAGTAAAGATTTTGATTTTATTCGCTTATTTTTAGTAAGGCTGTGAATCAACGGTGTCATTAAAGCGGCATTTGTTCCGGTTTTCTGCACATTGAGTTCAAATATGGCCGAAGCCAACTTCGCCGTCTATCCCTTCGGAATCGATAAATAATGTACGAATTGTGTTACTCGAGTCGATATCTCCTCTCCTTTCCCTCGGAATTGGCCATATGAAAAGGTAAAAAGGCAAGTTCACATCGTTGTTCCAGCTATCCTTTTAGTATTATTTTCTGGACATACAATAAAAAGAATCATATTTTAATAAAAATTATTACTACTTCGGTCGCCACATACTAAAGTTCTTCAAAAGCACGTCATCAACAACAACATTTGATATCAGAAGTCCTTGTAGTGCATCCTGAGATGCTGATGCATTTATCATTTAATCATATAAAGCTCAACTACTGAATCAAATTAAATAGCTTCAACCTCTGCTTCTTTTTCATACTCAGAGATGTATTTCAATATAACCTTATCCTTAATCGAGCTTCCCAAATGCATCTATAATTTTCAGTGCAAAATATTGAGCAATGAAGTCATGAAAGCAATGAAAGCAATGAAAGCAATGAAAGCAATGAAAGCAATGAAAGCAATGAAGTCATAAAAGAATCATCCATAACTTGCAGTAAGCAACATTTATTAAAATAAAAGTATTCAGAACACAGAATAATATGTAACAAAAACAATTTGCAAACATATTTACATTCCCATATAACAGTTAAGAACATCACCATTATTAGTGTTTGTTCGACTTGGTGCTGCTGGATTAATTACGCACAAATTGTGCTTAATAGTTTAGCGCTAAATAGTTTATCCTGCTGTTTGTATTGGCAGTTTGCATCATTATCGTGGCAAACAATAGATACTTAATTAAATACCAGTATTAAATGTTTGAACTACTGTGGGTCTTTACTAGGGTTTTTTTTATAAGCGGGACTTAGACCTGTACATTAATCTCTAGTAAAACATTTTATGCATTACATGCCCATAAAATGCCTCGTAGATCTTATTCAGCTATGCTTAAACTTGAAAGTTATATCATATGCTGAAGAGCATGGTAATAGGGCTGCCGGAAGAAAATTTGATGTTGACGAAAGCAATGTCAGGTTATGGAGAAGAAATAAAGATGAAATTAAACAGATACCAAAGATAAAGAAGGCAAGAGGGCAATAATAAAGGACGTTACTGTATACATTTTTACAAACCAAGGACGTTATATAGATCTCCTTGACTCAAGTTAGAGAAGGGGTGCGTATTATATACAAGGTTTAGGTTTTTCAGAGGTACAGCCCCCTAAAAATCCCCTGCGTATTATACTCAAGGGCGGACTATACTTGAGGATTTACGGTTGTTATTATTACTATTTTTTTTACCAATTTTATTTCGAATTCAACCAAAATATTTCTAGTTTCAATAAAATTATTGTTTTTACGGATTCTACAATACTTCATTGAAAGTATATGACACAGTGGTAAGAGCGTCGGGCCTACAGTCATGAGGTGAGTTCGATTCCCGGACTGTGTGTTGTGCTCTTGAGCAAGACACTTTATTTCACGTTGCTCCAGTTCACTCAGCTGCAGAAATGAGTTGCAACGTCACTGGTGCCAAACTGTATTGATATTTGCCTTTCCCTTGGATAACATCGGTGGCGTGGAGAGAGGGAGACCGATATGCATGGGCGACTGCTGTTCTTCCACAAACAAGCTTGACCAGACTTGAGCTTCGTAGGGGAACTTTCTAAGTGCAGTCCCTTGGTCATTCATGACCGAATAGTTTTTATAGGGTACCTTTACACACTATAGATGGTTCTGGGGTCTATCCCGTCCTCTACCTCTTTCAGAAGCACTCCACTTTTAGCTCACAATTTATTTTCCGAATATTTTTACTGTCAACTATTTTTGACATCAAATTTATTTTGAGACTTTACCATATTCAGAAATTCGAATCATTCCTTTAAACTGGGGTTTATTAACTGTTTATCCGTGGAATGTTGTATATATTATGTAAAGAAGTGTTTCTAAATTCTTTATCGTAGACAAAATAATTCTAGGCATCACGATAATTTGATCTTTCGCTGCCTATATAATCTTATACTTTCCATCAATTTTGGGTTGTTTTTTGTTTTTTTCACACTGATGCAGTTTTGTATGCTAATTACGAAAATCGCTTTCATTTTTTACACAAAGGAATAATTTAAAAGTTGCAAACCACTAAAGTTTAAAATTTTAGCCAATCGGAAACCTCCATCGTCGACATAAAAAACTCATAATTTTCAAGTGTTGACAATTAGACAATAAAAACATTACGAAACCTTGAAAGTTGCATTTTCTTTCCTTTCTTCTTCCTTTCTTTCTTTCTTTCTTTTATAAGTAAAAAAATTAAACGTTACGAAACCCCTTTAAAGATTAAAAGAATTGGTGAAATAAAATAAAAACGTTTAGATATGAAAAAAAAATTGTAGTTACGAAACGAAAGAGAGAAAGAAAGAAAACAAGTTAACGAAAATGAAAATTGTGCGATGCACCCAAACAGTTTTTGCTAGCGGTCGCAATTTTCGTACCTGCACCTCCACATGAACAGCACCGTTTATTTCCTCGTTTGAGGCCGGTCCAAGTGCTTTCCTCTTGCTGCAAATGAGTGCCGTCTTGCGAGTAGACGAACCCAACGCTGTCATTCACCGTTCTGACTGGAAATTTTATTTTGTTATTTCTGGTATGCACGAGTATGCTCACCACAAACCATTGCGTATCGTGGTATCCGGTAGATCTAAATCTCCAATGTCATGATTGTTACAAGGTTGTGTTTCGAGATATAAACTGTCGAAATAGAACTTGTTCAGGTAGCACCCTTCTTCGACTATACATACGTCTCGAAAACATTGTTTCACTGGTTTTAACATTTTTTTTCTCTCAGGACCGCCTACCTTGAATGACTTGCAGAGTGGATCTTCCACACATATTTCACGGACATAGCTGTTATAATCAACAGTTGTGCTGTAGCTCATACCCAACGCTTCCATGCAAAAAAACCCAGATAGTAATCAATTCCTTGTCCCATGATTAGGGAAAATTAGATACAGTTCTAAGAGAAAAAGTGCCACTTTTGAACCATGTCCTTTTTCTCACACACACATTCGTTGCATTTAATTTTGCTGCGGTGCCAACAAATGCTACCATGGAGTACTTTTATCTTCATGGCATGTCTATTGCGACACATCTTCTTCGGGGTTAATCCCTTCTCTGGAAAAAGGAAATATTGCTGAGTCCGCTTCCACGAATTTATTACTCGATGGGCGTCTAAACCATCAGCGAAAGCCATGGTGTATGTTGATATCAAGTCATCCTTGATTTGCAAAAACTTTTCTTTTTAGAAATGTTAATGTGTGATTTGAATGAGATTAAGCTGTTATTTCTAGCAAGTTGGACGACTACTTTGAGGTCTCCCTTCATTGGAAATTCTTCCATCAGGAATACTGCGATATGCCTGACTTGAAGCACCACTTTAGATGGATATTGCTGTCTTTTATATTGTCGTTCTTATTGTTTGGGCCGAAGTCAGCCCCGATCAAGCAGACCTATAATCAAAGTGCTTCATCTGTGGCCACCCAGTCTTATTTTCAGACAATCTATTTATGATTGCATTCTTCAATATATACTGCTTTGTTTAAGTTGTGAATCCAGATCGATTTAGTCTCTATTTTTAGAGGGTCAAGCAATAACCACTTAGAAGTCTTCATCGCTGGCTTGACCACCTTTTACGATTCCAATTAGTTACCAATATCGACATGTTTTATTAAATCGCACGCTGACAGATGTCTTTCCTGTAAACAGTGATGCAGCAGGTACAAATAAATGAAAATTTCATTACTAAGCAAGATGTAGCTGGTTCACCTACAGTTAATTTGTTAGAAGTGACAATGCAGATATCATTCATATGTTTTGCAAACCGACAAAGTTAATGCACTCAACAAATTCAAATACGTATATATTTTTTCTACGCCAGTTACCTAGCAGTGTAGCGTATCTAGCAGTATAACGTATTCTCATGAAATCGTGAATATTTTGACCAGAGAGCATTCTAGAAATACAAGCAGTATTATTGTCAATCAATATTTTCACTTGTTAAACTTCATTTCCCGCTCACCACTAGAATGTAATCTAGTCTTCTTATTACCATTTGATTCAATTACGAAGTGATTTATTCAACTGTCGCGTTGAATTCCTTCGCAACTGTGGAACTTCCTCCAGTTTGACATTTTGTTAGAACCATCTCTTTAGATTCCCTCTCTTTTCCTCGATGAATTCCATATTATTTTATTAGCAAAATCCTGACCAAGTTCTGGCTTCTGCACATTCATGCCTACAAAAATGAAATTAACACTTTGCCTGTCCTGCGTATCACATGTTATACATACAAAAGTACACAAGACATATTTCCTAGACATCCACGCATCACATACGATATACAATCCCAATTTTTTTTCAGTCTCTAAAGTAATTTGGGACTTATGAAAAGAAAGCTTTATGTTATTCAGAACGTATGAAAAGAAGCATGGATGTTTATGACAAACTGGTTGAAATAATTTGAACAGGAAAAGGATTAAGGATTCTGGCAAAGTTCGTAGTTTCATTTCCAACGCATTCATTCAACAGCCAAGTGATTCATGTATGTTGGTATGAGATGATTATATTAAGCAAACTTGCAGTTTAGTGGTGGGTGGGTTCAGACTTACAATGCTCCTTTAAAATGATTGGTTTTCTTTTAGAACAGCGATCACCAGCGCAGCGAGTATTTCCTTCACTTGGTCAGAAGGAACCTCTACGCGGTCGCTCGAAGTGCTAGAATTAGCAGCCATATCTCTTTCTGATTGTACTCTACCATTTTACAAAGAGGGTAGGATACAATGAATAATGAAAACAGAGTTATCTTTTAAAAGGCAAGATGGTCATGTCTGGAATGCTTTCGACAATAGATTTATCTGATCGATCAGCACTGGTCTAGGGTCTTACAACAGCAGCAACTACTACTGGCTCTTATTGAGTCTTCAAAGACAGTTGCTCCCATAAATTCTAATATAGAATATAGGATTTATGGAGGATCAAAGTTGGGAACAAAAACATGACAGCGGAAACATCTTTCTTTTCGTGCACCGACGTTCAAAAGAGCCCACGTGTTTTCTTCTATCTCTCTTCAATCTCTTCTCTTTTCAAACAAAAATGTTTCTCCCAGCGTTCACTATTTTCCTCTTGTTCTGGTCTCACAATACTCCATGTTTGTTTTCGTTCGGTTTCCTTGTATGTCTCCACTGTCCTGTTTTCGTTCCCAACTTTGACCCTCCATAAATGGTATATTTATTTTAGAATTTATGGGAGCAACTGTCTTTGAAGAATCATATTGTCGTTGAATGCTCGAAATGAGGAGTAGATAGACAGACGACATCTGATATATATATATATATATATATATATATATATATATATATATTATATATATATAT
Organism: Octopus sinensis; assembly: GCF_006345805.1. Lineage (NCBI taxonomy): Eukaryota > Metazoa > Mollusca > Cephalopoda > Octopoda > Octopodidae > Octopus > Octopus sinensis. The sequence goes on along the minus strand of NC_043013.1, from coordinate 45,438,217 downwards.
ATATATATATATATATATATATATATATATATCAATTAAAAATATGGATAAAATCTATATAAGATTTTATGAAGTAGCCGGCATGTAAAACCAATTAAACTTAAAAATTAATACGAAGTATATATATTTTAAAAATATATTATTATATTAAAGAACATCAGCGTTTAAGTGGGGATAAATATTACCTCTTAGTGTTAATATTACCTCTGTCGCCTGTAAAAAATGTTTTTAACAAGCTCACTGAGTTTAGAGTATTATTTACGATGAATGAAAATTAATAAACTGGATTTGCCATTCGGTCGAAAAAATGTTGCCAGCGTGTCGCTTTGAAGAGAATATCTACGAGAGCATTTTAGGAATTAAGCGGATCTGTTCGGTTTGAACGGCAGTTTTTTTCTAGCGGTGTCATATGAAATTGTCACCCATAATTATGACCCTAGTATCGATCTATTGCATTTCAATCTGTTTTAGGGTTAGGGTCAGTTAGAGTTAGTTAGGGTTAGGGTTAGGTTTCTTAAACGAGGGACATATTCATACGGCACAGAATGTTTTCACCTCAATAGACGGTCATTGATTGGTTGAAATTGCAGAAATTGAAGAAAAAAACCCAACAAATATCTTACAAAGTAGGGACATATTCATACGGCACAGAATGTTTTCACCTCAATAGACGGTCATTGATTGGTTGAAATTGCAGAAATTGAAGAAAAAAACCCAACAAATATCTTACAAACTATAGAATTTTCTCAATAAAGCCAAGAGAAAAAGATGTTTTATAAACACATTCTACCAGTATACGAAGTTTAAAATTTTTTAGTTACCTAGAAATTATGTTAAAAACTGCCGTTCAAACCGAAAAGATTCAATTAAGCAAACCATCATTCTTGCAGATTCAGCTGCTTTTAAACCAGTTTTCTTATAGATAGTCTACTTTTTATAGCATTCCAGTTATTCGATTTACATGTCCGAAGGTAATTTTATTGACAGCATTTTGCTTGTTTAAGATGAAGACATTTGTTAAACAAAAACAGCAATCAGAAGTTTGTTTATTTTTCGCTATTTTGAGTAGCCATGTCAACAGGTATAGAGCAAATATCCGGAGTTAGAATTATTTAGGTGTACCTCCCACACTAGCAATGTGTTATTTGAAAAGAATAAAAGACCGACTATGTCAACAGATATCAAACAAAAGACAATTTATAAATAAATTGTGACAGATTTACACAAAAACTTGATGATAATAAATAGTTTTATCAGAGCTTGTGACAACGTTATTAGAGCTGAAAACATTGTTTCCTGGCCGAAGTAAAAACATTACTCTTTGACGGAAGTTAAACCGCTTTCAATCTGTGATGAATGATCATCTGCAAAACAGACATAAATAGCATAAAAATGCAGAGATAATATTTTATAATAAGTAGAGAAGGAGGTTGTATATGGTGGCTAAGCGTGCTCGAAATACAGTAAAAGCTTCCTTAAATCACACCATATGGCCTTTCTCTCACTTAAAAAAAAAAGTTGGGTACATTAAATAATGCAGTCTTAAAAAACAGGATAAGGATCTTTTCGGTTTGAACGGCAGTTTTTTAAAATAATTTCCACGTAACTAAACACTTTTAAACTTCGTATACTGGTAGAATGTGTTTATAAAACATCATTTTCTCTTGGCTTTATTGAGAAAATTCTATAGTTTGTAAGATATTTGTTGTTTTTTTTCTTCAATTTCTGAAATTTCAACCAATCAATGACGTCTATTGAGGTAAAAAAACCATTCTGTGCCGTATGAATATGTTCCTCATTTAAGAAACAGATTGGGGTTTATTTACATTTGTAAAGAAAAAAAAAATATCCTTCCCTCCACCCCTAACCCTAACCCTAACTAACCCTAACTAACCCCAACCCTTAAACAGATTGAAATGCAATAGATCGATACTAGGGTCATAATTATGGGTGACAATTTCATATGACACCGCTAGAAAAAACTGCCGTTCTAACCGAAAAGATCCCAGGATAGTCACAGCTGGGAACAATGGTGTTCGAGCCGTTACTGTCCCATGAGACAGGTCAGTTTTTCACCATTTCAGCGTAGTTTTAGTTTGCGTTTGAAGTGTTAAAAGCTCTCTCTTTAGGACAGAAGTAACAGGAGTTAGTTGTCTCATGATGAGTGGTAAACAGACCTTGAAATATTTAAACACAACCTCCCCACCACTTTTTGTACGAAGTAATCCGCTTTCATTTTTCTGTGCGCGAAGCGACTAAAATTGTGTATTTACAACTGTTTAAAGCTTCACGGCAAAGGGTCAAATAATTGTAGTTTAAGTACGTCACACACATATTACAAACACATCAATTTACACACATTACACAACACATACACACACACAACTTTCTACACACAAACGACGGATCTTTTCTCTTTGGCTGCCGGCGTCAATTTTCTGTTGTGTGTAATGATACACTTTTATAGGCTAATTAATGGTGTGAAAGTAATTTTCGATATAAATTTACTCCCGAAACCGGAGCAAATGATCGCCCACGCTGGAGACAAAAACTGTGAAAGGGAATAAAGAGAGCGGAAATAAAATAAAAAAACAGGTACTCGCCATCAGAGAAGAGCGTACTCAACAGGAGGAACAAAAACCAGCAACACCGACAGGGAGCTCTTTCAAATGCAGGCGCTGTATTCATGACTGCCACTCCTGTGTGGGTCTGTAGGGCCACAACAGCCGCTGCACCGCCATCAGCAGCTGACACGATTTCTATGGGCGCAGATCCATGGTCTCTCTCGAGAACGACAGATGCCCACGACTACCTAAAATATATTAAAAGTGTAATATATTGTGTGCATTTCTTTATTATTTATTTTCAGCCCACAACTCCCCACGTGGGAAAATATCTTCAACAAAATACTTCTTTACTATATATTTTATATATATATATTATTGCTTTAAAAGAATGCTGAGAATTTTTAGTTGAACCGTGAATGTTAATTCATTCGAATTGATACATTCAAATATATATATATATATATATATATATATATATATATATATATATATATATATATATATATTATATATATATATATTATATATATATGTATGTATGTATTATGTATGTGTATATTATATATATATAGATATATATATATATATATATATATATATATATATATATTATATATATATATATATATTATATATTATATATATATATATATAATGTATGTATGTATGTATTATGTATGTGTATATATATATATATATTATATATATATATATATATATATATATATATTATATATATTATATATATATGTATGTATGTATGTATTATGTATGTGTATATATTATATATATATTATATATATATATATATATATGTATGTATGTATGTATGTATGTATGTATGTATGTATGTTTGTATGTATGCACACACATACAGTATCTCACAGAAGCTTGTACACCCCTATTACTCTGATAATATAGAAAGGAAATCAAACAAAATTTATACTGAATAAAATATATTACACATGCAAACATTATACAAATTAGGAGCACAAAACATTAAACATTTTCAAAGATATGAATGAAATATTAATTTTCAAGCAATACAAAAATATGTACACCCTAAAGGATTATTTGCTATATTCAATATTTGGTGTGACTACTCTTGCTTTCAATGATTGCATTAAGTCTTCTGGGCATAGAATCGATTAAATTTCCGCATATAACCGATGAAATCAACCTCCATTCATCCTCAATGAATGATGATTTTCATCTGGGTTACATTGCGGGTTTTTTTCTCTCTTGAACCTTCCTTTTCAAAACTCCCCACAGATGTTCTACTGTGTATCAATCAGGTGACATGGTAGGTTAAGGCAATACCTTTACCTTTTTTGTCCGATAAAAACTTAGTCGTCACCTTTGAGGTGTGTTTAGGGTCATTACCATGTTGGAGCATGGAATGTCTTCCTAGTTCCTTGATGCTTTTCAACATTGTTTTCTGCAATATGTCACAATAAATCCTTGAGTCTATTGTGCTCTCAATAAATGTGAGTCCTCCCAAACCAGCCGCACCCTTGCATCCCCAAAGTATAACACTTCCGCCGCCGTGTTTCACAGTAGGGACGGTGCATTTGTCTCTATTATCTTCACCCGGTCGTCGCTATACTCGTTTAATACCATCTGACAAAGGCGGCGAGTTGGCAGAAACGTTAGCACACCGGGCGAAATGCTTAGTGATCTTTACGTTCTGAGTTCAAATTCCGCCGAGGTAGACTTTGCCTTTCATCCTTTCGGGGTCGATAAATTAAGTACCAGCTGCATACTGAGGTCGATGTAATCGACTGGCCCCCTCCCCCCAAAATTTCGGGCCTTGTGCCTGGAGTAGAAAAGAATACCATCTGACCCAAACAAATTGATTTTAGTCTCGTCAGAAGAAATAATTTTATGGGTTTCTGGCAAAAGAAAGACGACTTGATTTATGCCTAGTAATGAAAAGAGGATTCCTACGAGGAATGCATCCATGAAGGCCACACTGGTTCCAACTTCGACGAACCGTATGGGTGGGTACACTCTTTCCACTAACAGAAGACACTTCTTGGGCCAAAGATGAAGCGGTACGACGCCTGTCGTCCATCACCCAACATTGGATGTGGCGAATATCATGCACAGTTAAAATAGATGGATGACGTGGACAATGTTTATTGCTCAGCCGTCCAGTAGCTTTGTACTTCTGAATTACTTTGGCAACTGTGATTATGCTAATATGTATTCGTTTGCTAATTAACTTGTATCCTAAACCATTCTTGTGCAAATTAAAAATAATTTTCTTCGAATCTTCAGACAATTCTTTTCCTTTTGGTGCCATTTTAATGACAATGAAGAAGATTCTCACCACGGTACACAAATCAGAATTCCTGCAGATGCAATAACAATAACCGGTGCAAAAATGCCAG
>NC_043013.1:45395757-45428257 GCF_006345805.1 Octopus sinensis | reverse complement strand
TATATATATATTTATTTATTTTATTTATTTATAGGTGCGGCTGTGTGGTAAGAACCTTGCTTCTCAATCACATGCTTCTGGGTTCAGTCCTACTGCATGACACCTTCGGCAAGTGCCTTCTACTATAGCTTCGGACCCACCAAAGCTTTATGAGTGGATTTGATAGACGGAAACTGAAAGAAGCTCGTCATATGTGTGTGCGTGAGAGAGAGTGAGAGAGAGAAAGAGTTTGTGGTGTCCGCCTACAACTGCTTGACTGCTTACATCCAGTAACTTAGCGCTTCGGGAAAAGAGACTGATAAAATAAGTATCAAGCCTTAAAAAAATAATAAGTAGTGGAGTCGATATATGCGACTAAAAATTCTTCAAGGCGGTACCCCAGCATGGCCACAGTTTAATAACCGAAACAAAAAATAAAAGATATATAATAAACCTCTCTCTCTGTTGCCCTTTTTCAAGCCTAGCCAGGCTCATGGGCCCGGTTTCCCGGTTTCTGTGGTGTATGTATTCTCCCCTAGCTGGACAGGATGCCAGTCCATCGCAGCGTTACTGAAGAAACAGTGAGAGAAAGTTGGGGCGAAAGAGTACAACAGGGGTCACCACCACCCCGTGCCGGAGCCTCGTAGAGCTTTTAGGTGTTTTCGCTCAATAAACACGGACAACGTCCGGTCTGGGAATCGAAACCGCGAACCTCCGACCGCGAGTCCGCTTCCCTAACCACTGGGCCATTGCGCCTCCAGATATAATAAACCTTCGGTAAACAACCAAAATGCATTGACACTTAAATAATTACTAAAAAATTGTCGTCCCTTGGTACTAATGCTGTAGCATCTCAGTATGTAATGTGTGAGCGCTTTCCTCTGCTTAGTTGAGATTCGAAACCGAATCTGAACAAAGCAAACGAAAGCGATCTCTGACAAGTAGTTCTGTTTATTTAAAATAAGTTCAGACTTGATAACTTAAATTTACAAATCTCAGTTTTATTTACCAATACATAGTACAGTCTTAAGTTTTGATCCATCCATGCAATCCTCGCCGATTCGAAGTCCAGCTCACAATCACTGTTATTGTTGAACAATATGTCTGTCACTTGTACTAACCAAGTCATCTTCAGAATTGCATAATTCATCAATATAATAATTACCTGCAGCACCAAGTTCACTTAGTCGAAGGTCGCTCCAATAGTTTTCGCATCATAATTTCATGAATCTATAATATTCTGCTTTAGTACATTTACACTTCACTGTAACTTCGTTCATATTCTTGAGATCGATCAGTTATTGCTATACAATGCCTTCGGCTTATATGACAGTAGTATTGGTTTCAAACTTTAGTACGAGGCCAGCAATTCAGGGGGAGGGGGCTAGTCGATTACATTCGGTAATCTGGTACTTATTTTATCGACACCGAAAGGATGAAAAGTAAAGTTGATCTCGGCAGAATTTGAACTTAGAATGTAAAGACGGATGAGATGGCCGCTAAGGATTTTGTCGGGAGCTCTAACGATTCTGCCAGCTCGCCGCCTTATATGCCAGCAATATCAAAAACTAACATTTTCAGCCTAAAGATTTCACCTCGGCTTATACGCCACATCGGCTTATATGCCACCACATACGAAATATATACAACGTATGTACGTATGTATGTGTGCGTGTGTGTATATGCGCATGTGTGTGAGTGTGTGTATGTGTGTATGTGTGTCAACCGAAGTGATGTTTCAGCCAGCCCCCGGCAAACAATACCATGAGCCTCAGATAAAGGTAAACGGACGGATCCTACGAGCGGTGAAAAACTTCACCTACCTGGGCAGCACTCTCTCCTGCAATGCCAACATAGATGCTGAAATCATCAACAGAATCTCCAAGGCAAGCAGCGCGTTTGGGAGACTGCGAAAGAAAGTCTGGGAGCGGAGAAGAAACAGCCTCAACACCAAGCTGAAAGTCTACCGGGCAGTCGTGCTTACCACCCTACTATACGGCTGCGAGACGTGGACTGCTTACCGAAAGCACGAGCGCCATATAAACCACTTCCACCTCAGGTGTCTTCGGAACCTCCTTCACATCCGCTGGCAGGACAAAGTCCCAGACACGGAGGTTCTGAAGCAGGCAGATCTCCCTAGCACCATCACGATCATGCGCAAGGCCCAGCTGAGATGGACAGGCCACGTCTCCCGCATGTCCGACACTCGCATCCCCAAACAGCTCTTCTACGGTGAACTCAGCCAGGGCAAACGCAAAGTCAGAGGGCAAAAGAAGCGCTTCAAGGATAGTCTCAAAGTCTCTCTCAAGGACTTCACCATCTGCACAGAGACTTGGGAGACACTTGCTGCCGACCGCTCATCCTGGCGCAGCGCAATCACCACAGGAGCAAAGACAGCCGAGGAGAGACAGATTCAGTCAGCAGAACAGAAACGCCAGATGCGGAAAGCCAGAGCCACCTGCACCAATAGCACAGCCCCTACCCACTTCTGCCCACCTGTGGGAGGGGCTTTCTTGCCCGGATAGGTCTCACCAGCCACCTCCGGTCTCATAGCAGCAATTCCACCAAATGATGTCAATGGTCATCTTCGAACCCGAAGGACGAACATTACATGTGTGTCAGTGTGTGTGTGCGCGCGCGTAGCCTGAGTAATTTTAAGATAGAAATAAGGCTAGTGGAAACTGCTTATTGTGTTTACGGCTCCTTTTAATTAATAATAGCCGGCTGATAGTATTGGTTTCTAATTGCGGCACAGGACCAGCAAGATCTGGGGAGAGGGTAAGTCGATTACATTGACTTCGGTGCTCAACTGGTATTTATTTTATCGATCCCAAAAGAATGGAAGGCAAACTCGAGATCAGAACGTGAGGACGGATGAAATGCCACTAAGAATTTTGCCCGTCGACAATGATTCTGCCAGCTTTCGGCGGCAACGTCTTGCTGAACAGCCTACGATGTTTTGTTTGTTTGTTCCTTCTCGAGCCACACCTGGCTCATAAGGGCCGGTTTCCCGGTTTCCTTGGCGTATAGGTTCCCCACCTGGACGGGACGCCGGTTCGTTGCAGGTGAGCTGCAAGAAGCAAGAGGAAAAACTGAGAGAAAGTTGTAGCGAAAGAGTCAGCAGAAGTGCACCAGTGCCTTCTGCCGGAGTCGCGTGGAGCTTAGGTGTTTCGCTCATAAACACACACATTGCCCAGTCTGAGATTCGAACCCGCGATCCCTCGACCGCGAGTCCGCTGCTCTAACCACAAGGCCATGTGCCTCCACGATGTTTTGTTTACAGCAGTCAAATGTTTGTGCTGCACATAATTTCATTCCCTCAGATCGACATTGCCAACACAGGCGTACAATGTGCCTCACATAAGGCGTCGAAGGGATCACAAAGCAACATGTGATGAAGTGTTTTGCTCAAGAATACAACGCATGGCTCAATCCGGGAATCGAAACCACAATCTTATGTGCAACACCCTGACCACTAGGCCATACGCCTTCACATAAGTTAGCAATAATTGTTTGATAATACGTCTCGTGATTAAGGTCGCGAGCTGGCGGAACCGTTAGCACGCTGGGCAAAATGCTTAGAGGCATTTCGTCCGAGTTCAAATTCCTTTCATCCTTTCGGGGTCGATAATAAGTACCAGTTGAGCACTGAGGTTGATGTAAACGACTTACCCCACAAAAAAAAAAAAAATGATGGCCTTGTGCCAAATTTTGAAACCAACGTTACCCGCGATTAAGGTGGCGAGCCGGCAGAGTCGCGAAGCACCAGAGTCGAAATGCTTAGCGGTATTTCGTCTGCCGTTACGTTCTGAGTTCAAATTCCGCCGAGGTCGACTTTGCCTTTCATCCTTTCGGGGTCGATAAATTAAGTACCAGTTACGCACTGGAGTCGATGTAATCGACTTAATCCGTTTGTCTGTCTTTGTTTGTCCTCTCTGTGTTTAGCCCCTTGTGGGTAGTAAAGAAATAGGTATTTCGTCTGCCGCTACGTTCTGAGTTCAAATTCCGCCGAGGTCGACTTTGCCTTTCATCCTTTCGCACTGGGGTCGATGTAATCCCCTTGTCTGACCTTGTTTGTCCCCTCTATGTTTAGCGCCTTGTGGGCAATAAAGAAATAAGAATCGTTATCATGTCGGACAAAATGCTTAGCGGTATTTCGTCTGCCGTTACGTTCTGAGTTCAAATTCCGCCGAGATCGATTTTGCCTTTCATCCTTTCGGAGTCGATAAATTAAGTACCAGTTACGCACTGAAATCGATATAATCGACTTAATCCGTTTGTCTGTCCTTGTTTGTCCTCTCTGTGTTTAGACCTTTGTGGGTAGTAAAGAAATAGGTATTTCGTCGGTCTTTTCGTTCTAGGCTCAAATTCCGCTGAGGTCGATTTTGCCTTTCAAATAAGTACCAGTTGAATACTGGGATCGATTCAATCGACTTAGCTACTACCTCAAACCTGCTGGCCTCTGGCCAAAATTTGAAATCAATATTACCCGTAATGGTCAGTAGTTTCCTCGGCATTTTTTGACTCTGGTATATTATGACAGGTATGAGCCATTGCTTGAAGAGAAATATTTATTATATTGTATTGCATTGTTTATTTATTTGTTGTTATTATTATTATTATTGTTGTTGTTGTTGTTGTTGCTTGTTATTTAATGTAATTGCTTCCATATTCGTGCGATGTAATTTAAAGTCTTAATTTGATTCGATCAATTAGAACAGCTATAAACATATACTGGCCATTGCTGATAACCGGAGATTTCATTGTTAGTTTGGAAATCGTTTGGAAGACAGAAGGTAGAAGTCTCCAAACAACGACGTTCATTAATTCTGCCAAAGAGAATAATTGGTTGGTATCTTTAATAATCTAAGAGAAACGAACGACGAACGCCAATTGGTTGGTCTGACGAGGGTTGTGGTGGTGTTGGCAGGGGCGGTGGTGCGATTTCTCTGATACTGGATTTGATTGTCGATCAACGGTAAAGTTTCTTGAAACCCATATCAGAAATCAAAACTGTGCTCTCATTTAATTTCTTCTTCTTCTTCTCCTCCTTCTCCTTCTCCTTCTTCTTCTTCTTCTTCTTCTTCTTCTTCTTCTTCTTCTTCTTCTTCTCTTCTTCTTCTTCTTCTTCTTCTTCTTCTTTTTTCTTCTTCTTCTTCTTCTTCTTCTTCTTCTTCTTCTTCTTCTTCTTCTTCTGGTGTGGGGGGGAGCACGTGGCGGACATACACACAATCATGTTTGTGCATACATACACACACACACACACACAATATGTATGCATAATGTAGGATGTTGAATGTGTGTATATATATAATATATATATATATATATATATATATATAATTATATATTGTGGAAATTTACAGAAAACAAAGACGAAGACAGGTGTATAAACAATAAACAGGTGTATTAGTTTGACGCTCGGGAAGGTGAAAAAGTCTTTTACATTTCGAGCCTACGCTCTTCAACAGAAAGGAACACGAAGAAATAAAGAGAGAGAGAATAAAAAAAAACTTTTGGAGTTAGCGGTCAATCATGGTATGTATGTGTGTGCATATACGCACACATACACACATATACACAGCCACACGAACGCACCCATCTATTCACACCTATCTAAAGAAAAATAGGCTGGTATTTGTTAAGAGATGCATGCATACAGAATTTTTTAAAATTTGAAATATATTGAAATAGTATTGGTATAGCCTCCGGCACTTTAAAATTTTGATTTCAAATCCTACAGAGGTCAACATTGCCCTTGATTCTTTCGGGGCCAACAAAAAAGGGCCAATGAAGTGCATAGGTTGATGCTATTGACTACCCCCCCCCAAAAAAGCCTGTCTTGTGCTTAAACCAGCACTCATTATTCTCTCTCAATAAAAGCTAAAAGAATAAACGAATAATCATCAATGAAGGAGTGTATGAAATATTTCATTGAAAACCTGAAATTTAGGGGCTGTCTTTCGTTTTAGGTACATATACGAGTATCAGTAGGACTAATAATGAATTCAAAATAATCTGGGAAAGTACAAAATAGACTTAGGAATTCCGTGCAAGTGAAACTTGTTAAATGCTATTGAAGTGAAATATTCAATATATATTTACTCTATATTCTTTGGTTAAATATATTCAAATTTATCTATTTATTCTTAGGAATAAATTCTTAGGCGTAGGAGTGGCTGTGTGGTAAGAAGCTTGCTTACCAGCCACATGGTTCTGGGTTCATTCCCACCGCGTGGCACCTTGGACAAGTGTCTTCTACTATAACCTCGGGCCGACCAATGCGTTGTGAGTGGATTTGGTATATATATATATATGTGTGTGTGTGTGTGTGCGCGTATGTGTATATGTTTCCATCTACCAAATCCACTGACAAGGCTTTGGTCGGCCCGAGGTTATAGTAGAAGACATTTGCCCAAGGTGCCACGCAGTGGGAATGAACCCAGAACCATGTGGTTGGTAAGCAAGCTACTTACCACACAGCCAGTCCTACGTCTAAATGTTTAAGACATTAACATCCTACGCACATACATGCGTATACACACTTACGCACAAATATATTTGTGTATGTGTTTGTGTGGATATGTGTGTGTGTGTGTGTGTGTGTGTGTGAGTGTGTGTGTGTATTTATGAATATACGTATATACACGTATATACACGTTTACATATACATCACACACACGCATTTACATATATACACAAATACATCCATACAACGATCCTTCCAACCGAAATACAAATACATCCTTTGATGCCTGTTTGTGCGCGTATGTGTATTATACAGAATATACATTGTTTAATATGCGTATTCATGTATGTGTACTCACACCCCCCTCTTTCTTCCGCCAAGGAGAAAACAAACAATGTACGTATGTGCTTCATTTCGTATGTTTTTGTGTGTACGTTAACTATTGTGTGTTTGTGTGTTTAGCATGAGTCTAAGTCTTGCACATGCGTACGTGTGCGTGTAAAAGTAAATACAGTAGCCCGTTCTTTTCGGTTTTCTTTTCGTTCAGACAATTTGGTGACAAATTTTGTAATGTAATTTATTTCTCCAGGTTTCATGACTGTGTGAGAAATCATTATATTGTCTTTATTATTCTAATGAAAAAACAAAAGGTGTTTTGATATTTGTATGAAATTTAATCAGGCACAAGGAAAGTGCATAGAAGGAAACATTTTGCATTCCAAATGTGTGTCTAAAATAAAGAAGCACACATAAGGAGTATGAAGCTTAGTATCTCTCTCTATATATAAACGGTAAAATGTCTGTGTGTGTGTCCTTTATACAAATCCACAATTGTTCAGTTAGAGGGCTCGCACTTTCTATGGTCATTCAAAACCGTCCAAGGGTGGCCGTGCACATCTTTACATTTCCCCAGTCACCCCGCAAAGCCATTAAAAAAATCAATAGAAGTGACTTTTTTGTGAATTTTCTATCCAAAACCCAATCAAAATGCCCGAAACTTGATACGCCAATTGAATGCCAGCTAGCTGTATGTGATTGGTTGGAGATTTGGACAGTACTCACGTGTATGTGCGCACGCTCGCAGCTGTATATGCGTACACTAGCACTATGACCCGGCATTGCTGGGTCATAGTGCTAGTTCTATATAAATACACACACAAATTCATACGCATTAATAATACATGCATGTGTGTGTGTGTGTGTGTGTGTGATCAGTTGAAAATCTGCTTGAAACCAATAGAGAAAACTTGCAGTCGCTAATGTTTCTATTCGGACTAGCAGCCGATGTCTCTGTTCGTACTAGCAGCTGATGATCCAAAGCGAGAATAAAGTTCGGATATATCCGGTTAGGTCCGATTATATCCGTTAATTTTCGTCTGACTTATGTGCCTTTTTTTTTTATGAGTGACCAAAGTCAGTTTTCTTTTAAGTAATAATAATACCGTTGTAACATCGACTAATAATAATATTGCGATAATGATACTAGAATCATACAGCGTAACTAACTAAATCTGTGAAGTGGTTATTTCATTAGTCTTCAGGTCTGTGTGAGAAATCATTATATCGTCTTTGTTGTTGCTGTTGTTTAACCCAAGGCCAATCCTGATTGAGTAGAACTACAATCAAATACATTTCGGTGGTGGGTATCCCATTTATTTTTGGGATACCCAAGGTAAAGACCCTTTAGGTCATGAATGACCATAGGATTGCACCTAGAAAGTTATCTTCCGAGACACAAGTCTGGGCAAGATTGTTTATGGAAGACCAGTAGTTGCCCATGCATACCGGCCTCCCCTCTCCATGCTACCAGTGTTATCCGAGGGAAAGGCAAAGGTCGATACAGCTTGGCACCTGTGACGTCACAACTCATTTCTACAGCTGAGTGAACTGGAGCAACGTGAAATAAAGTGTCTTGATCAAAAACACAACACACAGCCCGGTGCGGGAATCAAACTCACTACCTCATGATTGTGAGCCCGACGCTCTAACCATTGAGCCATGCACCTTTGTCGGAGTATCTTTACCATTTTTTTATCTTCGTTTTTTTTTTCTCTTTAAAGTTTTGGCTTCAAACATGTTGTACAATGTATCCTTCCATTAGGAATTCACTAATGGTATGAACTATTTTCATTATATTAATTTAGCTAATGACGACTACAAGAATGCTGGAGTTTTAATGCAAATCAAATCCCAAACCGAAACCTGCGGACTTCTTTAAGAACATGGTTGATGCTTAGTTATTTTAATTGCGAATGTGACTCACTCGCATAAAGGTTCCTGGCTTTAAGGGTGTCGCGAAAGGCATGATTGGAGGCCCAACCTTCCGAGTTCTTTTACATGGTTTAGAAGAACCGAAGAACCGCTGCAATAGGTGTATGAATCTGAGAGGAGAGTATGTTGAAAAAAGTCATAATTAACTGATCCTCCTGTATTTTCTTTTGCCCCAAACCAGGAACTTTTCAGCACCCTTTCGTATATCGCTTCTATGAAAATATCGTCTGAATAATAAACCGATTCTGGCGAAATCCTGAATAAGGTGCTCTATCGTTCTCTGTACTTGGTTAGTAATTATTGTAATAAATAATAAATGCGCCCTTTTAAAGCCTAGCCAGGCTCATGGGCCCGGTTTCCCGGTTTCTATGGCTATTTGAGATTCTGGTAGTGTTCCATTTTTTTGTTCTAAACCTTGATATATTTAACTTTCTGTGATGCTTCCTTGTTTCTCTGACGGAATGCCGGAACTTGTGTTTTCACAGAACTAACAATTAAATGATTATCTTTATAATGAGTGGGGGCGCGTGGCTTAAAGTGGAGGCGCGTGGCTTAGAGTGGAAGCGCGTGGCTTAGTGGTTAGGGTGTCAGCATCATGATCGTAACATTGTGGTTTCGATTCCTGGACCGAGTGACGCATTGTTTTCTTGAGCAAAACACTTCATTTCAGGTTGCTTCAGTCCACTCAGCTGGCAAAAATGAATAACGCTTCGATGGACTGGCGTCCCGTCCAGCTTGGGAAAACATACGCCATGGGAACCAGGAAACCGGGCCCATCAGCCTGGCTATGCTTTAAAAGGGCGCATTTATTTTATTTTTATCTTTATAATGATGCATTACATTGTTTAAAGCGTCAATCGGGATTGTTCCAATTGGCATGCTTTGCATTAAACATCGGCATAAATAAACATTTTGTATTTGTGTTGTTGTTGAACAATACAACTAAACCTAAACAAGGAACTATAAGTTGGACAATTAATATTGGTTTCAAATTTTGGCACAAGCCAGCATTTTCAGGAGGGAGATTAAGTCGATTACATCGACTCTAGTGCTCAATAAGTACTTATTTTGTCAACCCCGAAAGGACGAAAGACAAAGTCGACTCCGGCGGAATGTGAACTCACAACGTAAAGACGAAATAAATTCCGTAAGTATTTGGCCAGATGTGGAATTGATATTGATTATTGATATAGCTGATTTGGGGAGGGTTATACTGCAAAAAAAAAATGCACATACTGATTGTTAACTAATCAACTAGTCAAATATTGATGAGTTTATCATAAATTTTTCGTGCTGTTACCCTTTCAATGAGTTTAACTGTATTTTACATTTGATGAATCTTTTTATAGCTTCAACCAATTTGGTTCCGGTTGATCAAATTAAATTATATATACTCTACTAGCCGTATTGAGTACTTCTTCCGTTCGTTAACATTAACATAAGTATGTATGATTGTATAAATGCATGTACGTATATATCTATGTGCATATATGTATGTATGTATGTATGTATTCAAAATGTAACCGCGTGTGTACCGTTGGCGATTTTTTTCCCTTTGTCTTCCCTTCTCTGGATCTTTCCTTCTCCTATGTTTCCGACGAAGAGCTCCGCTCGAAACGTTAAACCCTCCTTCTTCCCTTACTTCCTGAGGGTCCAATAATACTATATTTGTTCCACGTCCTCACGTTGTTGTGTTTTCTCTTTGTGTTTTCATGTTTGGATTAACTATGTATGTATGTATGTATGTGTGTATGTATGTATGTATGTATGTATGTATGTATGTATGTATGTATGTATGTATGTATGTATGTATATGCGTGTGTTTGTGTGCGTTGATGTTTGAATTTTTTTTTTATTAGTGCTTTTTAATATCTGGTTTCAGATATTTGCACTAGGCCAGCAGTTTTGTGTGTGGATCCAAGTCGATTACATCGACCCCGAAAGGATAAAAGGCAAAGTCGGCGGAATTTGAACTCAGAACGTAGAGACGGACGAAATGCCGCTAAGCATATTTCCTGACGTGCTAACAACTCTTCCAACTCGCCGCCTTAATGCTTTTTAGCATTCATTTCATATCTAATTATTATTAATATTTTATTTTATTTTATTTTATTTTTAGTTTGGTACAATAGCATTCCAAGGTCTATTAACATCTCAAGACTTGGTTTCATTTTTTGAATGACGAGTTTTGTAGAAATGTGGTCGAATAGGCGAAGAACAAAATAATCTAGACGTTACTCCGTTAATGTGATACTCCCCCGAGGATCAATGGACGCGCACGGAGAAAACAAACAAAAAAAAATGACCCATTCTTAATTCAACTCAAAACAAATTAAATTCTGATTGCCGCCAGTGGAACATGAGCGGGCTCGCGTCGTTCTATGGGCAATTTTTCGCCGACATTGAACGTGCCCATCTTTTATGCTTGTACCTCTTGGTTTATGCTCACAGATAACTTTACAGGACAGCGAGCGAATGAAAAGATTAAACAATCAATTTTTTTTTAAATATATAAAAGAAGCATCCATTTCTACATATAATTATCTACAAGCGAAAAATTCAGGTTAACTCCCCTCCACTACCACCACCTATCATTTTGTAGTTGTTCGTCCACTGCGAGGAAATGCCTCTCCCTTTGCGGCAATACATATACTAACAATACACACACATACATACACTACTTATTGGAAGATGAACATTTTTGTTAGCCGATACTCTGAGTTTCACGCTTTTTGAATTCCACATTCTCAGTAAATCAGTTACGATTTCCGAAAACCAAACTTTCTACCATTACCAATACCGACGGCAGCAACATTGGCAACAACAGCCAATATCTTTAACCCATTATTCTTAAGCTGAGTGTCCATGAGTAGAACTATATAAGGTAAGATTTTTCAGATATTTTGAACATAAGATATCTTTAAACTTCTCACCTAAAGATCCACTCCTGTAAAGACGAAATATAATTTAATAATTGGATAAAACTCTACGATATCTATTGGGCACTTTTTTCTCCTTCCTTGTACGATAATTTGCTCCGTGAGTGTGTTTGTGTGTGTGTATCTGTATGCATGTGTATGAATATATGCGTGTGTGCGTGTGTGCGAATGTGTGTGTATGTATGTACGTATATATATGTATATATATAATATAATATTTATATATATATATATAATATATATATATTATATATATATATATCTATATATATATATATATATATATATATTATATATATAATATATATACATACATATATATATACACACGCGCGCACATATATATATATATATATATATATATATGTATATGTATGTATATATGTATAAATACGTATACAAACACACATACATATATCTGTGTATTATATTAATATATAGAAATATATTCATTCGTATGTCTTTATGTGGATGTGTGTATATGATATATATGTATGCATATGTATATATATATATATATATAATATATTTATATAAATATGTATGTATGTATGTATGCATGTACATGCATGATTACATACATACATACATACATACATACATACATTCATACATACATACACACACACAGACTCACATATATATCCGCATAAATATATCTATATGTATATATATTTGGATACATAGTTACAGTTATATACGTGTACGTGTACATACACATATATGAAGGGGAGATAGGGGGTGGGGGGAAAGAGTGAGAGTGCGTTGTGTGTGTGTGTGTGTGTGTGAGTGTGCATAGCTATATCCACCACATACATTTTCAGAATTTACCTTACCAAACTGCGTAACGAAATGCCAAACACATTTTCTAACAACACAATTAATATTTCCGATAAACCAAACCAACTGCAACGCCACCGTCGCCACCACCGTCACCACCACCACCACCACCACCACCACCAACCACCACCACCACCACCACCACCAACAACCACCACCACCACCACCACCACCACCACAAGTCCTCCATAAGTAGGACTATGTAAGGTAAGATTTTCAGTTATTTTCAACATAAGATATCTTGAAGCCGTTCTTCCTAAAACTCCACACCCGTTAAGATGAAATATATTTTAATGAGTGTAGACATACACCGAAGAAAGAAAATATGAAATTGGAGGATGCAAGTGATGTTGCTGTCAAAATCTTTTTTGTAGTTGGGTTTTTTGCTTCAAATCGAATGATTTATCTTGATATCTGCAACTTATACGTGATACGTCCTAACACAGGTGCCTCTACGTGGTCGTTCGAGCTGCTAGACATAGCACTAAATTTATCTCAAAATCGCAAACTGTCGTGTTTCTATCTTTTGGAGTTTTTTTGTCATTTCTTTTGAGGATATGTTACATAGTCCGAGGTACAATATGTCTGAAATAAGACGTGATGGTCATTGCTGAGATGCTTTCGATCATACATCTTTTCGATCAGAGTAAACTTATGGTTAACCAACAATAACATATCTGAAACTAGGTGGGTTTTTTTTCTTTTATTAAAATATATTATTAATGTTCTGTTATGTCTGGGGAGAGTCATTTTCTTTTTGTGCCTTATAATGTAACACACTCACCGGTAAAATTTCCACTTATTTCTTATTTTCATTTTCCTAAAATTTTCGTTGAGTCTTGCAACCTTTTCAATAGTCCTTTCAAACCTTTTCAAATAAGAAATAAGAAACCTTTTCAAATAAGAAATAAGTGGAAATTTTACCGGTGAGTGTGTGACATCATAAGGCACAAAAAGAAAATGACTCTCCCCAGACACAACAGAATATGCTTCAACACACGAACTCACATAAAGAATCTTGCAAGCCAAACCCAAAAACGAAATATAAGAAATTGGGGCGACAAAGAAATAAACAATTATGTTATCAACCTTATAAAACAGTCCCCAGAAGAAGGCTCTCCGACTTATTGGTAAATACTCACAGCACCCAACGAAACTCTGACTCACAGACAAGTTCTACTCCACTCTCTCTCTCTCTCTCTCTCTCTCTATCTATCTATCTATCTATCTATCTCTTCGTCTCTCTCTTTCTTCCTCCATCTCTCCTTCAACATATGCACACAGACACATTTGAATGTCTTAAAAAAAGGTCATAATGGATGATATAGACATGGTTTTCATGCTCATATAAAAACCAACAGAATGGTCAAGGCTAGAATGTGTATGTGTGTGTGTGCAAGCGTGCGTGTGTGTGCGCGCGCGTGTGTGTATGTGTGTATGTATGTGTTTGTGTATGCGTGATTGTGTGCGTGTGTATCTTTGATTCACTGGAAGCCATTCATACATGTAGAATATTCTTTAGCATATTATAACTGAAAGGCACATAATTCCAGTACTCCGAGTCACGCATTTCGGATCATTCACCTGGTAATCCGAGGCTGCTTTGCCTTTCAAAATATCTGCCGATTGAATCTACTCTCTGACCTACATACTTACACGTATACATGTACTCTCTCACGTGAAAAGTAAGATTCTCTATTGGTAATTTTAAATGAAAAAATAGAGAAAAAGTTTTGGGATGGTGCTGCCCTTCTTTGAGTGAAGTGTAAAAGAATTTATTCCAATTCCATCTTCTCAGAAACTCCGGTCCATGTAATTCACTTGTACCCTGTTTTTTTTTCTTTCTGCACAGTTGTATATTTAGCACTGTCTAAGCAGGAACATTAAATCTATTAATCTCTGTAATATTCAAGGCCCTGCTATATTTGGGGCATAACTCCTTTATTCAGCCAAGTTTTTATCTATATAATAATAAAAATAAATGCGCCCTTTAAAAGCCTAGCCAGGCTCATGGGCCCGGTTTCCCGGTTTCAGTGGCGTATGTGTTCCCCAGCTGGACGGGACGCCAGTCCATCGCAGCGATACTCATTTTTGCCAGCTGAGTGGACTGGAGCAACGTGAAATGAAGTGTTTTGCTCAAGAACACAACGCGTCACCCGGTCCAGGAATCGAAACCACAATCTTGCGATCATGATGCTGACACCCTAACCACTAAGCCACGCGCCTCCACTTTTATCTATATCTTTAACTTCTTTCAGTCATCAGACTGCGGACATGACAGGGCACTACTTTGACGGGTTTATTCAAAAAAGAAAAAAAAATGACCCCCCCGCCAGTAACTTACTTTTAAATCTGACGCTTATTGCATCGATTACTTTTGTCGAACTGCTACGCTGCGGTGACATAACAAACCAACACCGGTTGTCAACAAGTGGCGGTGGACAATCACTAACACAATGACACGCTCACTCATATACATGCATGCATACATACTTAAGCCATATTATAATATATATATATATATATATATATATATATATATATCTATTTTATTATAATATATATATATATTGATATGTGCATAAACACATATGCATGTATGTGTGTATTAGCAAACGAAACATGTGTAATGGTGAAGAAATAGTACTCAAAAATTTCCCAGTCTCTAGTTTAGATATTATTTTGAATTTCGATGTTTAAATGTTTGAAAAAGAAAGAGAAAGAAAAGAGGGAAAAAACGTGTTGTGGACTGTTTTTAAAAGAAAAGAAAAGGAAGAAAAAGAGAACTTGGAACTCTAAGAGACTGTTGGTTTTGAACTTTGTGCCAAATGTAAACAAAACGATGTGTCTTGAAAAAAAAAAAAAAAAGAAAATCGAACAGTATTGTGTCAAATGTTAAATGATTGTTTTTCGAACTCTGTATTATGTTTAAATGCAATTGATTGTTCTTCGAACTCTGCATGTGATTTGTCAACCTTTGTTTTGGAATGCTTTGATTTTGTTTTTGAAAAACAAATTGTTAAATTACGCAACTTCCGCTGTGTCTCTTTCTTTTGCTGTCGTTGTGTTGGTTCCTGGCTGCGTTTGCCGCTTTCATCCGCTTTCCGTGGTGGATTTCCGGTTTGCTGAGCGTCGCCGTCGCGACTTAGGGCCAGTGGTGGCATCGTAAGGCCGTGGGCCCTGCGTGGCGGCGTAACAATATATATATACATACATACAACGGGATTCTTTCAGTTTCCGTCTACCAAATCCACTCACAAGGCTTTGGTCGGCCGAAGGCTATAGTAAAGACACTTGCCTAAGGTGCCACGCAGTGGGACTGAACTCGGAACCATGTGGTTGGTAAGCAAGCTACGCAGAAAGTGAAGGCATATGGCTTAGTTGTTAGGGCATTCGGCTCACGATCGTAAGGTTGTGAGTTCGATTCCCGGCAACGCATTATGTCATTGAGCAAGACCTTGCTCCAGTCCACTTAGCTGGCAAAAATGAGTAGTACCTGTGTTTCAAAGGGTCAGCCTCATCACATTATGTGTCACACTGAATCTCCCTGAGAGCTACGCTAAAGGTACGCGTGTCTGTGGAGTACGCAGCCACTTGCACTTTAATTTCACGAGCAGGCTGTTCCGTTGATCGGATAAACTTGAGCCCTCGTCGTCGTAACCGACGGAGTGCCACCCTGCAGAAAATATTTTCCAGTAATTTCAACTCTTATGCATACCTCACACACTTATAACATCTGCATACGGATTTGAAATACTGAAATAAGCAGATGTACTTCAGGAGGACGTGTGTGTGTGTGTAGTCGCGAGCATACACCCTCTCGACCCCACTAATTTTTACCCAGCGAGTCCAGGATAGGACAGCTAGAGGGGAAAGATTTTCCTAGCACTGGGATGGTACCCTTTTTTTTTTTTTTTTTTTTATAGTTATGGGATTCGGAAAGGAATGAAAGCAAAGTACAGATCACACGGAATTTAGAGCTCAAAATGCTAGGAAAATATACCGCAACGCCTTGTATCCGACGTTCCAGTGGCTACCGACTGACACATTTAAATAACATTAATTTCTTCTGTTCAGTGAATCTTTTAACAGTCGTTTTTCTTCGTAAAATCGTCTCCATAACTAAATCTCACGTCTTCTCGTACAGAAACAACCATAGCTCGCGCGGCATTTCTTGTTTTTGCTTTTCGTTTTTTGTTGTTTTTTGTTTGTTTTGTTTTGGTTTTTTTTTTTGTTTTTTTGCTGTTTCTTGTCATAGAAAGAAGGGTTTGTTCTGGAATGTAAAGAAGAAAGCAAAAAAAAAGTTTCTGTTGTTTGGCTTTAAATAAACAACAATGTCAAGGCTTGGGTGTCACTAGAAAGCTGGAGATGATACAAACATACACACACATCACACAAAAACAACCATATGTAACATATATATATATTTATATGTAAATATTAATATATATATATTATAATATATAGATATATATATATATATAATATATAACATATATATATAATATATATATATATATAATATATATATATATATATATAGTACATATACATATATACAGATATATATATATAGATATATATATATATATATATATATATATAACTATATATATTATATATATATATATATATATATATATAATATACATATACATATACATATATACAGATATATAATATATATATATATATATATATATATATATATATATATATATATATATATATATATATATATATATATATAATATATAATATATATATATATATAAACTACGTATAAACCACTAAACTCTTCACATTTTCACACGAATGTACAGCTATAGAATATTACTCATACCCGCATTTTCAAATAGACATGCATGTCAGAGTGTATACCTACGTACACGAGTGGCTATGTGGGTGGATGTGTATACATATATACACATGTCTACGCAATGAATGCGCATAAAAGGTAACATACCATATATATTACCATATATGTGCGAAGGCGCATGGCTCAGTGGTTAGAGCGTCGGGTTCACAATCATGGAGTAGTGATTTCGATTCCCGGACCGAGCTGTGTGTTGTGTTCTTGAGCAAGATACTTTATTTCACGTTACTCCAGTTCACTCAGCTGTAAAAATGAGTTGTGGTGTCACTGGTGCCAAGCTGTATTGGGTTTTGCCTTTCCCCTGGATGATATCGGTGGTGCGGAGAGGGAAGTCCGGTATGCATGGGCGACTGCTGGTCATCCATGAACAATCTTGCCGAGACTTGTACCTCGGAGAAGAACTTTCTGGGTGCAATTCAATGGTCATTCATGACCTAAGGGGGTCTTTACCCTTTACCATATATGTCTGTTTGTTGTTTGTTCCTTCTTGAGCCATGCCTGGCTCATAAGGGCCGGTTTCCCGGTTTCCTTGGCGTATAGGTTCCCCACCTGAACGAGACACTGGTCCGTCGCAGGTGAGCTGCAAGATGCAGGAGGAAAGAGTGAGAAAAAAGATGGCGAAAGAGTCAGCAGAAGTTTCGCCGTTACCTTCTGCCGGAGCCGCGTGGGGCTTAGGTATTTCGCTCATAAACATACACATCGACCGGTCTGAGATTCGAACCCGCGATTCCTCAACCATGAGTCCGCTGCTCTAATCACTAGGCCATGTGCCTCCACTTACCATATATGTACACATGAGTATATGAGCGGATACATAAAAGTTAAGAAAAAAAATTAATTTATCTCCATTGATTTCGACGATGAGTATCTAAGTGTCTGTCAAGTTCGAACACTTCGCTGAAGTCAAACGTATCAATATAGTTTTCCCTAAATTTATGATAGATAGGGGTCTGTTGGTGAGTGGCACAGGAGCGTAAATCTCCGTTGTAAGGGGCTTTGCGAACGCCGTATTGGTGGTGCTCATTAAAGAAGAGGAATTGGATGTACTGGAGAAGGTTGTTGGTAATGGCTGGCTCTGTGATGTCCGAGGTGTTGAAAGTGAATGAATTGGACGTCAATAGGCAGAGTTAGGAAGGTTGCCTTTCTTAAGAGTGAGACATACTGCAACATGTTTCCAAAGATCTTAGATATATCTAAGTAGAGAAAAAGAGAGAGTTAAGAGTTTAGCAAGGCGCGGGGTGAGTTCTGGGGTATATTGGTTAAGGGTAATAGAAGGGGATAAAACTCTCCAGTATCTAGTGAACACTATCTCTCTCCTTGTTCGCTTAATAATTTGCGCTACATGTGTGTGTGTGTGTGTGTGTGTGTGTGTGTGTGTGTGTGTGTGTGTGTGCGTGTGTGTGTGTGTGTGTGTGTGCGTTGTGTGTGTGTGTGGTGTGTGCTCGCACAGGTAGCTTTGTTGGTTTGAAGAAACTGGTACTGCTTTTGCATTTGGTATATATGTGTAGGTGAGGTAACGAGTCGGTAGAATCGTTAGCACGCTGGGCAAAATGCCTATTGGCATTTCGTCCGTCTTTACTTTTGAGCGAGGTCGACTTTGCCTTTCATTCTTCGGACGTCGATAAAATAAGCACCAGCTGAGAACTGGGGTCAATATAATTGACTTAACCACTCTACCGAAATTCCCGGCCTTGTGCCAAAATTTGAAACCTGTGTTTGTGGGGATCACGATGGAGTAAAAGGTAATTTTGGAGGTAATTTGCTAAGTGAAAACGGGTAGTAAATATAGAGGCAGTAAATAGAGTCTTCCTCTGCAGAAGTACTGTTTACAGAACCATCTCAGTTAAGAGATCTATGGAAGGAAGATTCCGAGAAGCTGAATAAAATCCTTTTGGCAAGGTGCTACAAGGATTGACAGCGGTTTGTGTAACAGAAAAACTTGCGTTTATCTGTTACACAAAGGCATCTTTCGTGTTTCGGATGGTGGCTTTAGAGAAATTGCGGATGCTTGGTAAAAGCCATCAAGATTATAGGGGAAGGAGATTTCCCATCCCCACCCCCACCGTTGTAGGTCATGTTCTTAGTATGAACTGCTGCAACACAGCCAAGAATGAACCACTTGTTGGGTTTGGGCTGTGAGGTTTGGGGCCATGCGAGAGATGCCCGAAAGGATGGTTTCTATCTCTGATGGGTCAAGGGTAAAACTTCTGTTCTGTAAGAGTCCGGAGATAGAAACCAGGAAGATTTCTGGTTCGTCTACTGACTTGAATAGGCTTCGGGAAGTGGGAGATAATGCTTAATCTGAGGGTTTGTGTTCGGTGGTCACGAAAAGGCGGTGGTTGGATGAATTAATAGGATCAGGGACAGCGATGGTTTGATAGGGGCTACATGTTATTAATGTCAATGCAATCCTTGAAATTTGGGAGGTAAGAAAGAATATTTGGGATGTCCGTGTGTACGTGATAACATTAATTAATGTAGAAGGTCGAGGTTTGTACCAGTTCCATTAATTTAAGAAGAGTTAGAATACCATGAAATATGAATGTTGAAGTGACCGAGGATGATAACTTCAGGAAGGGGTGAGGTGAGATATAGATAATGGTTGAGAGGTTTGTATTTCTGAAAGAAATAGGATTTGTGCTTTGCGTATTAATAAGTGATACGTAGGGTATAAAATGGATTGAAGTCCAAGGGTATTTACTCTTTACTCTTTTACTTGTTTCAGTCATTTGACTGCGGCCATGCTGGAGCACCGCCTTTAGTCGAGCAAATCGACCCCGGGACTTATTCTTTGTAAGCCCAGTACTTATTCTATCGGTCTCTTTTGCCGAACCGCTAAGTGACGGGGACGTAAACACACCAGCATCGGTTGTCAAGCAATGCTAGGGGGACAAACACCGACACACAAACATACATATATAATATATATATATATTATATATATATATATATATATACATATATACGACAGGCTTCTTTCAGTTCCGTCTACCAAATCCACTCACAAGGCTTTGGTCGCCCGGGGCTATAGCAGAAGACACTTGCCCAAGATGCCACGCAGTGGGACTGAACCCGGAACCATGTGGTTGGTTAGCAAGCTACTTACCACACAGCCACTCCTGCGCCTATATTATTGAATAGATAGGAGAATTTAGTGAAAAATACAGAAGACGTCGGTACACTGTAGGGGTTACAATAAGGATAACCCTTTTGCGACTGAGACCGAACGCTTATAACAGAATGAAGTCCGCCAAAGGTATTTATGGACCAGGATGTAGTTTTAAACCAGGTGGCATGATGTGTCTGTCACCCAAATAAAGAGATGGACCGTCTGTGTGATCTCTCGCCCTTCCATATACTATATTAGACAATATTAGAGACGTAACACCAGGCATATGACGATCTACTATCAACCAACAGAGTCTCAGTAGCATGGAAAGTAATTAATTAAGTGCTGGTTCATTTATATATCTAATGTCGGGTGCCGAAACGAGCTTCCAGTTAATCGAAATTACACACTTCATGAAAAAATAAATTTTTTTTTAAATGCCACCAGTGTTAATCCCATTTCTTCTCACGGAATAACATTCTGAATTTTGCTTATGTAAGAAATCCTTTTCATCACTCATTCCGCAATAAATATAAATTGTGATAATGTAAACTGATTCGACAACTTACTTTTGATTTCTGGTGGGAACATTTTTGCCTTATTTTGGCAAAAACAAATCACCTCGAAATGTGAACATCACATCAACACATTTTTCTCACACCTAATATAATAGGCCAAGGGTTGTAACCCTTGGCCTATTGCAAATGGTAAATAGAAGCTGTTTGGTATTTGTTTTGATTTCTGACGGGAATACGTGAATTGATTGTCACTTCTTTGTAATGAATGAATGTTTTATGTTAGCTATAAAAAAGCTCAAATCTTGTTTCTGTCATTATATCGTATAGTAGTAGGCCTATATTAATATGCATACCTCAGTCTCTGAAGCAGAAAAAAATAAACTAATGTCACTTTTATTTCACGGTTGGATGGTTACACCCAGTCGTAAAACCGGTCTCCTCGCCACCCGACAATATAGGTTCTTTTTGAGTCGACGCAAGCATAGCCGAGTTGGCTTTTGCTTATGGTGTTGAGGATTCGCTAGTTTGTGGGTGGTTCAACTAATGCCAGATAAACATTGACACAAAAGATAAATAGAAATTACTCTAGCATGGCTTCGGAAGTGAAAGTAAATATATATGACACATATTTTATAGCCTGCATCATGGCGTAGCTTGAGAATTTCCGGTGAACTAAACCCGATTTAACCACGTGGCCTTTGGAGATACCTTTAGCAGAGTCCACTCTGAAGCAAGCAAGCATTTAGACCTGGGGTTTAATCAGATGGTAACTTGATATCTTGAAGTACTTTTTCCTACTGCAGCAAGCTAAGAGTCGTGTTTTTTTTCTTTTCTTTATTTTTTTTTGTTTTTCGGTCTTTCTCGTTTCTCCTGCGAGTCTTCGAGGCACCACAAAGGTCATAGATGCACAACTTTTCTCTTCTCTTTTGATCAGGACACAAAAAGCATCACATTACTCATTTCTCCCACCGCCACTCGCTGATACCAATAACACTCTCACGTGTTGACAAATACTTCAGAGACACCAAAGTATCGACTCCTATTTATCCCACCAGCCATTTTTCAAAAGGTGTTTCCTCACCACCCAACGCCCCACACCCACACCCCACACCACACCACACCAACCGTTTCTTCTCATAATAACGAATTACTGCACCAAACCCGATTAACTTCCTGGTGGGTTTCAGGTGTAGAAATCATTAAATATCAACGTTTAGTCTTAAATCGAATCATAGATTGCCAGCATCCAATCGATTGAAAAATCGAAGCAATCAAGTTTCTTACTTTAAAATGGTTATTCGGTATAATAGAATCAAGTCCACAGGCAAGCCAGTTTGTAACACTCTGCAAGCATTTTATTGAAACAAGACAAGATAATGTCACAAAATTAACCAATCGAAGGGCGTTAATCTCTTTTAATTAACATTTGTTTCTATTCAGTTTTAATTCTAATTACATCATAGTTTACATATATTTTGTTAAATTGTAACTGCAATCCCAACATGTTATGTGAAATTTTAATTCTATTTTCTTGATGTATTAACATTTTGAAACGATAAAAAAAATAAAATCAGATCAACAATGATATATCAAAAACAAACGGGTAGAATCGATAATCTTTTTATTTAAACTTCAATGTTTTCTATCTCACAAAATATCATTTCTGTTATATATATAAAGCGTCGGATTTTTAAAATTAATTTACGCAAGGAAACACTGTATTTTATTTGTAACAGAATAATGTTTTGAATCCGAGTTAACTCAGCCTCGTTTGAAGTTTTGTTTTTTTCTAATATTGATTTAATGGAAACTACATTTGGGCAAAAATGTTTACCTTTAGATGTCTTCTTTGCTATCGCATTATAACTGCAGAATCGTCTCGCTTTTCCATTCTCTCTCTCTTACTCTCTCTCTCTCTTTTCCATTCTCTTTCTTTTATATAATAAATATAGGAGGTGTATGATATATATTGCATATATATTATGTAACTACATTATTTTGTATGTGTATAAATATATTGTATGTGTGTATATATGTATATGTGTGTCTCGTGTATATATATTAAATATATATATATATATTATATATATATAATATATATATGCTTGTGTATCTGTTTGTGCATATATATACATATAGCATATACATACAAACCAATACAAACGTGCTTGCGTACGTATGTACATATGTATGCGTGTGAGTATGTGTGTGTGTGTATGTATGTATGTATGTATTGTGTGTGTATGCATGGTATGTATATAAATATATATATAGAGATATAGATATAGATACATCTATACACACACAGAGACACACACGCACACACACACACACAGAGGTTGAGAGTGGGAAGAGCTATAAGGAAACGCGTGATTTTGCAAGACACATTTTTAGTCATAAGTTTACACATATCTATTTATCCAAAATGCCCCAGTTTTCTGACCACAGAAAGAGAGAGAGAGAGAAAGAGAGAGAGAGAGAGAGAGAGAGAGAGAGAGGAGAGAGAGAGAGACTGTCAGACAAACGGAGACAGACAGACAGACAAATAGACAGAGACAGAGACAGAGAGAGACATGGGTGTTAAGCACAACATCTACTTTGCACAACGAAACTTAAAATGTCTGTTTACTAAAAACACACGCCGTCGGTTTACCTTACTGTTCTGTTTATCCAAAACGCTGCGTATTGGTTTTACATATAAGCTCAAACATACATACATACATATATACATTTATACATCCAGCACGTATACATACACACGCACACACAAGTATACACTCACACTTTATTAATGCATATTGCAGTAAGTGTGCGAGTATTGACACAGAAGTAGACGAACAAATAAACATAAATCTTCATTCATATACTATGTTTTATATATATTATATATATATATATATATATATATATATATAGGCGAAGGAGTGGATGTGTGTAAGTAGCTTGCTTACCAACCACATGGTTCTGGGTTCAGTCCCACTGCGTGGCACCTTGGGCAAGTGTCTTCTACATAGCCTCGGGCTGACCAAAGCCTTGTGAGTGGATTTGGTAGAGAGAAACTGAAAGAAGACCGTCGTATATATGTATATATATATATATATATATATGCGTATGTATGTGTGTGTGTGTATGTGTGTGTGTGTGTGTGTGTGTGTGTGTGTGTGTGTGTGTGTGTGTGTGTGTGTGTGTGTGTTTGTCCCCCATCCCAACATCGCTTGACAACCGATGCTGGTGTGCTTACGTCTAGGATTACAAAGAATAGGTCCTTGGGTTGATTTGCTCGACTAAAGGCGGTGCTCCAGCATGGCCGCAGTCAAATGACTGAAAGAAGTAAAAGAGTATGTATGTATGTATGTATGTATGTATGTACGTATGTATGTATGTATGTAATTGAGGAAGGAAACAGAAATATAGACTTAGCACTAGTCCTTATTCAGTAGAACAATTGTTTCGACCTATCCTGCCACTGTCTGTTATGGGTAGGATTTTGTGCATAACAGACAGTTTCAGGATGAGTCGAAACGATCGTCGGAATGAACAAAGACTTGTGCTAAATCTATCTTCCGTCTCTTTCAATTATTTTGGTCTTATCTCTCAAAACTAGGGCTGAATTAAGATCCATAGATGCCCTAAGCACTTTAAAGATTTTGCTGCCCCCGTATAATGTATAATTCAAAATAAATAATAAACCATTAAATAAATTTTTGTTTTTCAAAATGAAACAAAGATGGAAAGTAATATTTATTTTCTATACTTATTTCTTTATTGCCCACAAGGAGCTAAACACAGAGGGGACAAACAAAGACAGAAAAAGGGATTAAGTAGATTACATCGACTCCAGTACATAACTGGTACTTAATTTATCGACCTCGAAAGTTTGAAAGACAAAGTTGACCTCGGCGGAATTTAAACGGATTTTTTCGGTTTGAACGGCAGTTTTTAAAATAATTTCCACGTAACTAAACACTTTTAAACTTCGTATACTGGTAGAATGTGTTTATAAAACATCTTTTTCTCTCGGCTTTATTGAGAAAATTCTATAGTTTGTAAGATATTTGTTGTTTTTTCTTCTTCAATTTCTGCAATTTCAACCAATCAATGACGTCTATTGAGGTAAAAAAACATTCTGTGCCGTATGAATATGTCCCTTGTTTAAGAAACAGATTGGGTTTATTTACATTTCTGAAGAAAAAAGATACTCTCCCCCCCCCCACCCCTAACCCTAACTAACTCTAACCCTAAAATAGAGATTGAAATGCAATAGATCGATACTAGGGTCATAATTATGGGTGACAATTTCATATGACACCGCTAGAAAAAACTGCCGTTCAAACCGAAAAGATCCATTTAAACTCACAACGTAACGGCAGAAGAAATACTGCTAAGTATTTCGCCCGGCGTGCTAACGATTCTGCTAGTTCACCACCTTGTTTATTTTCTATACTTCAATTTTATTTATATTCGAAAAGTTTTAACCAACTCTTTTTAATTGTTAAGTCTTTGATCAGATCCTCTCTATGACACCATGAACACTTCGAAATTATATTTCCGCATCCATTTTTTTTTTGTGAAAAATTCCCATACGTCGAAACTAAAATTAACGCTTGAAACTTTTGTTAAAATAAAACCGAGTTGTCTTATTTGGCAAGTTGAGATAATGGATATGAAAAACTAGCATTTCAAATGGAAGTTCTTGCGGAAGGCGTTCTATATAATCTGTCGCTTTTATGTGCTGATGTATACGGTTATTGTTGGCTAATGGGAAATTAGGTGAAGATGAAACTAAGTCTTCCAATATTTAGTTTAGATAAAAGAAAGGATGATCCAGCGAGAGAGCTTCCACATGGTCGCTCGACTTCTCAGAAATGGTGACCAAATTTCCCTCAAATCACACCTATCCTTTTCTTTTCTTTAATGCTAGGCTACGTTAATGATTATAGCTCTGGATATAGTATGTTAGACAAACAGTTAATGATTTTTGCTCTGGATATATGTTAGACAAACAGTTAACGATTGTAGCTCTGGATATAGTATGTTAGACAAATAGTTAGGTTAATGTAGTATATATCTTTCGTCTACAAAAAGAAAGGGAAAAAAAAAGAAACGGATGGTATGTTTATGATTGTAACGCCCTTAATCATAGATCAGCCCGATTAATGTGAAACTTGGGACTAAGCGAAAACAAATACTCATATTCGGAGTGTGCAAATTGTGATGCTAAACACACCTCGAATAAAATGAAGACAAAGAAAAACAATTGTATAAATACGATTTAATCATTTTATTTGCTGCACTTATTTTGGTATTTTTGATATAGATACAAAGGGGGTCGGTCTCGTACAGTGTTTCTCAATTGAACAAATACCTGGACCCCGACTCCACACTCTCACAACTGAAATTGTTTTGGCCTACCCCTCCTCATTAATAATGAGGCGACAATATAGTTAGCGTTCATATGTTTCTTCGTTCGCTACGGTGTTTATTTTATCAAACATGGCAGTTTGATTGCTGCCTACTTTTCAACTTCACAGACACCTGACTACTTGTGAGAAACATTGATCTAATCGATTAAATCGACCTTACTAGTTGCCTAAACATGGTTATTAATTCGAAAATTAATAAATTTATTATAAGTAAACTACTACAACAGTTAGTACTGTGAGATCGTCTGCTGTATTAAAACAGCAGACGATCTCAATTGTCACTTCCCTCTTTGATTTCTCATACAGGCCTCTGCTAGAAATAGCAGCCAACTCTACCTGAAATCACCTCTACTCTCTTTTATAAGAACAAACAAAAGACTAACTGGATGATGTGATTCTCGATATATCTAGTAGGGAAAAGACTTGTCAGTCATGGTTGGGATGTCTTTTTAATCAGGCCAACTAAATCAGGGTCGACTTGTTGCTAAACAACAACGAAGAAGCCTCTATGCAGTGCTCACCCGGCTAGAAATAGCAACTAGATCTTCTTCATATTACGTGCTACAGCATGGTAGGAAACCTGGGGCCTTTAAAGCCCTTAAGTTTGGCTGTATAGAAGAAGTCTGGGTTTTACATTAAAAAACACACATTTCTGTTGTTTATATAGTATTAGATTTATTCAAATATTAAATTTTTTTTTTCAAAAAAGGTCATTAAAAGGTCACTCAACATGTTTTTTTTAAACTTTAATATCTATAATTACATTTTCACAATATAAGTAATTATATTTACCCGTATATCTAATAAAAATATTTTTTAATGCCGCCATATTAGATTACATTTAATTCAATGCTACTTCAAATATAAAAGGTTCTCACTCCTGCGTTAACGTCTTTAGAAAATGAAGTATAAAAACATATTGGCTTATATAATTATAGATACCTTGAAGAAAAAGACAGCTGGAAAACGGTTGATTATAGTTCTGCTCAATCAAAGCTGTACTGAGGCATGAAGTCGAGCAGTTTGACATGGTCAGCACCTACTGTGGTCCAGACAGAGGAGAGGAACAAGACTCGTGAAAAAAGAAAGGATCTTTTCGGTTTGAACGGCAGTTTTTTCTAGCGGTGTCATATGAAATTGTCACCCATAATTATGACCTTAGTATCGATCTATTGCATTTCAATCTCTTTTAGGGTTATGGTTAGTTAGGGTTAGTTAGGGTCACTTAGGGTTAGTTAAGGTTAGGGTTAAGATTAGGGGTGGGGGGAAGGGTATATTTTTTTTTCAGTAATGAAAATAAACCCAATCTGTTTCTTAAACGAAGGAATATTCATACGGCACAGAATGTTTTTTACCTCAATAGACGTCACTGATTGGTTGAAATTGCAGAAATTGAAGAAGAAAAAACAACAAATATCTTACAAAGTATAGAATTTTCTCAATAAAGCCAAGAGAAAAAGATGTTTTATAAACACATTCTACCAGTATACGAAGTTTAAAATTTTTTTAGTTACCTAGAAATTATGTTAAAAACTGCCGTTCAAACCGAAAAGATCCGAAGGAAATCGAGAGGCCAACAGAAGTGACATTTTGCGTCACATAAAGGCCAGCGGTGAACAAGAAACATTTTGGCAAGCTGAAGGTTGCTGCTGTTTATTTAACTTAATTGTTGCAAGGGCAGCGGGTCAGAGGCGTAGCCAGGTTCTAAAGTTAGGAGGAGCGACCACATAAAAAAAAGGCACTGTGACACTTAGTAACTAATGTTAAATTCATTTCTCTCATATTACACGAAATATCTCATTAATTATAATATACGTAATTGTTATTCTACATTCATTAATTTCATGTTTCATTAACAATGACATTGTGTACAATTACTGATATAGGCAACTAAAGAGTTAAAAAGCATTGTTGAAAAGACTCCGAGTTTGCAAAAAGTGCTCGTGGGAGAGAGGTCGCTCCCCCTTGCTCCCTATTAGCTACGTCACTGTGCCGGATTGGCAGAATCGTTATAGAGACGAACAAAATGCTTTGCAGTAATTATTCCAGTCATTTTAGATTCTGAGATCAAATCCTGATGAGGTCATCTTTGCTTTACATCTTTCCAGAATAGATAGAATAAAGTAGCAGTCAGGTACTGGGGTCGATATAATCAACTATGCCCCTATCCTGCCGATGTCTTGGTCTTGTGCCTTCGTTAAGGATTGTTTATTTTAGCTGTTGTTGCTGACTTGTTCCAGATGAGCACTGAACGAAA
This sequence comes from Octopus sinensis, assembly GCF_006345805.1. Classification (NCBI taxonomy): domain Eukaryota; kingdom Metazoa; phylum Mollusca; class Cephalopoda; order Octopoda; family Octopodidae; genus Octopus; species Octopus sinensis. Next base: position 45,399,576 of record NC_043013.1, on the reverse strand, counting down.
CAGGCCTATAATCAAAGATGTTCTCACCATAAATATGCGCGCAGGCGTATTCAGTGTGGTTAAGAAGTTCGCTTCGCAACCAATTGGTTTCAGGTTCAGTTCCACTGCACGGCACCTTCGGTAAATTTCTTCTACTATGACCCCGGACCAACCAGTGCCTTGTGAGGGAATTTAGCAGACGTAGGAGTGGCTGTGTGGTAAGTAGCTTGCTTACTATCCACATGATTCCTGGGTTCAGTCCTACTGCGTGGCACCTTGGGCAAGTGTCTTCTACTATAGCCTCGGGCCGACCAAAGCCTTGTGAGTGGATTTGGTAGACGGAAACTGAAAGAAGCCCGTCGTATATATGTATATGTATGTATGTGTGTGTGTATATGTTTGTGTGCCTGTGTTTGTCCCCCCCCCCCAACATCGCATGACAGCCGATGCTGATGTGTTTACGTTCCCGTTACTTAGCGGTTCGGCATAAGAGACCGATAGAATAAGTACGAGGCATACAAAGAATAAGTCCTGGGGGTCGATTTGCTCGACTGAAAGCAATGCTCCAGCATGGCCACAGTCAAATGACTGAAACAAAGTAAAAGCGAGACGTAAACTCTGTGTGTGAGTGTACATACATACATACATACATACATACATACATACATACATACATACATACATACATACATGCCGTTTAACAACCGATATAGGCTTGTTTATGTCCCCGTAACTTAGCGGTTCGGCAAAAGAGAAAATACAATAAGTACCAGACTTTAATAAATAAGTACTGGGATTAATTTGTTCGACTAAACCTTTCACTGCGATGCCCCAGCATGGCCGCAGTTCGAATGACTGAAACAAATAAAAGAAAAGATAAAAGGATATATTTCCCAATGTGTTAGTGAGATTTGGCGGATCTTTTCGGTTTGACCGGCAGTTTTTTAAAATAATTTCCACGTAACTAAAAAATTTTAAACTTCGTATACTGGTAGAATGTGTTTATAAAACATCTTTATCTCTTGGCTTTAGTGGGAAAACTCTGTGGTTCGTAAGATATTTGTTGTTTTTTCTTCAATTTCTGCAATTTCAACCAATCAATGAGGTCTATTGAGGTGAAAATATTCTGTGCCGTATGAATATGTCCCTCGTTTAAGAAACAGATTGGGTTTATTTACATTTCTGAAGAAAAAAAGATACCCTTCCTCCCACCCCTAACCCTAACCCTAAAACAGATTGAAATGCAATAGATCGATACTAGGGTCATAATTATGGGTGACAATTTCATATGACACCGCTAGAAAAAACTGCCGTTCAAACCGAAAAGATCCGATTTGGCTACTATTTCTAGCAGCTCAATTTTATTTTAATGTTATGATAAAAAAAAATTGTCTGAAGCAGTTAGCCATTTCGTTTGGAATTTTTTTTCTTTCATATTTGCTGCGCTATTTATAGAAATATGATTTTTTTGGTAAGAAATGCTGCTCCGTATTTTTTACCTTGCATAATTTAGTGTACACTGTCTTTTGGTATGTATTGGTACTCTACCGAAAAACATTACGTTTAAAATGAAAGCCAAAAGTAATAGTGAAACATTACAAATAACCGATATATTAATTTAGTTGTAAACACATTTCATGGCCGTTCTATTGTTATAAACAACATTTGCTTGAAATTACAAAACAACCCGATGCAAATCGATTGGAAAATCTTTGAAGATATTTATATAAAACGAGCCGTCGAAATGAGCTTATTGTAAATATGTAGAATTTCGGCCAAACATATGTCCTTGCGGTTGTGTGTGTGTGTGCGTGTGTGACAGTGTGAGTGTGTGTGTGTGTGTGTGTGTGTGTGTGTGTGTGTGTGTGTGTGTGTGTGTTTGTGTTAGTGTGTGTGTGTGTTAGTGTGTGTGTGTATGTATGTGCGAGTGTGTGTGTGTGTGTGTTTGTGTTAGTGTGTGTGTGTGTGTTAGTGTGTGTGTGTATGTATGTGCGAGTGTGTGTGTGTGTGTGTGTTACTGTTTCTGTGTGTGTGTGCGAGTGACTGTGTATGTGTGTGTGTGTTAGTGTGTGTGAGTGAGTGTGTTTGTGTGTGTGTGAGTGACTGTTTCTCTGTGTGTATGTGTGTGCGGGTGACAGAGTGTGTGTGTGTGTGTATATGTACGTGTGTGTGAGCAACTGAGTGTGTGTATTTATGAGCGAGTGATGGAGCTTGGGTGTGCGTATATGTGTTTGTATGTGAGTGTGTGTTTATATTCGTTTGTGTGTGTGTGTGTATGCGTTTGTGTGTGTGTGTGTGTGTATGTGTGTGTGTGTGTGTGGTTTTCTTATTTTCCGGCTATTGGTTTTGATTTCACGCTTCTTCTAATAGTTGTCTGTTGGTTGAAGCTTGGAAGTTTTCACCCTTTGTTGTCATGGAAGGACGACGCTTGACGAGAAGAATCAGTGGAGCAACTACACACCATCACCACCACTACACATACCACCACCACCAACAACACAACAACAACAACAACAACAACAGCAACATGCACCACCTCACACACTTACACCGCCACCACCACCATCTCAACTCACCACTACCACTACCGCCTTCATCACACCATCACCATACACCAACGCCACTCCTCTCCACAAACACCACCACACACCATCACCCCCCCCCCACCCCCCCACCCCCGTCACACACCACGACCATCAACAGTAACAGCAACACCACACACCTCCGGCACCCACCTCCAGTACACGTCTCCAGCAAGCGCATATACCCGTTTCTTTATTGGCCACAAGGGGCTAAACATAGAAGGGACAAACAAGGACAGACAAAGGGATTAAGTCGATTACATCGACCCCAGTGCGTAACTGGTACTTAATTTATCGACCCCGAAAGGATGAAAAGGCAAAGTCGACCTCGGCGGAATTTGAACTCACAACGTCACCACCACCACCATCATCACCATCACCACTACCACAACAGACACCGCCATCATTACCGCCATCATCACACCATCACCTTACACCTCCACACACCACCACCACCTCACACCAATACGCACCACCACCTCGTACCTACAGACCACATACGTACACACACACACACACACACACACACACACACACACACACGTAAACATTCTTATGTTGACATCAACAAAAATGTTTTTTAAGAAAGAAACAACGAAATGAAGCAACCAAATAACTCAACAACAAAACCGACAGAGTTCCTGGTACCTACCCTCGCTACACATTTCCCCCCACCACAAAAAAAATCATTCACATTTCCTTGTTAAGGCGCATGGCTCAGTGGCTATTAGAAGCGTGTTGGCTTCTTGAGCAAGCCACTTTATTTCACGTAACTTCAATCCATTCAGTTGTAGAAATGAGTTGCGTCGCCACTGGTGCCAAGCGTTTGCCTTTCCCTTCGATAACATCGGCGGCGTGGACAGGGGAGGCTGGTATGCATGGGTGACTGCTGGTCTTCTACAAACAACCGTGCCAGGACATGTGTCTCAAAAGGGAACATTCTAGGTGTAATCCCATGGTCATTCATGACCTAAGGAAGCTTTTACTCCTTTACTTCCTTGTTAAGGAGTTTTAAACTCTCTCCGGTGTTACTATTAAATTATTCTGGGATTTTTTCGGTTTGAACGGCAGTTTTTAACATAATTTCTGGGTAACTAAAAAATGTTAAACTTCGTATACTGGTAGAATGTGTTTTATAAAACATCTTTTTCTCTTGGCTTTCTTGAGAAAATTCTATAGTTTGTAAGATATTTGTTGTTTTTTCTTCAATTTCTGCAATTTCAACCAATCAATGACGTCTATTGAGGTAAAAAAATTC
>NC_043013.1:45375757-45390757 GCF_006345805.1 Octopus sinensis | reverse complement strand
GATTTCATCGACCTACCTCCTCCCCTAAATTGCTGGCCTTGTACCAAAGTTTGAAACCATTATTACTACGTGTCTTAAGGCGGCAAGCTGGTAGAATCGCTAGCACGCCGGACAAAAATGCGCTTAGCGGTATTTCGCCCGTCTTTACGTTCTGAGTTCAAATGCCGCCGAGGTCGACTTTGCTTTGCATTCTTTCAGGATCGATAAAATAAGTACCAGTTGAGCATTGGGGTTAATGTAATCGACTAGCCTCCTCCCCAAGAATGTCAGGCCTTGTGCCTACAGTAGAAAGGTTTGTTATTATATGTATATATATATATATATAGATATAGATATAGTTCAAATGTACGAAAAGCGAAAGAGAGAGACACAGGTGAGGGAACAACAAGCTGGTATATTTGTTTGACGCTTGGGAAAAATGGAGAAGTTTTTGACGTTTCGAGAGAAAAAAACGGATATACATATATATATATATATAATATATATATATATATATATAGGGAGAGTTTACGAAAAAAACAAAAGACGAAGACAGGTGGTGTACAAAACAAACAGATGTATTAGTATAACGTTCAGGAATAGCAAAATTCTTTTATGTTTCGAGCCTACGCTCTTCTACAGAAAGGGACACAGAAAAAACAAGGAGAGAAACAAGGAGAGAGAAAAAATGTGTGTAATATGTACTTACATATAAGAGATCAAAGTGTACGTACGCCGCTATATGTTTTTATATATAAAAATTACAAAATGGGACAAGAACGCAAAACATCCAGACAGCTAGTTCATACAAAAAAGGGGCAACAAAACACCCAGATAGACGATACAAAGAAAACAAGGACGGGTCATTCGGAGTTTTCTTTCCTCAGTCGAGTTCCAGATTGTCTTTGCAATTTCGGCTGGTTATACTCGAGATTGCTCCAATCTGGCCAGCCCCAATGAAAAACTAAGCTAAGAGCATTAGATTCCTTGGAAGGAAGCAGCGAATGTATACAAAAACAAGAACAGATATATATATATATATATGTATATATATATATGAGTGTATGCATGTATATTATGTGAGGTTGTAGAAATACGCAGATTTGTGTCTGGGTACGTAGGAAAACTATTTGGAGAAGTTTAAAAAAGAAACTTCAAAATTCCCTGTTGACTTGTGGATATATACTTTTATTGGAAAAGTCGATGAAAAAGATCTCTGATACAAAATCTTCAGTTGAAATAGTTTCCGGTCATCTTGTGTCTGCATATTTGGCTATGGATATTCAGAGATCGTTATATGTGTTGTAGAAGCATATGTCACTCTAATGACGTACAGACGTCTCTCGAGACGGATATCATCTGACAATACCAAGCAATCATCACACACGCCCGCGCGCATACGCAAGCATACAAACACAATTACGTATACATGTACTGATAATGTGTGTTTGTATGGGTGTGTATGTATCTCTGCATGTATATGCGTATGTGTAAACTACACATGTATTTATGTGGGCATACGTGTGTGTGTGTATATGTGTGTGTGTATACGTGTGTGTGTATATATATGTGTGTATGTATATAGGCGCAGAAGTGGCTGTGTGGTAAATAGCTTGCTTACCAACCACATGGTTCCGGGTTCAGTTCCACTGCGTGACACCTTGGGCAAGTGTCTTCTACTATAGCCTCGGGCCGACCAAAGCCTTGTGGGTGGATTTGGTAGACGGAAACTGAAAGAAGCCCGTTGTATATATATATATATATGTATATATATATGTGTGTTTGTGTGTGTATATGTTTGCGTGTCTGTGTTTGTCCCCCCAACATCGCTTGACAACCGATGCTGGTATGTTTACGTCCCCGTAACATTAGCGGTTCGGCAAAAGAAACCGATGGAATAAGTACTAGGCTTACAAAGAATAAGTCCTGTGGTTGATTTGCTCGACTAAAGGCGGTGCTCCAGCATGGCCGCAGTCAAATGACTTGAAACAAGTAAAGAGTAAAGAGTAAAGAGTGTGTACGTGTGTGTATTTGTGTGTGTGTGTGTGTGTGTGTGTGTGTGTGTGTGTGTGTGTGTGTGTGTGTTACATTTAGCCGCACATCAGAAACGAGATGAGAAGAAGAAGTGGGGAGGGGAAGCTAAGAAAGTAATAAAAACAAACTGTTTTCGTCTCGTGTCGACTTCGACTTCTTAACCAACCAATTCTTGATGCCGTCTGTTGATTCTTTCTTACCTGAATCTGTTTACTTCTGAATCTGTAGATGTGTAGGTATGTGTCATGCTGGCTAACTGGCTGGCTGGTGCGCTGTCTGGCTGGCTGGCTGGTTGGCTGGCTGGCTGGCTGGCTGTCCGTATGTTGTTTTGGCGGTATGAATCTCTCTATTCCTATCTCCCTCGCTCTAACCTTTCTCTCTCTCTCTCTCCGTATCGCCCTCTCCCTTCCCCTCTCTCATTCTCTTTCTCCCTCTTTCCTTCTCTCTTTCTCCCTCTCTCCTCTCTTACCCCCTCTCTCCTTCTCTCTCCTTCTCTCTTTCTCCCTCTCTTTACCCCCTCTTCCCTTGTCTCTCCCCGTCTCTTCCCCTCTGTTCCACTTTCTGTTCCCTTTTCTCTTCCTCCCTCTCTCCATTTCTCCCTTCTCTCTTCCTCTCTTTCTTCCACCTCTCTCTGTCCCCTCTCTACCACTCTCTATACCTCTTTCTTTTTTTTCTTCCTCTCTGTACAAACACAGAAATGAAACGCGTTATCGTTCCTGTCTTCTACCTACCTGTTCAGGTGTTGTGTTTTAACTATATGTTTAATGATCAAAGCTGAAGCTTCTAATTGTTCATCGTCTTTAACAATAACAACAACAACTTCAACATGCCAAGACCAAATAACTTCAACACGATCTTTCAACCTTCAAGAAATAGCAACCGATTCTTCTTCAAATCACATCCTACAGTCTTGAAAAAGAAAATGAAGGACACGTTTCTTCCTTCAGATTTGAAACGCCAAACCAGTAAGGCTATGCACACGGCAAACTTCGTGAAGTTTTATTACGATTAGTACTTATACACACGACAAGCATCGTGAAGTTCAGAAAGTGTTATTAGTTATATACACGACAAAGGCAGCGAGCTGGCAGAAACGTTAGCACACCGGGCGAAATGCGTAGCCGTATTTCGTCTGCCGTTACATTCTGAGTTCAAATTCCACCGAGGTCGACTTTGCCTTTCATCCTTTCGGGGTCGATAAATTAAGTACCAGTTATGCACTGGGGTCGATATAATCGACTTAATCCGTTTGTATGTCCTTGTTTGTCCCTTCTGTATTTAGCCCCATGTGGGTAGTAAAGAAATAGGTATTTCGTCTGCCGTTACGTTCTGAGTTCAAATTCCACCGAGGTCGACTTTGCCTTTCATCCTTTCGAGGTCGATAAATTAAGTACCAGTTACGCACTGGGGTCGACATAATCGAATTAATCCGTTTTTCTTTCCTTGTTTGTCCTCTCTGTGTTTAGCCCCTTGTGGGTAGTAAAGAAATAGGTTATATACAGGGCCGGCTCAAGGTACCAACAATTCGGGCAGTCGCCTGAGGCGCCATGTGATAGAAGGCGCCAAGGAGGGCGTGACAAAGACAAGGAAATTTCCATGACCGTCAGCTTGTACACGCCGAAGTTCAGCTTGCCCGGGCGCCAGCAACCCTCGGGCCGCTCCTGGTTTTATATACATGACAGACATTATGAACTCGGGTAAGGGTTACTAGCTATACTTACTTGTACTTGTGGCGACATTCACCCTGGGCGGGTTGAGTCGGCTTCTTCTACCACTCTCGAGGCATCTCGACCATGGCAGTGGAAGAAGTTTTGTGGGAATATGAATTTCACAAGCGGTCCCCAACAATCTCGCATGTAGAAACATCATGTTTGCCGCAGGGACAGAACGACCGAGGAGCCGCCGGTTGCCGAAACAGACACTCCGAGGATTTTCACCGTCTGCCAGGTTGTGGCCCTAATACCACTCGGTGTCAGACCAATCCGCCTTGGGTGGCCCTACCAGGAACCGAAGTTCCCGACGGCATAGCTCTGACACTACCCGTTGCCAGCGTTCCCACCACGGTGAGGAGGGGATGGACTTTGCTATACACATGACGGACATGACGTGAAATCCAGTGAGGCTTACTACTTGCTATACGCACGACGGGATTCTACACAGTTTTATTTCCCAAATTCTACTTTCTCCGTTTGGGTCAAAGCAGTCGTTGAGACGTGCATTATTTTAAAACAAATGCTGATGGTGTAGCGACGATGACGTCAAAACGTCATGATGCAGCGAAGAAATTATTAAGAAACAATATTTGCTTTGATTATTAAAATGGCCGTTTATTAAGTTGATTATAATATTAGTGGTTACAATATAAAATTAATAACGTCGTCGCATCGTTGTGTGTACACAAGTTATTTATTTGTTGCAGTAAAATATTTTCTGTGAAGCCATGGTTTATTATGTATGTTCCTAGTTTCTCTGAATAGAAATACATACTAATAGTTGTCTTTATAATGAGAGAAAGGGATAATTCTATTCTCGCGCGTCACTCTTTGATTAAGGATCAGTCGATGATCTTGGTTTGGCGTTACACTTATCAAAGAAGTGGACTTAATATTTGGCGGTATATTCATAATTTTGGTATTTAGAGTAGGTCAGTGAAGGCGCATGGCTCAGTGGTTAGAGCGTCGAACTTACGACCGTGAGGTTGTGAATTCGAATCCCGGACCGAGCTGCGTGTTGTGTTCTTGAGCAAGACACTTTATTTCACGTTGCTCCAGTTCACTCAGCTGTAGAAATGAGTTGCGACGTCACAGGTGCCAAGATGTATCGGCCCCTTTGCCCTTCCCTTGGATAACATCGGTGGTGTGGAGAGGGGTGGCCGGTATGCATGGGCGACTGCTGGTCTTCCATAAACAACCTTGCCCGGACTTGTGCCTTGTAGGAGAACTTTCTAGGTGCAATCCCAAGGTCATTCTTGACCGAAGCGGGTCTCCGGTTAAAGTAGGTCAACTTAGAACAATAGATTTTTTTACAGTATTATCAGGGTTAACTACAGAATTCCCAGAGAAAGATCAGGGGTTCGACTTATTCACATTAATTTTTTAGTGCAGAGACGAGAAAACAATAGGTTTTAAGAATTGCTTGACAATGTTGAGAAATGTGAATTTGGTTCGAATCTTCGCTTAGCTATTCTGTAGCTGCTCGCTACAATGCGATAGTTATAGCTGTAACCTTTTAGATTATAGATCTACTAAGTTAGGACAGAGCTTGGATTAAACAACACAGATGACAATGACTACTAAAATATGCACACAGCACCATATATTCGATTATTATCGATTTCATTGATCTCCCAGTCACAGTTTTTGTGCAGACAAGGAAGGTACAGTGGGCGCATGGGTGCAGGAAATTTGTGTACCCGATTCTGGGTATTTCCTGGAATTTCAGAGAATGTGGAAGGCAAGCTTATAGCACAAGCGTCAGCAGTGATACGTGACAAGTTTTTAGCTGAATTCGATGGACTTTGAAAGGAAATCTGTTTTCAATATCATGTTGTAAACATCTAATCTATAAGCATTTACTTAAAACCAAAATACATGTTTACATGTGATGCACCAGTAACAGAGTTATTACACAAATTAGAATGTTAACACAGCCATCGATCGTCACCACCATCACAACTACCACCACAACAACCACCACCATCACAACCACCATCACAACCTTTAATAGAAAGTATTATTACCTCCGCCTCAACGAAGGCGGAGGCATTGTTTTCAGTCGTATTTGTTTGTTTGTCCATAGACAAGGTATCTCAAGAACCGCTGGATGGATTCGGATGAAACCTTCAGGGATGTTTGGCCTTGTGACTGGTAGGAACTGATTAGATTTGGGAATCGATTCGGTACTGGACAAAGATCCTGGATTACTTTTCCTTTCTTTTTTTTTTTTTACTTAATTTTTGAGAGCGGTCGGATTCATTTTTAATATTCTCGTTTGTGAAAACAATCGAGTTTATTTCAGGTATTCTCATTTTAAAAATGACCTCTGGTTAATCTTTGAGAGGATATTGGCGTTGCCTTGGCAGAGGTTTGCGCTCTCTGAGTGCTCTTGTTCTTATCATCATTCAAACGATAGCTTAACTGAGCGAGGCTTCGAAATCATTGTCAATAACGTTCGTTCTTATATAGGAATAATACATTTGTACTCTACAAAAGTATAAAGTAACCCATGAGATTAATGTAAAATTGTTTTTATTATAACTGTAAACACACACGCACACACACATATATATATATACAATTAGATGCGATATTTTGTCACAACTCATCTTCTAAGTTCGAGTCACCCATTTACCTTTCGGTTTTTAACTGTTGTTTTATGGAGTATTTGTTTCGGATCTTTTCGGTTTGAACGGCAGTTTTTTCTAGCGGTATCACATGAAATTGTCACTCATAATTATGACCCTAGTATCAATCTATTGCATTTCAATCTCGTTTAGGGCTTGGGTTAGGGTTAGAGGTGGGGGGAAGGGTATCTTTTTTTCTTCAGAAATGTAAATAAACCCAATCTGTTTCTTAAACGAGGGACATATTCATACGGCACAGAATGTTTTCACCTCAATAGACGTCATTGATTGGTTGAAATTGCAGAAATTGAAGAAAAAAACCCAACAAATATCTTACAAACTATAGAATTTTCTCAATAAAGCCAAGAGAAAAAGATGTTTTATAAACACATTCTACCAGTATGCGAAGTTTAAAAGTGTTTAGTTCCGTGGAAATTATTTTAAAAAACAGCCGTTCAAACCGAAAAGATCCTTTGTTTATTTTCGTCTTTAACATTGTAGAATAGATGATGTTATAAAGCCAAGGGTCCCTATAATATAGACAGATGCGTTTGACGCTCGCCAGATTTGAACTCAGAAGGTAAAAAAACAAAGTGTACTCGGTGCAACAAGATAGTTGGGCGTTTTATCGTGACTACCATAAATTATTTCATTAACGTAATAATTACAATTTTTAACAATTAATTACTTCTCAGTTTGAAATAATTAAAGATTTGGGTTGAATGTTGTCGGCTAAAAATATTGATTTGTTTTCACTTCGAGAAAAAATAATGACAGCGGCGTGATGATGGCTGTGGTGGCGGTGACAACGGCGGCGGCGGCGACTGTTGTGATGAAGGTGCTGAAGGTGGCAGTCGGGGTTGTAGCGGTGGTTATTCTTGTCGTTGCTCTTGTGATGGTGGTAATGGTGGCGGCGGCAGCGGAGGGAGCGGTGGTAGAGGCGGCGGCGGCATCAGAGCCAGAGGCAGTAACAGAGGTAGAAGAGAGGCGAGCTGGCAGAAACGTTATCACTCCGGCCGAAATGCCTAGCGGTATTTCGTCTGCCGCTACGTTCTGAGTTCAAATTCCGTCGAGGTCGACTTTGCCTTTCATCCTTTCGGGGTCGATTAAATAAGTACCAGTTACGCACTGGGTTCGATGTAATCAACTTAATCCGTGTGTTTGTCCTTGTTTGTCCTCTCAGTGTTTTGCCCCTTGTGAGTAGAAAAGAAATAGGTATTTCGTCTGCCGCTACGTTCTGAGTTCAAATTCCGCCGAGGTCGACTTTGCCTTTTATCGTTTCTTATTCCCGTTGTGTAGTAGTACTGCCTTGAGACTTCTCTTGGATGAATCAATGAATAAGCGCCATTCAGCTGGAACATGCTCTTGGAACAAACAGCGAAATAACTCATCAGTGTTGTTACTGAAACAAAGTGGTCCATCAACAGAGAAGCATGAAGTCAGAACCCTATTTCTCTTCCTGAAATGAGTAATACAAACATCTTTCTTAGGCAGACACTTTTCTTGTAGGCGAGATGCTAATAGTTCAGCTTTATCCTTCGACAATGATAAGTCTCTAACTAAATCATTTAACTCTCCTTGAGAAAATTTCTGTGGTACGTCTTCATTTTCAATCGTGAAATCTGCTTCCACTTCGGTGTCTTCCACAGCAGTAATATTTTCTTCAGGAAATACATCTTCGTCAGACGTCTGAAGGCCATTTTCTGGTGATATTGGAATAGGAAGATTCTCATCGTTGTATGGTACTGGTCTTCGTGCTGGTTCCAAGTTGGGATACACAATCTTATGCTTTGTCTTTACAGTAAACCCACATACATTAATGTTGCAGAAATAACAGTCCATGAAATGATCCTTTGGCTCTCTCCATATTATAGGTATTGCAAACGGCATTGCTCTCTTCCTCTTATTTAGCCAATCCCTTAGTCCATTTGAACAAGCTGAGCAGATGATGTGCGGGGCCCTTATCTTGATCCCCAAGAGAGCAGCCAAAGTATAACTGGTAGATCTTCTTGATTTCACTTGTGATGGCACGTTGCTGAGCTTTGGTGGTAAATGACCCACAGACATGACAAAATATATCAGGACTGTTCTTGCAATGCCTTGACATCCTGAGTAGAATTTGATGACGATGATGACTTGGTACCTTAAACAGAAAGTGAAATTTATGAAAATAAAAAATTATGAAAACATAAAATTACAAAATGAATACAATAGTTATAAAACAGAAGTCAGAATTTACCAGTATAAGACGTTTACGTGTAGCGCAACATAGAGGGGCTAAACATAGAGAGGACAAACATGGACAGACATAGGTATTAAGTCGATTATATCGACCCCAGTGCTTAACTGGTACTTAATTTAACGACCCCGAAAGGATGAAAGGCAAAGTCGACCTCGGCGGAATTTGAACTCACAACGTAACGGCAGCCGAAATACCTCTAAGTATTTCGCCCGACGTGCTAACGATTCTGCCAGCTCGCCGCCTTACGTGTAGCGATACCGCTGATGGGAGTTATATACCTCTCTTAGCTCATCAGAAAAACTGTGATAGAAGGAAACTGATTACATTTTAGAAATCTGCAGACAAAACCTACATATAAAATAACATAGAATATCCCTGATGAAAATTGGCTGTTGACCAGTGTTATCATTACCTCCGCTAAGGAAGGAGATTTTTTCATCAGCGTTGGTTTATCCGTCTGTCTGTCTGTGTGCAAAATAACTCAAAAAGTTGTGAACGGTATTGGATTAAACTTGCAGGAAAAATTGGTAATGACACAAGGAACAGATTATGAAATTTTGGTAGTGACCCGGGAACTTTTATGGTTTCTTGAAGGATTTTTCATTTGTTATATTTACTTTACATGAAGTATTACAACGTTACGTTCTTTGATTATCTCCCTTGAAAATACATTCGTCGTTTCCACGTAACCTATGGTGGCGTTGCTGTTTCCAAAGTTTATTTTCGTTTCTCTATTAGTAATCTTACTTGCGTCTCTATCTTAGAATGAGCTGCTTGGCGGAGGTCTGCGCTCTCCGAGTGCTTTTCTAGTTATTATTGTTATCACTGTTGTTGTTATGGTTGTAGTGCTGTTGCTGCTGATGAGGATAATACTTATGTCCTTATCGTTCATATTATTACTGTTATGATCGTTATTATTGTAGTGGTTGTTATTATGGTCGATATTGCCCATGTTTGTAGTTGTTGTTACTGTTGTTGTTATTTAGTTTCACATCAGCCATGATCAAGTAAATTATACCATGGCTTCCCTATCACTGGTCTCATATAGGCAATCTAGCGCAATCGAAGGCTATACTTCGTTGATGAGATCTTATACGACAGAAATATGTCCAGAGTTGTCGCCCAGTACAAACTAAAATTGGATCAAATTAATAATAGTTATTCAGCAAATGTCTTCTTCTTGGTATTAATTAATAAATATTGGTTTCAAATTTTGGCATGAGGCCAGCAAGTTTGAGGCAGGGGGTAAGTCGATTAAACCTACACCAGTGCTCAACTGGGACTTATTTTATCGACCCGAAAGGATAAAAGACAAAGTCGACTTTGGCGGAATTTGAACTTACGGCTGTTAGGACATTTTGACCAGCGTGTTAACGATTCTGCCAGCTCGCCGCCTTCGTTTATTGATAAATATTGGTTTAAAATTTTACCACAAGGCCAGCAATTTTGGGTGGGGGGGGATTAAGTCGATTACATCGATGCCCGTGCTTAATTGGTACTTATTTTATCGACCCCCTAAACCATGGAAATCTAAGTCGACTCTGGCGGCAGTTGAACTCAGAACGTAGAGACAGGTGAAATATCGCTTGGACATTTTGCCCAGCCTGTTAGCGATTCTGCCAGCTAATCGCCTTCGTTAATTGATAAATATTGGTTTAAAATTTTACCACAAGGCCAGCAATTTCGGGTGGGGGGGGGATTAAGTCGATTACATCGATGCCCGTGCTTAATTGGTACTTATTTTATCGACCCCCTAAACCATGGAAATCTAAGTCGACTCTGGCGGCAGTTGAACTCAGAACATAGAGACAGGTGAAATATCGCTAGGACATTTTGCCCAGCGTGCTAACGATTCTGCCAGCTCGGCACCTTTGTTAATTGATGAATATTACAAATTAATTAGCTAGTTTCTCTTACTATATTCAGTATGATAATCCTAATTATTGTCTTGTTATCTGCTTGCAATTCAGCGTTTGTAGTCTTGCCATGGCCCTAGAGAAGGTAAACACTGTTGTACTAAAATAGCATTAATGATTTTACTTGGAAGTTCGTCTCTAGTGGTTGCTTGGACTGATCAGGTGGAGACATCAATTATCACAAGACGTATAGTATGCTTGACTAGCGAGGGATTCCTTGACGGCAAATTTGCGCGTGTATATAGGTGAAAGGTGTTGGGGGGAGAGAAAATGGGAAAAAGAGAGAGAGAGAGAGTGGAAGAGAAAGGAAGAGAAAACGATCGTCTGCGAGAAGTGTGGAGGGGGGGGAATGTGTGTGCGAGCGCGAGGTTGTGTCTATGAGAATGTGCAAGCGTCTGTGAAAGTGTATGCGCATGTGTATATGGTGGCTGTGTGAGTAGGTGTGTATGTTGTTGTTCGTGTGTTTGTGCGCTTGCGGGTGTATGTGTGTATGTGTGTGTGTGTGTGTCTATGGATGCGGCTGTGTGCAAGCGAGAGAGAGAGAGAGAGACTGAGAGAGAGAGAGACTGAGAGAGAGAGAGACTGAGAGAGAGAGAGAGGGGGAGAGATTTTGTTTTATTTCTGCGTATGAGAATCGTGTGTGTACGTGTGTGAGGGAAAAGGAGTAGGTTTGTACGCTTGTGTGAGAAAGAGCGTGTGTGTCTGTGTCTGCGTGTAAGAGAGCGCGCGTGTATGTATGAATATGTATGTATATGTGTGTATATATATATATATATATGCGTGTATGTGTGCACGCGTGAGTACGTAGGCGTACATGCTAGTGTGAGTATGCATGCCTGCACGGATGTATCTGTGTTGCCTGTCACTGTATGTGTGTGTCCGTGACCGTCTACGTGTATCGGTCTGTGCGTATATATTTGTGCATGTACATATGTCTATCACTGTGTGTGTGTGTGTGTGTGTATGAGTCCATATTGCTCTAACCATTTGTGTAAATGCGTTCGTATTTGTGTGTACACATGACTGTGTGTGTGTGTGTATATGTATATGTGTGTGTGTGTGTGTGTCTGCAAACTTGTCTGTTCTTGTGAGCGTACACCTTATCGTTATGTGTATGTGCGTATGTGTGTATACGTGTATGTGCATATCTGTCTGTTAGTGTATGTATATGTGTATGTGTGTGTGTGTGTGTGTGTGTATGTGTGTGAGTGTGTCTGCAAACTTGTCTGTTCTTGTGAGCGTACACCTTATCATTATGTGTATATGCGTATGTCTGACGCTGTGTGTGTGCATGTGCTGACTTGTCTGTTGTTGCTGTGTATACGTGTATGTGCATATCTGTCTGTTAGTGTGCGTAATTGTGTGTGTGTGCGTGTGTGTGTGTATGCACATTTGTATATCGTTATGTTTGTGTGCGCGTATCTGTCTGTCGGTATGTGTTTGTATCTGTGCACACATCTGTCGTTGTTTGTCTATGTGCGCGTGTTTTTGTGTGCGTGCATGTATGCATGCATATTTGTGTGTTGAGATGTGAGTGAGCATGTGCGTTTGTGTACATAAGTCCGTCCATCTGTGTGTGTGTGTGTGTGTGTGTGTGTGTGTGTGTGTGTTTGTGTGTGTGTGTATGTCTGCTTATGTGTGCATATGTTGCTGTGTATCTTTGTACTGTCTGTATCTAATACATATCTCACTGTAGCTTTCAGTGTGTATGTGGATGTGTATGTGTGTGTGCTTGTGTGTGTGTGTGTGTTTGTATACGCGCGCGCGTGTATGTATTTGTCTTTGGTTGTCCGTAGCCGTCTTAATAAATTCCAAAAACAATGGTAGAATCTATAGAATTAATAATGAATTTCAAAGAACTGATGAATTGTTTCAAATTTACATATTCTGTTCCTTTTCTTACCATTTATTTTTACGTACATACACACACACACACACACACACACACATATATATATATATACATATATATATATATATACATATATATATACATATATATATATATATATTTCTTTACTGCCCACAAGGGGCTAAACATAGAGGGGACAAACATGGGACTAAGTCGATTACATAGACCCCAGAGCGAAACTGGTACTTTATTTATCGACCCCGAAAGGATGAAAGCAAAGTCGCCAGAGAGAGAGAGATAAATAGATGGATAGATAGAAAGATAGATAGACAAAGATAGATAGATAGATAGATAGATAGATAGATAGATAGATAGATAGATAGATAGATAGATAGATAGACAGATATATATATTCCTCTTTGTATTGTTATTGCTTACATGCAGGAATAATTTGCAGGTGCAGGTGCATTTTGCAGACTCTGATGCTTTTGGTTGTCAGAATGCAAGTGTCTAATTCGTAATTACGCAATTACAGTCTGTTCGTCGAAAAACAAATAAAATAATTTTCAAAAAAAAAACTTCAAGAACCTTGTCTGTGTTACGTAAGAACTACGACTCGCATATCTTGCTAGGAAAACATAAATACTCCCCCTCTCTCTAACATATTAGTCTTTCTCTGTCTCTATCTGTCTCACTTTCTCTCTCTCTGTCTCTCTCTCTCTTACTCCCTCCCTTTCGTTCTTATTACTTTTCTCTTCCCATTTCTTTTTCTTTCTCTTTATCACATACACGTAGCTAAAACGTTGTTGTCATCTGTTAATCTGGTGTGTTTATAATGAGATTTGCGTACGTACGTGTGTGTGTGCGTGTGCATGTGTGTGTGTGTGGTGTGTGTGGTGTGTGTGTGTGTGTGTGTGTGCGTGTGCCTACGTGCGTGTATTGTATTACCTTCTGTTTGCACGCTTTAAAAATGCACGTGCATATATATATACATGGGTGCATGCATACATGCTTGCATAAATACACGCACACACACACAGACGATATATATATATTATAGAGAGAGGGGGAGAGAGAGAGAATGTTACACAAGCAAGTTGACAGATAATGGGGACAGACTGACATAGATAAATAGACAAAGATAGATAGATAGATAGATAGATAGATAGATAGATAGATAGATAGATAGATAGATAGATAGATAGATAGATAGATAGATAGATAGATAGACAAAGATAGATAGATAGATAGATAGATAGATAGATAGATAGATAGATAGATAGATAGACAAAGATAGATAGAAGATAGATAGATAGATATAGATAGATAGATAGATAGATATAGATAGATAGATAGATGGATAGATAGATAGATAGATAGATAGACAAAGACAGACAAACAGATAGATAGATAGATAGATAGATAGATAGATAGATAGATAGATAGATAGATAGATAGATAGATAGATAGACAGACAAAGATAGATAGATAGATAGATAGATAGATAGACAGACAAAGATAGATAGATAGATAGATAGATAGATAGATAGATAGATAGATAGATAGATAGATAGATAGATAGACAGACTATGCAAATAACAAGCAAGACAGGTGGAACGACTGTAAGACAACCAAACAGATAGACAGACAGACACACAGACATATAGACACACACATATGCAGAAAGTGACGAAGATACAGTGTTTACCCTATAAATAAATGTGTGGTAAATAACGTTTTCCTTGATAGAAAGGTTTATAAACATTTAGTTGTATAACTGCGTGGCAAAGATGGCTGTTCGTGAAAATAAACCAAACCACGCAAAGCTTATAATGTTTGTTAAGTTAGTATTTAAGTTGTTGTTTTTTTGTTTTTTTGTTGTTGAGTACATCAGCACGCGTATCAGGGTCTCTCTGTCTCTCTATTCTGTCAGTGACTCAATCATTGACTTTTGTAAGTGTGTCCGGCTGATTTGTTTGCTTGTTTGTTTGTTCGTGGGTCGTTAATTAACGGAACCTTTTTGCGTGTTTAGTTTATATAAACCACCACTACAACCAACACCACCACCACCAACACCAACACCACCTTTCTTCTCTCTGTCATCGACTGTCGTGGCGGCGACAGCGGCTGTGGCTTTCGTGGTGGTGGTGGTGGTGGTGGTGGTGGCAGCGGCGGCGGTGGTGGAGGCGGCGATAGCAGCGACGGTGGCAGCGGTGTCGGTTGCGGCGGCGGCAGTGGTGGTGATGGTAGTGATGGTGGTGATGGTGGTGGTGGTGGTGGTGGTGGTGGTGGTGGTGGTGGGATGGTGGTGACAGCGGTGTTGTTTGCGGCGGCAATGGTGGTGGTGGTGTTACAAACAAATAGATAGATAGACAGACAGCAAGGGGAGGGGTGTAAAGCAGATAGTGAAGGGTGGTGAGACGAAATTGCATGACGAAACAAGAGGGGAAAGAAATTCAAAGTGGAAGAAAGAAAGAGAGAGAGAGAGAAAGAGAAAGAAAGAAAGAAAGAAAGAAAGAAAGAGAGAAAGAGAGAGAGAGATGTAGAAAGTGACGCGTAGGAAGAGGGAGGGGGAATAGATGAAAGAGAAGCGAAGAGAAGTGAAAGATGTGTCGAGTTAATTTGGTAACTTGGT
>NC_043013.1:45358257-45370757 GCF_006345805.1 Octopus sinensis | reverse complement strand
AAGGCCAGCAGTTTTGATGGGAATGAGTTCAACTCGTTTACATTGATCCCCGTACATGACTGGTACTGTATTTTATCGAAGGATGAAAGGCGTTGTCGATCTCAACGGAGTTTGAACTCAGAACGTAAAGAACCGGAAGAAATACCGTTATTCATTGTGTACGATGCGTTAACCCTTTTGCAACTAGCCGCCATACTATTAATAATAATCCTTACTGCAATAGGCCAGCAATTTCGGAGGAGGGGCTAAGTCGATTACATCGACGCCAGTGCTCAACTGGTACTTATTTTATCAACCAGGGTATAATGAAAGCCAAAGTTGACCCGGCGGGATTTGAACTCAGAACGTAGAGCCGGAAAAAATGCCGCTAAACATTTTTTACGCTGCGCTATTTTGCAAGCTCGTCGCCTTATTTATGATAATAATGAGACCACTAGCGCTCCTGCTGCTATTGCTAATACCACCGACAACCACTACTACCACTACTATAAAAAAAAAAGACTCCGCCGGTTACGACGACGAGGGTCCCAGCTGATACGATCAACGGAACAGCTTGCTCGTGAAATTAACGTGCAAATGGCTGAGCATTCCACAGACACGTGTACCCTTAACGTAGTTCTCGGGGAAAATCAGCGTGACACAGAGAGTGACAAGGCTGACCCTTTGAAATACAAGTACAACTCATTTTTGCCAGCTGAGTGGACTGGAGCAACGTGAAATAAAGTGTCTTGCTCAAGGACACAACGCGTCGCCGGGAATCGAACTCACAACCTTACGATCATGAGCCGAATGCCCTAACCACTAAGCCACGCGCCCTCACTAACCACTACTATAACTGTTGTTGCTTCTGCTGCTGCTACTACTACTACTACTACTACTACTACTACGTTTCAATATTTTTTAAAGTAAGGCTGTCAAGAGCTGTTTGATTTTCCAAGAATAATTTAGGATGAAGATTTGTGTGAGCCGATTAGTTGCAATGGATTATATGGTTGTAGAGAATGGCAACGACCGAGCGGAGAATAGCTTTAACGAAGTTCCTAAATTGATGAGATATCTGGCTGGTTGACGACAGTTGTAAAGAACCGAAGTCTTTGACAGAACAACAGAAGGATAACGAATAATGGATTTTTGAAGAGAAGTAGAGAGCATAACTGTCGAACATATATATATATATATAAGCGGTGATGTGATACAACCACTCATATACATACACACACATACGCATACATACATAATACATACATACATACATACTCTTTTACTCTTTTACTTGTTTCAGTCATTTGACTGCGGCCATGCTGGAGCACCGCTTTTAATCGAGCAACTCGACCCCGGAACTTATTCTTTTTGTAAGCCTAGTACTTATTTTATCGGTCTCTTTTGCCGAACCGCTAAGTTACGGGGACGTAAACACACCAGCATCGGTTGTCAAGCAATGCTAGGGGGACAAACACACGCACACATACATATATATATACATATATATGACAGGCTTCTTTCAGTTTCCGTCTACCAAATCCACTCACAAGGCATTGGTCGGCCCGGGGCTATAGCAGAAGACACTTGCCCAAGATGCCACGCAGTGGGACTGAACCCGGAACCATGTGGTTGGTTAGCAAGCTATTTACCACACAGCCACTCCTACATACATACATACATACATACATACATACATACATACATACATACATACATACATACATACATATAATTATTTCAAAACAACAGTGAAAGAAAGCTAAACTTCCTTGTCAAGTTTTAACATACTTCTGCTTGGCGGCAAATTCAAACATGCATAATAAAATGGAGAGGGATATAGAAACGACAATTTCCCTGCATGTTGAAAAATAGATGTTTTAATGAAACATCTATAATTCAAGTTGATACTAAAACGCTGTCAGCGGGAGAGACGAACAGAATAATATTTTAAAATTTACTGTGAGTTAATAGTGTAAATTTTAAAATATTATTCTGTTCGTCTCGCCCGCTGACAGCTTTTTTTCGCACCAAGGTGAATTATAAATGTTTCATTAAAGCATCTATTTTTCAACATGCAAGGAAATAGTCGTTTCTATCTCCCTGTCTTTTACACACACACACACACACACACACACACACCACACGTATGTATATGAGTATGAGAAAGCCTTCCGTACAGTTTACGCCTACCAAATTTCACTCAGGTTGTTAGTTAACTCGAGGCTTTGGTAAGAAAGCGTTTGCCCAATGTGTTGCTCCGTAGGATAGAAAACCTTGAACTACGGCTTTGTGGAGTTAATTTCTTTAAGCGCACAGTCATTCCAGTTCCTCGTGCATGGAAAGCAACAAGTAGTCTTAGAACGAACGACTGAGACACCTAATGTAAGTTTCGTCACATTAGTGACCAGAGAGTTAGAACGGTTCACCATAAGACAAAAAAAAATGTTACAAGTAGAAACTTCCTGTCACAGGCAATTATCTTAAATTGGTTTCTTGAAGACGGCCTTCTTAGAAGTTCTTTGACCGACGTGCAATATACTTTTGCAGAAGTTCTAATTCTCCTTATTTGGAATTACCAAAGAGCTGAAGTTTAACCCATTCTCTTTGTCATCAATAGCAGAGTCTTCAGGAAAACTCTCCGCAATCGTTTCAGCTGCTTGAACTAGCTGTCAAATCTCCTCAAATCACACATTATCATCTTTAAAAAGGGATATAGGATAATGTGGTCTTAGAGGAACAGGATGGAATTGTCAAGTCCGAAAGCCATTTGAAAATAGGTCTACAATAAATGTATAAATAAACTCAACAAACGAATCGTATTGGCCAGCTTCTTTTCAAATATTTATGATATTCATAGTAACAAGTGATAATTCTTGAAGTATACTTTTAAAATTACTCTTCTGAAATACCTTTCCAGAAATTCTGCTTCCTAAATCCATTCATTCTTTGAATCCCATCTCTGAATTGAAGTTCTTGACCCTTTTAATGAGTGATCTGACATCTTAATCAATTATCCCATAGGGTCCTCAACTATCTTTGTTGCAGGTACTTCAAATAGCAAGTGTTTCAAGGTGGAAAATGCACTTAATTCATCGTAATACTCAGTGTTTTATGCTGACCAGGCAATATCATCGTATATTTCCAACCTTAATTCCTGTAAAACTACTCCAAAGATTCAGACTTCTGAAAACTTCGGGATTTCATAAATAAATCTCCGACTAAACCAGGGAATTCCATTCTCATTCTATGCAGATACACAGAACTGCTTAGAGACAACTAATATGAGGTTCTGATCGATTTTAGTTGGGTATTCCATTTAGCAGCTTCTAAAGCCTAATTCTCTAAACCCCTCTCTATATATAAAAAAAAAACTAATAATAATCCCCACAATATCATTCGCCAACTACTATTTGCAAACATAACTCATTTCCATAACAGCTTCTAGAACTTCCTGTTTCAGATATTTACAAGAAGACACAGAACAGAACAGAAGAGAGCTTTCCTTCGTCATTCCTCTAGTTTGATGTCATATTTACCGCCAGCAGTTCTGTCCTAAACATCCACATCACGTAATTTCAACCAATCAATGACGTGTATTCAGCTGAATAAAATTACTGCCGTTGTTTGTTAACGACAACTATCGGCGGTGTATATTTCGTTTGTCACTGTTATTTATGACATCGTTCGTGCGTTTGTACTGGTTTTAAGGTTTTAGGATTAGGGTTAGGGTTTTAGGGTTAGGGTTTTAGAGTTAGGGTTAGGGTTTTAGGGTTAAGGTTAGGGTTAGGGTTAGGGTTTTAGGGTTAGGGTTCTCATAAATAACAGTGACAAACGAAATATACACCGCCGGAAGTTCTTGTTGACAAAAAACAGCAGTAATTTTATTCAGCTGAATACACGTCAACTGATTGGTTGAAATTACCGAAATACGAGAACTTTAACGTGAAATAACTTCGTAAATATAAGTTTTTCTCAAAAATGCTAAGAGTAAAAGATGTTTTATATGACACATTCTACCAGTGTCCGAAGTTTGAAAGTGTTTGGCTACAAAAAATTATTTTTTAAATCTGTAGGTCAAAAGGTAAAAATCCAAAGGCAGTGGACCGTAGTCTAGTGACTGAGACAAGTAAAAGCTAAAAGAATTAAATACAACTATTAAAAGTTTTAAGGCTATTCTCCGTGCCAAGGCTAAATTTAGACTTATCGATCCCACGACAGTTTCAATCGTACTCATCATAGACCCTTGTTTAAAGCATTGCTTAATAGACCCTTGTTTAAGGCATTGCTTAATAGATCCTTGTTTAAGGCATTGCTTAATAGACCCTTGTTTAAGGCAATGTTTTACAGTCGGACTCCCTTCCTGATGCTAACCCTTTGAGTCATCTTTCACCACGTTCGAAGAGACGATGTATGATAGCTATTTTAAAATCGGAGTTATTATTAACAGTTAAATTTGTTACTAAAAGTTGTTTCCATTATTACTGTTTCTTGTCTTCCAGTACTTTTGAATGGTTCTAATTTCCTTATTAACCGTTAGAAAGAATTATCTCCAGTCATTCTAGTTTGTCTTTCTACCATAACCAGTCGGTTTCCGTCATTACATCTTAATTGTTCCATCGTTGTTCTTTGGCGCCAGCTGATTTCCTTATAGCAAATATCAGTTTGACATAAATCATCTGAAAGAGAATAATTGTTTGCTTTTATTTTTCTCTTATTGTTCTTTCCTTATTATTTTTACGTTTTTTTGTTTTTTTTTCTCGTTACACAGGCAAATATTTTGCACCGTATTTTAAACATAATTATGTACTGAAGGGGTTCGTATGTTTACGTATTTGTATATGTATGTATATGTGCGTGGGTGCAGACTAAGTCGCTGATCTTAGCTACATTATGTTTTTAATTGTAAAAAACAAGCCGCAGAATAACCCCTGAAAAAGATAAGTGGAGATGAGATTTCAAACCTGAACAGTTTTGCAAAATATTCTATTCATGGTGTTTGTATGAATTTTTAGTTCGGTGTCTTTTTCTGAAGTGTACTAAGAAAAACAGTTAAGTTTCCTCGCGTTGTTTATAATATCTGCTGGTTCACAGCTTGATAAAAAGATAGAATTTCTAAAAATACTATCTCTCTTTTAGATTGATAGCTTGTTTGTGTGGGATAAAACCTCACTTGAACCCCTAATATCTTTAGTTTCGGTCATAGTCCTTTTAAAGCAACCCCAGCTTGAAGAATTGGTAGAAATCAGAAACCAAGCTGGTAATTTCCACTCCACGTCTTGTATGACTTTTACGTCGCTATTTTCTGTGAAATACTAATGACATGTTTGTGAGAAAATCAAGATATTTAGTCTAAACAACCCTGTCTTGAGTGTCATCACTAAGAGATGTTTATTGCTCAGTAACAAGCATTGATGGGATTTTTACTTCTCTATTTTTAAGAGAAAATATTAACGCAGTAGAAGTTGATACGATTGAGAGTTCGCTACGATTATATTCCATAGTCCAATGTAGTGTGTTTGTTTAATGGTAGCAATTAATAGAACTACGGTTGATTGTATATTTAATTTCACGACGATTTGACTGCTCTTAACGAAGATGCAATGATTTCGTAGCTGAATATAAGATATTGATATCCGGTACACAGACGTGCTGTGAATCATACCAAGAAGATATGATATAACCTGGTTTTATTCGTTATTTCCTCGTTTATTTAACAGGATGTGGCTTTAAACAAGAAATAAAATTAGAATGCGGTTAATTTATAATCTCTTATTCCAATTAAACTTTCTTTTGTAGGATTTAAAAAACGAAATATCTGCACAGTGAACAAACTTGACACATAGAGTACATTTGTCCTTACATATACACACGTATACACGTAGGCGCAATGGCCCAGTGGTTAGGGCAGCGGACTCGCGGTCATAGGATCGCGGTTTCGATTCCCAGATCGGGCGTTGTGAGTGTTTATTGAGCGAAAACACCTAAAAGCTCCACGAGGCTCCGGCAGGGGATGGTGGTGATCCCTACTGTACTCTTTCACCACAGCTTTCTCTCACTCTTACTTCCTGTTTCTGTTGTACCTGTATTTCAAGGGGCCGGCTTTGTCACTCTCTGTGTCACGCTGAATATCCCCGAGAACTATGTTAAGGGTGTGCACGTGTCTGTGGAGTGCTCAGCCACTTACACGTTAATTTCACGAGCAGGCTGTTCCGTTGATTCGGATCAACCGGAACCCTCATCGTCGTAACCGACGGAGTGCTTCCATCCACATGTATACATATGTAACGATAGATAGTGATTAGTTACACAATAATATGATGTCGGAGTCAACAGTTGAGACGATAAAAATTTGTTACGATAATTGCATACTGTAGGATGTGAAAGATGAACAATGCATGAAGTTTTAAGAAAGTATTCATTTACTATTCCGTTACAATACCTTGCCTTGACGGGTAGGTTATGATAAATCCAAAAGCATGCGAAGTAAAGTTTGTGTTTGTGCCCTCTTTATTGTTTAGTAGTAATTACAGAGAGAGATAGAATGATGTTATAAGAGAAAAGAATTAGAGCTAGTGAGAGTTGTAGGGTGTAGGATTTAACTCACAGTTGCTGACAGTAAACTTCATTTCTCCCTCTGACCAATGTTCTAGCTGGTCAGCCAGACATCGATGAGTTGTCACCATGTGACTGGACTCGTTGAGTCGTCACCGATTGTGACTAACTGATTTTTGCTTGGGTGTGCTTGCTTTTATAACTATCCAGAAGGATAGACATATCATTAAAAACAATAGATTTAGTTGGTGGTCTTGTTATCTCTATTCTAGCTTTTGGTGAAGTAGAAGAGATCAGAAAGGGTCAAGTCGTGAAGATATTATTTCAGCCTAGCTAAAGGCATCTGAGAAATGTAAAACTGCTGTCACAGAAAAACTGTTGTTTCACCGTGGGAAAAGTTCTGTTGCAGTGTTAATTTAAATTTGGCTATGGTCGATTGAATCCACTTCATGCATGCAAGATCCACTACACATACATACATACATACATACATACATACATACATACATACATACATACATACATACATACGTACATACATACATACATGCATGCTTACAAATATACATCTGTGCATGCATGCGTTCATGCATACACACACGCACAAATATACATTCACACGTACATACAAATACACATAAATGCGTGCATGCATACATGCATACACACACACATACATACATGCAAATATATATACATACATACATACAAACATAGGATCACACGCTCATTTATTCATACAAACGCACATGCATGCATAGAAACATGCATACCTGTATGCATGCATACATATCATACATAAACATAGCATCGATGTCGGTCTGTTAGTCAATACAGAGGAACGTTCATCCTTGCATATACGAAATATTGTCCCCTAAATATTTACGATGAATACAAGCCTCGTAAAATAAAAATTGTCTTGTTTGGATAAATGCATCTTCACTCGTTACGGAAGTCATCGGCCCCGGTGCCTTCAATCACCGCAACACTTCTTGGTTGTTACGTTCATTTCATACAGGTGCTCTGATCTAAAAACCGAATCTTTCAGAATCCTCGTCTTTCTACATCAAGTAGTTTCATCCCCTACACTCTCAGCACTCAACTTATTCATCTGTCTTCTTGTAATCATCCATATGGGAACTTCGCCCGAACCACTGCACTCAATACTCCCTACCAGTACATCGTCCTTTAAAAGAGCCCTCTATACTCCTTATATTTTTCTTACAACCGTCAACTTCTAGTAATTCAAGCAGCGTTAACGACTTCGATATCATTGGTTTCGGAGGTTTGCAAAGATTCAGGGGCTGATCCCTATCTCCGGACGAAACCTATAAAAAAAATGTGCCTGTTTAAAAAAGATGATAGGCTTTCATCAAAGGTCTATTCAAGCTAGGAATAACCAATAAAATTTCTCCTAATTCACATTTATGTGTATAATCCCTGATATGTGCATAGACAGACGGAAAGCCTTATACTACACATCCTACAATCTTAAAAACGAATATCATCGCATAGAAAAACTAATATCAATTTCCTTTAAATCACACACACTCTACAAGCCGAGGTCATCTACTAAATGTTGCGAAACTATCAAGACAAATTCCAGTGGACTTTTGAAGTGATTCAAAGCCTTTACTAATGATATAAAACCAAAAATAAAAGCTGGAGAATATCCTTCGATCGGTTATATGAAACGGGTGAAGAGTTTGTGGGACGTAAAATACTGTAATATTCTAATCTCTTGCATTTCAGCGCGACGCAGCTGTGCCAACGAGCTACGTTTGTTGAGAAGAAATGTATTACCCTATAAAGCAACTATTGAAAATGCACAGTAAATGACAGCATGAACAGCTGCCCTGTTGATTCAGCCCTCGGGAAAATTATCAAGATGAAAAAAATGATAGTAATTAAGTTAGTATTGCTGCCATCACAGAGACACCGTAGCCATTTATTAACAAACAGATATCAGTGAAGGATGCAATCTGAATCTTTTGTGTCATAGAAAAAGGCTTAAAGCACAGCACTTAGCAAAATCGCTATTTGCATCAACATACCACACGGTGAACGAATGGCTATGATTCGAGTCGATAGAAAACCAACAGACTTGATGGTATCTGTAAGCAATTGAGCTGTTATTGAACACTGAACACATATTGAAACTTCCAGTTATAGACATTGAATGTCTTACTGCATTATGTTGTAGTTACCAACTGCCACGAGATGGGAGTAATTGAATTTGACCCAACAGATAACATAGAACCAAAATTAATCACTTCTCTCCCAATGTGTGTGTGTATGTATGTATGTATGTATATATGTATTTTTATCATTAAGACTATTCTGCAGAGACCTGAATAAGTGGAAATCCGAAGGAGCAATATCTGGTGAATATGGAGGGTGGGGTAACACATCCCAGCCGAGCTGCAGCAATTTTCGTCTGGTTCCCAAAGCATCAAGTGCCGAAAATGAACTTTCATATCTTCCATTTTAAAGGGTTACAAAATTAACACAGGTTATAGGAACATAAACCTTCTTCCACGAAAAGATAGCTTAAACTGTGCTCTAAATGGAGGTGTAGTCAATCCTATTTTATGGACTCAACCATGTTCTAAAATAAGTCGAAAGGTAAGCTACTATAAATCGGTACGAACTTTCGGGACAACCCAATATATGACATCACCAGTGAAACTTTCTCGGCGTTAATGGCAAAGCTACCGAATGGAAAATTAATTGAAATAGGCCAAAAGTCGGATACCGATATAGAAAGCTCACGTTCTACAAAAATGTTGTGTTTGATGTATCAAACTGACAGACAGTAATCCCGGCTCAGATCCTGGAGACACATATGACTAAAAACTACAGCCCCAAAGCATGATTAAATGTTACGTAAACTGTACAGAGGTTGCTTGAATATGTCTCTCTAAGATCGCCTTGAAACGATGTGGTGACTGATGAACAGGAAAAGATGACAGAAGGGAGCGTGGCGCTGTACCAAACAAGACATCGTCTGCAAAACTGTAATAAAAGGATATTTGGGGTGAGCTAATGCGAAGCTAACCGCTCTTTTGCCCTGCCTATTGATTTTCATTTGTACCAATCCTAGTATTATGGGCGCACTGGGTTATCTAACAAGGGGTTTACATAAAAAAACCTGAGAATGCTAGAGTTGTCCAAGAAAGAACAAATCAAACCGATTCGCATCCTTTAAATCCAGTCGATTGAAGGTAGAGTGAAGATTTGTAAAACGTTCTGAAGATTCTCCATATTAGGTCCTAGAATGAAAATATTCACACATTCTCATGTGCATGTATACATACATACATACATATATTCATACATACATACATACATACATACATACATACAACATACATACATACATACACACACACACGGATATACATACATACATACATACATACATACATACATACATACATACATACATACATACATACATACATACATACATACATACATACATACATACATACATACATACATAAATACATACATACATACATACGAATATACATACATGCATACATTCA
This sequence comes from Octopus sinensis, assembly GCF_006345805.1. Taxonomy (NCBI): domain Eukaryota; kingdom Metazoa; phylum Mollusca; class Cephalopoda; order Octopoda; family Octopodidae; genus Octopus; species Octopus sinensis. Next base: position 45,360,672 of record NC_043013.1, on the reverse strand, counting down.
TACATACATACACACGAATATACATACATACATACATACATACATACATACATACATACTACATACATACATACACATACATACATACATACATACATACATACGAATATACATACATACATACATACATACATACATACATACATACACACACACACGGATATACATACATACATACATACATACATACATACATACATACATACGTACATACATACATGCATACTTGTGAAGGCGCATGGCTCAGTGGTTAGAGCGTCGAGCTTACGATCGTGAGGTTGTGAGCTCGAATCCTGGAACGGGTTGCGTGTTGTGTTCTTGGGCAAGACACTTTATTTCCTGTTGCTCCAGTTCCCTCAGCTGTAGAAATGAGTTGCGACTTCACGGGTGCCAAGCTGTATCGGCCCCTTTGCCTTTCCCTTGGATAACATCAGTGGCGTGAAGAGGGGAGGCCGGTATGCATGGGCGACTGCTGGTCTTGCATAAACAACCTTGCCCGGACTTGTGCCTGGGATGGTAACTTTCTAGGTGCAATCCCATGGTCAGTATCGTGACCGAAAGGGCTCGCAGAACATCCATGCATGCATACGTACTCACATACATGCATTCATGCGTACATGACGGCTGTCGACTTGTTAGATGAGTATGACCATGACTGACTAAATGAAATGTATCACAGCATTACTTTAAAATAAAGTCTCAAAACTTCTGGAATGTATCGCTGATGTTCAGCAGTGACTACTAGTGGAGGCGCAATGGCCCAATGGTTAGGGCAGCGGACTCCCGGTCGGAGGATCGTGGTGTCAATTCCCAGACCGGGCGTTGCGCGTGTTTATTGAGCGAAAACACCTAAAAGCTCCACGAAGTTCCGGCTGTGGGTGGTGGCGACCCCTGTTGTACTCTTTCACCCCGACTTTCTCTCACTCTTTCTTCCTGTTTCTTGTCCCTGACTTCCTATGCAACCGATGAGCCTGGATGCGCATTCATCCATCCGTCGATGCTCTCGATGTCGGGGGTTGACCTGCTTTCTCTTCTGCGGGTCTTACGAATAGCAAAGGACCACGTTTCGGACTTCTCCCATCTTGCGAGCTCTGGGACGAAGACCGTTCGCTCAACAGCAACAGCAGCAACAGCAGCAGTGACTACTTTTGGCCGGGCATAAAGACTCAAATTTGTGAAAGCGATTAAAGGTGTGCCAGGCCTTACCCAATTAATGTTGCTAACAAGCAGCTCACCAATTGTTTTATGACCATCGTCTAATTCATTTAACACCAATTACCGAGCGTTTTTTTTAATACAGTTTCATTCGTTGAGCAACTGAAAACAATAATTAGCAATTTGTTAAAATATTTTATTCATTTCTATCTTTAATTTTAAAATGTTCGCCGTTGTACTAACGCATTTGTCGGAATATTTTGTCGTGAGGTGTCGTTTGGTACTTGGTGATGGGGAAGAATGAAAATGTAATTCTAGGGTTGCGTGTAAAAAAAAATTAACATGGCCGCAGTCAAATGAGTGAAACAAGTGATCGAATAAATCAATAAAAGAATAAACACTCACGAACAATTAACAGAAGTTTTAATTACTGGAAATTGTGTTTTCTGCATTGGTCTTTTGATGAAAAATAACAGAGACAGTTACACACCGGGAGAGACATACTACTAGGGTCTATATAGCAATTGCGGCTGGCACATCGCAACTGGAAAATAAAGGCGCCATATTATTCATGGCGACAAAAATCTGTGCTTTCTATCTGCCAACGGCTGATGATGAAATGAAAATGGAGACGTCAAGCGGCTGCCTCAACATTCTATGGCAAGAGGTGAGGCGTGTGAATGAGTGGACCGGTTTCAAAATTCTGCGTGTGCCGTCCAGCTAGAGTGGAGGCGCATTTTGCTCAGCCGCCTTCCAAACACTCTGCAATGAGTTTTGGGTGTTAAAACAGGTTTATATAAGGAACAAAGAAAAGGGTCTAGAAAGTCGAATCGCAAGACAGCTTGGCGCTGACTGGTCGGTTAACCGGCCGATCACCTGAAACGATTGTGGCTAAGCCGTGATGTCTACTTGGCTATTCAGCAATTCCATTTCGAATCTGTTACAATATCATTCTTGTCTTTCTTCATTGTATGTTGTAATATAAACGTTATTTAACAAGAAAAGAGATGATGTACAGCGATAAAATATAACTGACCAATGCACTTCTGTCGTTAAAACTATCATTTCATGAATTCCCCTTAAAGTTTTACAATTTAAACGTTTTCGCAGCACTTTGATAATTGAATCGTCGGTTTCTCCAAACGTATGTGAAAAATATCCAAGTGAAGGAGATTAAACCGAACGCAACCATTTCTATTTGGATATTACATTTAGAATTACCTTACCTAATTTAAGCTTTAAAAACTTGTTTGATTTATG
>NC_043013.1:45340757-45348257 GCF_006345805.1 Octopus sinensis | reverse complement strand
TGTTTCCCAGACAAGGTGGATTCTTTTCAATCATATCAAAATAAACACAGGTATATTAATTGTTATTATTCATATACACACAACAGATTAGACTGTTGGAAGAGAAAAATTCATAACATCGAACTACAACAAGTAACCTTATTATTATTATTATTATTATTATTATTATTATTATTATTATTATTATTATTAGCAGCAGCAGCAGCAGCAGCAGTAGTAGTAGTAGTAGTAGTAGTAGTAGTAGTAGTAGTAGTAGTAGTAGTAGTAGTAGTAGTAGTGGTGGTGGTGGTGGCGGTGGTGAAGGCGGCGAGTTGGCAGATTCGTTAGCACGCCGGGCAAAATGCTTAGCGGTATTTCGCCCGTCGCTACGTTCTAAATTGGAATTCTGCCGAGGTCGACTTTACCTTTCATCCTTTCAGGATCGATAAATTATATACCAACCAGTGAAACACTGAGGTAGATGTAATCGTCTAGTCCCCTTCCTCAAAATTTCAGGCCCTGTGCTTATAGTAGAAAAGAATATTGTTGTTATATTTGTAGGTACATCAATAAAATCAAATAAATCCAATAACGGACAAGAAATATTTCAAATCAGTCCCAAAGTGTTTGTTTCTACGATCGTTTGATGTGGCGATGAAGTTTTTTCAGGAGAACGTGCAAAACGTTTTCCATTGCTCCCCGCCAAAAAAAAAAGTGCTTAGGGGTACGCTTGTACCCCCTGCACTCCTGTTCCCGAGCCTACATTGTAGAGTGTGAGAAACTTCATCGGTTAAAGTATTAACTGGCCCTGAGGGGCAGGGCTTGTGTTTGGGATACAGCCCAAGCTACATTGAGGATACGTTTTCGCCAGGATAGATGGTCGGTGATAATAGTTGAAACTGTAGCAGGTTGAGGCCAAATTATTCTGTATTCCTTCGTTGGCTTCCCCCATGTTTATATTTGTGCGTGTATACTCTTTTACTCTTTTACTCTTTTACTTGTTTCAGTCATTTGACTGCGGCCATGCTGGAGCACCGCCTTTATACGAGCAACTCGACCCCGGGACTTTTTTTTTTTGTAAGCCCAGTACTTATTCTATCGGTCTCTTTTGCCGAACCGCTAATGTTACGGGGACGTAAACACACCAGCATCGGTTGTCAAGCAATGCTAGGGGGACAAACACAGACACACAAACACACAAACACACACACGCATATATATATACATTTATATACATATATACGACAGGCTTCTTTCAGTTTCCGTCTACCAAATCCACTCACAAGGCTTTGGTCGGCCCGAGTCTATAGTAGAAAACACTTGCCCAAGGTGCCACGCAGTGGGACTGAACCCGGAACCATGTTGTTGGTAAACAAGCTACTTACCACACAGCCGAATGACTAACTTTTTTTTTATGAGATATTATACATAAATCGAGTCGCACTATTAAAAGATTAATTTAACAAACATCGTGTTTAGTAACTACATTTTTATTGGTTGATAATTCAAGGGAAACAGTGTGAATGGATGAATGAAAAAATGAATGAATAAATGAAGGAGAGAGGAGGAAGGAGAAGGGGAGAGAGATGAAATTGCTTAAGAAAGATTTATGTAATAAAATGTTAGTTTATGTAATCATGTCATTACGCGTGACATGCAAAAGAAGTTAAAATGGACCGCGTGGTTTACCTATGTCTGGTCTAAGCAGTAATAGCAGTATAGAAATTATGAAGTGATAACATCGTGTTACAACATTAGTCAGTCATCAAATAATCCCACCAAAGAGAAAAAGAATATAACAAAAATTCAATGAATTTCGACCTGGGATTAACTGCGAAGACAAACATAACAGCTACGAACCTCTTAAGCTGCCATTCACAACGAACGTATCCTAATTACATAATTGCTTGTTGTACACATCTAATTATTCAGTGAATATCATCCCAGTTATACCCGAAAGAGTAAATGACAAGATAGGCTCTGGATCTTTTCGGTTTGACCGGCAGTTTTTTAAAATAATTTCCACTTTTAAACTTCGTATACTGGTAGAATGTGTTTATAAAACATCTTTTTCTCTTGGCTTTATTGAGAAAATTCTAGAGTTTGTAAGATATTTGTTGTTTTTTTTTCTTCAATTTCTGCAATTTCAACCAATCAATGACGTCTGAAAACATTCTGTGCCGTATGAATGTGTCCCTCGTTTAAGAAACAGATTGGGTTTATTTACATTAGGGAAGAAAAAAAGATACCCTCCGCCCCACCCCTAACCCTAACCCTAAAACATATTGAAATGCAATAGATCGATACTAGGGTCATAATCATGGGTGACAATTTCATATGACACTGCTAGAAAAAACTGCCGTTCAAACCGAAAAGATCCTAGGCTCTTTATCTTCAACTCAAACAAAAGTCTATAGAGACGAGGAATATAAATTCTACAACCAAAAGCTAAAGTACATTTATTATAAAGAAAGCGCGAAGTGTCTACTCAACACAGATATATTTCTATATCTAATTTTTATTTTATTTTATTTCTAAAGCCCAACTGCGATGAAATAAGGACGGTAGGAACAGGTTTGGTGTTACTTGAAGTTTCTGTCTGGACCTGCATTTTGGCAGCCGATGTATGATGGTCACCATTTCCAGACCCGATGCTGCTCGGAAGTTCTAATCCTCCATCCGTGTCTAAGCAGTCCTTTTCAGGAATACTGCTAGTTCATCCTGAACTTTGAGCACCCTAGAAAATGTGAACCAAAAGTCGGAAGCCACTTTTCAGTACCTAAACTCAAAGAAAGCCGAATCTGAATCTAGCAATCTGATTTTCAGAGCATGAAACCTAGAACTGCATTTTGATCTTATCAACACTGAAAGACCAGAACGACGCCTAATACTTTCTCCCTCGTTTCAACATCGCTTTCGCTGCCCTGTGTGAAACACAACTCTCAAGGAAAGGAAAATTTTCAGCGAAGAGTGCTGACCACACAAGTTAATCGAATGGTTCATTAAAAATAACTCTCTTGTTCTTTCCATTCAAACTGAATGACTCTTTTAGAAACGAAAACAAGGAGAGAAAATAACCCCAAAAGTTGGCTTTGCTGTGAAGACCAGGATTTTTCGAGATCATCATCGAACTCCAACTGCCGTCGACGATCGACATTCGATCTTCGTGTACCATTATCTCAAAACAATTTTATTGTGCTTATCTCAGCTTCTGCTCCAACTCTTAATGCCGATGAAGATGTAGAAAATCAATTTTACCAACAAATGAATAACAACATTTTGAAAGTGTAAACAAGAGATAAACATCTACTCTAAGGCGATTTTAAGTAAGAGTGGGAAGAGATAATCGGTTACGGAAAGAGATTAATTGTAAAGAAGTTGTTGGGAACTTTAATCTCAATGATCTTCTCATACATGGCCTCTGTTCGTTACATTCTTTTTTCATCCCCAACATTCAGTTCCAACTCTCCAACTGATTTAAAACCGTAAAGATTCTCGAAGGAACATTGTTCGCTCGCTGCAGAATTGTGAAGAAAATTTGAGAGTGGAAATTCCATGAACAGAATAAAACCACGAAAATCTCCGGGGTCGACCAACGCTGAAACAAGGGAAACTGCCCCTCAAAATCAGGCTTTCCACTCTGTTCCTGAAAGAATGGGAAGACCACCGAGTCTCAAATAAATTTTTAAAAAGCAGTTATTATTTTCAAGAAAGGAAATCGAAAGCTTTGTGAAAGTTGTCATGGAAAATCACCGAAAAAAACTTGCAGATCGAGTCTTTAAAGGCAAAGATTTAAGCCCCCAAAACAAAACAAGTAGTTTATCGGCTGTCACCATCTTAGTGCATGAAACATGAAAAAGAAACCATCAAAAATCATAACATAATCTCCGTGCGTTCTTAAACATCAAATGGAAGAACTTTTTTAACAATAGAATTGTACGAGAAAAAGATAATAGTCGGAGCATAATATATATGATGATAATAAAAGATGAGATATTTCCTTGTCAAATTTCCTTCAGTGAAAAGATCACGAGGATGTAGTTTCCTCTGTTAAAAAGACTATCTAAAGACAAGCTTCGAAATGGCTGGAATTGAAACAAAAAGCGTGGGAGAGTGAACCCCCAGAGCCGTTCCAGATGGTTTCACTCTTATTCAACCTTAAGAACTAACCTTTTGAAGTAAAGAGGAAAAAAAATTTAATATGTGAAGAACGCAAGATGCAACCAGCAAGAACAACATCCTCCTACAGCTTTTCCATGCCGTCTTTATCCCTGTCCTGTTTCACTCAGACATCAACGCCATCAACATTGAGGACCGACTCAATCTGGAGGAAATTGAAATTCTCGCACACAAGAAATAGCGACGCTCTGTTGGTTTTATGTTTGTTTCTTTCTTTGTGTGTGTGTGTGGTGTGTGTGTGTGTGTGTGTGTGTGGTGTGTGTGTGTGTGTGTGTGTGTTTGTGCGTGTATATGTGTGTGTGTATTTTCTTTAGGCCTTCGCACCCTATGGAGTGACTTTCCTCTATTGTTCTCAACTCTAGGCTGTCTTTTCTTGTTGGTTTTGAAATGTCATCGAGGCTGCCTGTAACTTTATTTCTTTTCTATCTTGGTCTTATACAAACTTATTTTTACCCCTGGTGCATATTAGTCAGCTCTCTGTCTTTTGACCTCCGTTGCATGACAGACCTCAAGCTACCACACCGCAACAAAGACTTGCATATATATGCATGTATCGGGACGTAAACACACCAACATCGGTTGTCAAACACAATGACATATACACACACAGCATGGCCACAGCTCAAGAGCTGAAACTGGAAAGCATAAACTTAAACACATATACGACGGGCTTCTTTGGTCGACCCGAGGCTATAGTAGCAGACACTTGCTCAAGGTGCCACACAGTGGGACTGAACCCAGAACCATGTGGTGGGAAAGCAAGCTTCTTACCACACAGCCACTCCTGCACTTATATATATATGGGTAGAAAAGAAATATATATATATATATATATATATATATATATATATATAATATATATATATATATATATATATATATATATATATATTATATATATAATATATATATATATATTATATATATAATATATATATAATATATATATATATATGCATGTATATATACAGATAGATGTAGGTATGTACATATATGTATGTATATATGCATATGTTTTATTTATTAATTTGTTATATATATATATATATATATATACTAGCAGTATCGCCCGGCGTTGCTCGGGTTTGTTTCGACCCGCTGGAATTGTAATTTTGAAAAGTAAAAATTTTGTGAACATTTTTCTGGTCGAAATACACCGAAAAGTGGCGACACAGCAGTGAAAAAATCGTAAAAAATAGGGATTTTCATAGAAAAAAGCATCTTTTTGATGTAAATAATTTTTGGTGTTAACATGGTCCGATTTGAATTTTATGTTCTACGGAAGGAAGAGCAACCCTTCTTCTATCATATTCTCAATTTTGGTCAACTTGCGCCGCAGGGTCTCGGAGAAGATAGTGTTAGTTGAAGGTTACCAAACGTGGCGCACACAGACAACTTTAGCTTTATATAGAGATAAAACTTAAATAATAAATTTTTTTACACAAACGCGAACGGGGAAAAGGGGGTGGCGAATTCGATTTTTTTATTTTCGTTGAATGAATATAAAAAATGTATAATATATGTTGTACATACCTAAATTTTTTCTTTTTCATGACATTGTAGCAAAATAGTAGTGAATTATATAAATACCAGCAGTACATTTTTTTTCTGGGGTATTTTTTTTCAACCTCGTCACATATTTGCCCCTTTCAATTTAAACAAAGTCTTAATTAAGCAATTACGGCAGCTTAGCAATGGTTTCAATACAGGCGTGACATCTGTATCTCAATTGTTCAAAACCCTTCGAATTTTTTCGCACGTGATGATATCATAGTGAAAACTTTCAATTACGCGCGCTTAGAAGTACGCTCGCAAATTAATACTACCAAAATTTTGAAGTTCGCGCTCCGCTTGTGTGTGTGTGTGTGCGTGCTTTAGGTGTACGTAGGTATGTGTTTTTGTGTGTGTGTGTCACTGAAGCCATACATACATATATACATACATAACCTCTCTCTCTTTTCTCTCTCAGTCACTCACTACAAAAAGTGAATAAAAAAAGTTCAGTTATTTCTGTCTTTCACTCTGTCTGTCTCTTTACACACACTAACAAAAGCACTTCACTTACACACCACACTTTCTGTGTCGCACAACCCATCAAACACACACACACACACACACTCACGCACGCACACATGTACATCAATGCTTTCGGAGTGAAATGTTAAAATATTGAGTTTTCTTGAATTTTGTCTTAATTGGGGGTGAAATTGAAAGAAATTTGTTATGGCATGACCGAATGGAGTACTTTGAAAAATCTTAGGTAAACTCTAATTGAAGAAATTGTGTGAGGAGTAAATCGTTATGTATTTATTTGTTTCTGTTTGCTGTGTTTTTTTTATTTTTTGAGTAGTGGTTTAAGGTACACTTGCAAAGAGAAAGTGGGAGAAATTATGTTGATAGCATGCGTGATCCGTTTTATAGAAATACTTTCAGTTTAGTCTTCCTCAAATCACTCTGTCGCTATTACTCTCTTCCAAGAACATTTTCACTCACTCTTATCTCTTAGCTTGCCATACATTTTACTCATGTATCTATCAGCGTGATAGACAGAAACAAATATTACATCGCCATCGCATTCTATTGTCTACCTGTCAACACACACACAGTGAATTAGTTTCATTTTATTCGTTGCACACTGTGTGTGTGCGTTTGCGTGTGCTGTAAACAGACTAAGAAAAGCATTTGACATACACACCAGAATGTGAGTTTTCTGTAAATTTTGCTTAATTGGAGTTTAAATTTTAAAAACTGGACCTGGCATGACCCGATGCATTCTACTCTTAAAAATGCTAGGTAAATTGTAATTGAAGAAATCCTATATTGTAGATTTCTATAAGTGACAAAGGGAGGCAGATAAAATCTGCCTTTTATAATAAGAGATATATACACAGACAGACGGACAGATTGATAGATACATACATACATATATGAGAGTGAGTGTGGGTGTGAGTGTGTGTGTGAGTGGGTGGGTGCGTGTGTGTGTGTGTGTGTTCAAAAACAAATCGTAGTCTACTTCTATAAACATGCTGAAAGTACTACTTTTGAACTTATTTTGTTTTTTGTTATTTTTACTTTCTTTTTGTTTTCTTTTGTTGTTTTATTTTTTATTTTTTATTTTTTCGCTTAATGGATGTGCTGACTATCTCCACACCAGCATCCTATCTTTTTCTGGTTATTCCTGTGCAGCGGCGGCAGCGCCACACGATCTTGTTTCTCTCCCTTCTGAATACCATGAAGTTTAAGTATCTCTTATCTATCCTACTACACACACTTCTTGACATTTCCACTCTTTCACCTTGCTCCATCTCGATCCTACTTCTGATCGACTGCCTTTAGAGACAG
>NC_043013.1:45333257-45335757 GCF_006345805.1 Octopus sinensis | reverse complement strand
ACCTTGTCTCATTGATCACAGACGCGGTTAAGTAACTAACAACCTTCAATGAAAAATATGCAAATCAACAGACCTGTTGTGGAATGGGGAGTAAAACGTATCTCTCTATATATAAACGGCAGTTTGTCTGTGCGTGTTTCTGTGTGTCTGTTTGCTTGTACCCTCACCCTGACCACAGCTTTCAACCGATTCTGATGAAACTTGACACACACATAGCCCAATGTCATAATTCAAAACTAACGCAGCGAAAATTTTGAAAAGTTCCCCCAGTTCTGAAAAAAATCGATAAATTCGACATGGGGTCGACAATCAGAAACACAAACCACAGACTGTCTAGGGGACGCAACTCGACCTTTTTAATTAAAAAAAAAATTTACCATCATTTTTTTTCCATTTTTTGGCTATAACTCTCTAAAAATGCTTTATAGTTATTTCCCTTACAAACCCGAGCAACGCCGGGCGATACTGCTAGTCTGCTGATACAATGAACAGGAAATGAAAAGATCTTTTGACTTCAGACAGCTGCATTGGGTATATATATATATATATATATATATATATATATATATATATATATATATATATAGATATATATATATATATATATATATTAGTATGTGACCTCGTCTGTATCACTAGCGTTTTTGTTTCCTCTGTCTTCCCTTCTCGGGACCTTTCCTTCTCTATGTTTCCGACGAAGAGCTCCGCTCGAAACGTCTTTCCTGAGCGTCCAATAATACTTTAATTGTTCCACGTCCTTGCGTTGTTGTCTTTTTGTTTTCTTGTTTGGATTAACTATATATATATATACAAGTGTTGGCTAATGCGGTGATTGCCCCTTCTCTAACTATCAAAAGATAGGCACCTTGAGCAATATTTTCTACATTTGTGAAGAAGAAAAAAGATACCCTTCCCCCTACCTCTAACCCTAACTAACCCTAACCCTAAAACAGATTGAAATGCAATAGATCGATACTGGGGTCATAATTATGGATGACACTTTCATATGACACCGCTAGAAAACAATGCCGGTCAAACCGAAAAGATCCCAGAGTCGTATATTTTACAATATACTAGATTTTCCCAATGGCTTTAAGAGAATCGAGACAGCTAACTTTCATCTTAGGACTTGCACGTGTTCTGTTCCGGTAAACATTATCAGTTTGATTGAATTAACAGTTTCTGCGGTAAAAGACAGGCCACAGAAACAACAACAGCCCCACTCTTTGTTAAACGAACAAATTTGTCAGATCAAGCAGACTACGTAACTGTGTGGTTTAACGAAACATCATGCCGCTTGCCAAAGATTTACTGCATCCCTCTTTAGAAAAGGAACGAAGGAAATGTAAACGAAACAGACTTGTATAGTCTCCAAATGGATCTTTTCGGTTTGAACGGTGTCATATGAAATTGTCACCCATAATTATGACCCTAGTATCGATCTATTGCATTTCAATCTGTTTTAGGGTTAGGGGTGGGGAGAAGGGTATCTTTTTTCTTCACAAATGTAAATAAACCCAATCTGTTTCTTAAACGAGGGACATATTCATACGGCACAGAATGTTTTTAACCTCAATAGACGTCAGTGATTGGTTGAAATTGCAGAAATTGAAGAAAAAAACAACAAATATCTTACAAACTATAGAATTTTCTCAATAAAGCCAAGAGAAAAAGATGTTTTATAAACACATTCTACCAGTATACGAAGTTTAAAAGTGTTTAGTTACGTGGAAATTATTTCTAAAAACTGCCGTTCAAACCGAAAACATCCCAAAAAATAAACATTATACAAAAGACTCACACTTGATAATAGCTAAACAATCTGGTTTCACAGATAACCCTCACAGGGATAACGTTTAGAGTACGACGATCTACTGGATTTATTGTTAAAACAGCAAACTTGAACTGAGAAGACAGAGGCTAAATTATCAGAGCCTCCTGTTTAGAGCGTGACGACATAAGCAGAGTCGTTTGCTGAGATCAAGACGACATAGCGAGGTCGCCAGTTATTATTATACTCAAGACAAAATGACGTTAATTGAGACACCTTTTTAGACCAGACGACATAAGGTCACCAGTTAAAACTAAGATGTCATCAGTAAAATATAGACACTCGTCAGTTAAATCTACATAATCTAGATATTACAAGGTAAAAAAAAACAAAAAGAGAATCGTTTTATATCTAACCAGTTTGATGAAATGGTTGTCGCTGGGAGATTAATCGGTTGTTTTCATAGTGAGAGGAAATAAAGTCAAAAGAAAAAATGTCACATTTCATTAAAATACCATAAATAATAGTTAAAGTAATTAAACATTTTAAGTCGCTTATTAACTGACACTACATGACTTGTACACAATGATAACACACTTTATAGAATCATTTACAAAGTGAAAAAAAAAAACGTTTTATTCAATATCTTAAGTGAAACAATAACACAAACAAAAAACATTAAATCAGTCATTTATTGAAGTTTTCCTGTGACTTTTTTTCCGGGATTCG
>NC_043013.1:45318257-45328257 GCF_006345805.1 Octopus sinensis | reverse complement strand
ATTATTATTATATTATTATTATTATTATTATTGAGTGAGAGAGCAGTGCATGCCATCAAAGTGACACAGGGGTAAAATATATGAAGCCCCAGTATACCCATCATGACTACCCATCTGATAAGGGTACACTAGGCACATGCATCACAACCATATGGTTTGACATGGTGATCTCATATCAAGATAAACAGCACATGACCTTGCAGGTAAGGCCCAGTTAGAATTTTCTTCTGGTTGAGTAACCCATCCCGCTCAAAAGGTCCCTGAATAAGGGTTGTTTAAGGATGTTGAATGAATCACCCATGTTTCCAGAGGTGAATTATTCAAACCCCAAAGAATTCCTTTCAATACATGGCTATGATGCTCCCCCAATACTTCTGCTCGTGATCAGAGATGCACATATCGGCAGCCACTAAGGGACATGCTCAACTGGTTATGGTCAAACAACTGACAAGCAAATCTGTGGTACTGAGCAGAATATTTGCTGTAGCTCATCTTTTATACCAAGACAAAACAATGTACATGATAACACTTCCAATCAGTTAAGATCAGAAGTCACGAGAGCCACTGCCTGGTACTGCATCAGGGCATTTATTATTATTATTATTATTATTATTATTATTATTATTATTATTATTATTGAGTGAGAGAGCAGTGCATGCCATCAAAGTGACACAGGGGTAAAATATATGAAGCCCCAGTATACCCATCATGACTACCCATCTGATAAGGGTACACTAGGCACATGCATCACAACCATATGGGTTTGACATGGTGATCTCATATCAAGATAAACAGCACATGACCTTGCAGGTAAGGCCCAGTTAGAATTTTCTTCTGGTTGAGTAACCCATCCCGCTCAAAAGGTCCCTGAATAAGGGTTGTTTAAGGATGTTGAATGAATCACCCATGTTTCCAGAGGTGAATTATTCAAACCCCAAAGAATTCCTTTCAATACATGGCTATGATGCTCCCCCAATACTTCTGCTCGTGATCAGAGATGCACATATCGGCAGCCACTAAGGGACATGCTCAACTGGTTATGGTCAAACAACTGACAAGCAAATCTGTGGTACTGAGCAGAATATTTGCTGTAGCTCATCTTTTATACCAAGACAAAACAATGTACATGATAACACTTCCAATCAGTTAAGATCAGAAGTCACGAGAGCCACTGCCTGGTACTGCATCAGGGCATTTATTATTATTATTATTATTATTATTATTATTATTATTATTATTATGATTATTATTATTATGATTATTATGTTTATCAATAATAACAATATTATTTTATTTATAGTAATCTTCACTTAACAATACATATAATAGATTCTAACATCAAATAATTACGGATACAAGATAAACAATCAACAATCCATACAAATATATATATATATATATATATATATATATATATATATTATATATATATATATATATATATATTATATATATATTATATATATATACATACATATATATATGTATACAAATATACATGGATATAAACATATAAAACATACAGTTAGACTATGGTCACCTTATCTTTTATTCCAAACATAGTGTTACCTAGAATTATCTAATCCAGTGTACTTTTCCTTTTTAGGAGGATGGGGTGTGAGTTACAGGAGTTTTGACTGCTATTTCTTACAGGTCAGTCAACCCACCATGGAGGGACTCATACATTGACTTGTGACAAGAAAATATAGTCTAGCATGCAGTGAAGGATTAAATGTGGTTGTATAAATATGTAGTATAATAAAACAATGTTATTATTGTCACTCCTGCTTAGCTCTGGGTCAGCTCTCATGGTTCAGAGCTTTCATTCAAAGCACTCCAGCTGTGACCATCCCATCTTTTTTTCCCCAAGTATAATGTACTCAGGATAACACTATCCAGTATATTCTTCTTGTTTAAAATGATAGGTTGTGATCTGACAGGGAATTTGGCTGCTATTTCTAGCAATGTGTGAATATGTTTGGCAGTTCCCTCGTTAGCCTATAGTTAGTATAGTACGTGATAGTAGTTTTAAAATATGGTGTAAATAACACTACATCATCATCATCATCATCATCATCGTTTAACGTCCGTTTTCCGCGCTAGCACGGGTTGGACGGTTTGACCGGGGTCTGGGAAGCCAGGGGCCGCTCCAGGCTCCAGTCTGATCTGGCAGAGTTTCTGATCTGGATGCCCTTCCTAACGCCAACCACTCCGCGAGTGGAGTGGGTGCTTTTTACATGCCACCTGCACAATTACAATACCTGTTTTGTGGGGTTTTCTTTTTGTTTTTGTTTTTTATTCTTTTTGGTTTTATGAGCAGGTGCCACATAAGAAGTATCCGTACCAGTGTCATATAAAAAGCATTTATGCCAGCACCACACAAAAGTCACCCATGCAAGCACCATGTAAAACACACCCATACTGGCACCACATAGAGGGCACCTGTGCTGGTGCCACATAAGGAGCACTCCTGTAGTCACCACTTAAAAAGCACCCAGTACACTCTGTGGATGGTTGGTGTTGGGAAGAGCAACCAGCCGCAAAAACCATGCCAAAATCAGATGACTGGAGCCTGGTGCAGCCCTCTAGATTGTTTGTGCATGTCAAACCATTGAAGCTATGCCAGCATGAAAAATGGATGCTAAATGAAGACGTTGATGATGATGATGATGACAACGATGACAATGATGACAATGATGTTGATGATGATGATGACGAAGATGATGATGATAACAATGATGACGATGATGATGATGATGATGAAGATAAGGATAATGATGATGATGATGATGATGACAACGATGACAACAATGATAATGATGACAATGATGTTGATGATGATGATGACGACAATGATGATGATGACGATGATGACGAAGATGACGAAGATGATGATAATAACAATGATGATGATGATGATGATGATGATGAAGATAAGGATAATGATGATGATGATGATGATAATGATGATGGCAACAATGATGATGATGATGATGATGACGACAATGATGATGATGATGGCTGTGATGAGCCTTGCCATCTGTCACTGAGTTTTCTTCTACAGCTTCAAATTGCCCAAGGCTCCTCCAAGTGGAAAATTAGTAACAGCAACTCCCGCAACTATCATAACAGTTGCAAGCACCAAAAGTTTCCCTAACATTAATCTAACATTTGATCAAGTTGCCTTGTAATGGGATTGAACCCAAAAAACCACACGGTTTTTAAGCAAGTTCCTTAACCACACAGCTATAAACCTGCCAATTAACAAAAAAAAACTTCCAAATTATTTTGGCACTATAATTGCATTACTGTGTCAGTAAAACATTGAACTAAATGACTGCTGTGTTTGCTTCAACTGTCTTCATTGTGAGATCAAATTTCACAAGGGTTGACTTTTTTTGTCCTCTTTCAAAGATTATCAAAACAAATTTTGGTGACATACTGAGGTGAATTTAGTGAAATATAATATTTAAGTTAACATTGACATATTTAGTATAAAGAGCAATAATAAAAAAGATCTAACCAGAAATAGTGTGCCCCAATAGCTCAGAGGTTTAGAGCACTGGTCTTGTAAACCAGGGGTCGTGAGTTTGAATCTCACTTGGGACAGCGCCTATCTTTATTTTCGATGGCGGTGCCCCAGCATAGCCACAGCTCATGAGCTGAAACTAGATGAAAATGAAAAAAAAATGAATTATGATGTATGGAGAAAAAATACTTTAAGAACTAATGTTATTTTCCATTTTCCTTCTGGCATATTTGAAAGACAAATCCAGATATGATTCACTTTCATTCTGACCTTAACAGCAAAGTATAGCCTTCACTTCACCATACTTGCCAAAGCAATAATGATTTAAATGTACAAGATCACACACATGTGGGTGCAAGAAAATAGAATTGTTTAGAGAACAAATAACACAGAGATGAGATCTGCATGAATATAATATTGTAAATGTTGACATATAATGCAGAGATTATAAGAAAGCTAAGTAGACATAAATGTTGTGAGAAATATATTTATCAATGACTAATATATATCATTTTCATTCCTCACTGCCACAAAGGATGGGAAACAACTGCAGACATGTTTCATTGTTATTCTGATTTCTTTAGCAAATCATAGCCGTCACTAGACTTGCTGGAGTAGTAGTGATAGGATCAATGAATAAATATACAAGATTCGTTGGTGTAGAAAAATAGAATTGTTTAGTAATTAATTAATTCAAAAACTGGAGCTTTTGCTTCAGAAGTTGACCTCATACTGCTTCAAAATAAATCAATATTGCTATTTATTTGGAGCAGGTGATATAAAATAGACAAAGTTGTTTTGTTCTGAGTTATTTGGAGGTTTTTTTTTGTTTTTGTTTTATCCTTAGTTCTAACAATTTTACTTGTTTAATGTTGTTAAAGTGGAGGCACAATGGCCCAGTGGTTAGGGCAATGAACTTGCGGTCAGAGGATCGCGGTTTCGATTCCCGGACCAGACGTTGTGTGTGTTTATTGAGCAAAAACACCTAAAGCTCCATAAGGCTCCGGCAGGGGGTGGGGATGACCCCTGTTGTACTCTTTCACCCCCAACTTTTTCTCACTCTTTCTTCCTGTTTCTTGAGTAATGCTGTGATGGACTGGCATCCTGTCCAGCTGGTTGGGAACACATACGCCACAGAAACCGGGAAACCGGGCCCATGAGCCTGGCTAGGCTTGAAAAGGGTGCATAAATAAAAAAAATTTTTAAATAATGTTTTTAAAGGGTTATATATATATATCAGGTCACATCAAAAATGATTCTGTACTAGTGATCATGTAAGCCAGTACAACTATTTCATGGGTGGATTGCCAGTGACTGCCAACACCACACTAGAGTCTCACTGTCTTGTGTGGAGAGTCTGTAGATATTCTGACAGGATGATAAAACAATACCTATAAAGGTAGATAAACTCAACGAGGAATCAACAACTATCCAGCAAACCTATGAATGAAGTGGGAACCCATTAAAGCTTTTGAGTCTAGCGTTATTGACTTCATTAAGGCATATGATCTAGTGGATAGGATGTTGCTCTAATGATCACAAGATCGTGGTTTCAATCCCAAGACGATTCTGTGCATTGTGTTCTTGAGAGCAAAACACTTCATTTCATGTTGCTCCGGTTCATTCAGCTGTAAATGAGTGACCCGGCAACGGACTGGAATCCTGTTACGGAGGAATGTTGTGATCTTGGTCACCATATCCCAAGAAAACTTGGTAGCCAGCTCTGTGAGTGCTAGGACCCATAGGGCAGGTTTGTGCAGGAGTTGATGGTGGTGGTGGTGGTGGTGGTGGTGATGATGATGATGATGATGATGATGATGGTGGTGGTGGTGGTGGTGGTGGTGGTGGTGGTGGTGGTGGTGGTGGTTGTTGTTGGCGTCGACGTCGTGATGATGATGATGATGAGGAGGAGGATTATTGTTGACTCCCGTGGCAACCTCTGCATCTGGCTGTTCCTATCAATGTACCTGTCTTGCCTTTCCCTTTGACCTAAGGAAACCCAGGCAAGAGAGAAACCTTTTTGATAACTGCAAGGATCAATCAGGGTAGCTCAAATCAGTCCTGGTTAGGCTTATCTTCGTCTTGTCCTTCATATTGTTGGAAACAACAGATGTATGCTTTCATTTGCTTATGGCAGATGGAGAGCTGAGTGAATAAGTTACCAGAAGATCAATCATTAGTTTAAGGGTTCACATGTGTAGTGTGTGTCCAGAACGGCAGTATTCAACGCTCAGTACTCATATCTACCAGGTCTTACGTCAGCCTTGATTCCAGCTGCGGCCATCCCATCTTTTAGGGTTATCTAGGGGACTATATATTTTCACTGTACACTTTTCTTTTAAGTTGGTAGTGATTGATTTTAGGATGACTTGGCTGCTATTTCATGCATGTCAAGTGAATACAGAGAGAAATACGAAAGTGAAGTTTGACAAATAATTTCTTTACTTAAAAGGTTGATTTCAGTTCCTTGTGCTGGTGGGGTCACCATTATGACAGCCAAGAGAGACTAAGTTGTAACTTACTTATCATAATGGTTTCAAATTTTGGCACAAGGCCAGCAAGTTCGGAGTGGAGGGTGAGTTAAGTCAATTACATCAACCCCAGTGGTCAACTGGTATTTGATTTGATTGACCTCAAAAGGATGAAAGGCTAAGGTGACCTCAGCAGGATTTGAAATCAGAACATAACAATAGACAAAAGGCTGCTAAGCATTTTGATCAGCATGCTGATTCTGACAACTTGCTGCCTTAAACTTACTTATCATAATGGAAACCAGAAACAAGCCCCTGTTTCAGTGGCTCCTTGCAATTCAGGAAAGGATTTGCTTTTTAAATTAATAATCAATAGGCGTAGGAGTGGCTGTGTGGTAAATAGCTTGCTTACCACCCACATGGTTCCGGGTTCAGTTCCACTGCATGGCACCTTGGGCAAGTGTCTTCTACTATAGCCTCGGGCCGACCAAAGCCTTGTGAGTGGATT
This sequence comes from Octopus sinensis, assembly GCF_006345805.1. Taxonomy (NCBI): domain Eukaryota; kingdom Metazoa; phylum Mollusca; class Cephalopoda; order Octopoda; family Octopodidae; genus Octopus; species Octopus sinensis. Next base: position 45,321,749 of record NC_043013.1, on the reverse strand, counting down.
TCGTAGACAGAAACTGAAAGAACCCCGTCGTATATATGTATATATGTGTGTGTCTGTGTTTTTCCCCCTAGCATTGCTTGACAATCGATGCTGGTGTGTTTACGTTCCCGTAACTTAGCGGTTCGGCAAAAGAGACCAATAGAATAAGTACTAGGCTTACAAAGAATAATCGTTGTTGCTGTTGGTGTTGTTGAAGCCAGCCCTGATTGAACAAACCTGAAACTGAAGACATTCTAGCCATGACCATCTGTACTTTTTTCTCTTTGATTTTAAAAATGACTGCTGTGTGAAGAAGTGCTGATCTCTAATTGTGGAAGGAACCTGTGGAAGAAGTGATGACAAGTGACTTCTGGCAAACTGCTGTGCTCGAGAAGATACATCAAACTGAGTGAAACCATAGTCGTGGTCAGTGCCGGTGACGTGTGAAAGACACCTGTGCCACTGGCGCATAGACTGCGCTCAATACACTCTGTGGAGTGGTTGCTGCTAGGAAGGACATCCAGCCATAGAAACCAAGCCAAGATAGACCAGAGTCTGGTGCAGTTCTCTGGTTTACCATTTCCAGTTAAACCAGCCCGAGCCAGCATGGAAACCAGACTTTTAATGAAGTTGATGATGATGGTAGGAAGTTACATGAGGGAAATTTGGCTGATATTTCTTGCTGGTTGAGTGATCATGAAGAGGCCACCCTTGTTGACAGGTAATATTTTCGTTATTGCTAAGACTTGGATTGGATTGGATAGGATTGACCATGTTCAGTCCATTACAATATGAAGGCCTCAGCATATTCTCTCTACCAACCATGGTCTGATGTAGTGGTCATGCGTTTGAGGTTGAGATCATTCTGGTTTGATGAGCCTTCTCTATCACCCTGGCTCAACATGGCTTGGCAGAGGGATGTAGTCTTGTTCTTTTTTATACTCATACCCAGGAGAAGTTAAATCAGTTACATCAACCCTAGTAGTAAGCTGGTACTTATTTTATGGCTCCTGAAAGGAAGAAAAGAATTTGAACGCAGACAAAATCATGTCCAACCATGGAGAAATATCGCCTTATTCGGAAACGCAGGTAAAGGCATCTGGCCATCGAAAATCTACCTCAATAAATTCTATCAGACCTGTACAAGCATGTAAGCGTCAAAACAACGGCGGCGGCGGGGGAAGCGACGGCAGAGGCGGCGAAAACGGCGGCGGCAGCAGAGGAGGCGGCGACGGCGCCCACACCGACCAACGACTGCAGTTTATAAACATGATATTGCAGAGATTTTTTGTTTTTTTTTTTCGCTGTCCACTGCATGTCAGTTGTGACATGTCGCAGAGTTTTAGGTGGCAAGTAATTGATTTAAGATACAAAGGACTAATAAAAAAAAAAACCTCCGCTCCCTCTCACAGCTGGGCCTGATGGGTTTATTGATGTGACTTCCATTTTGCGAGTACATATCGATATGAATGCGTTTTGTTTGTTTTGTGAGTAGAAGAAATAATGTTTGTTTGGACGATATTGCTTGTAGTAATGAACCTGGATTGGATGCGGTTTGTACAACCTGCAGCAGGGACTAAGAATGAGTAGGTTGGCAGGATCCATCGTAAATTATGCCAACCTTATTACCTAACTCTACAAACTCTCAATAACAAACTAAAACAAAAACAAAAGTGAAGGAGCCGCTACGTGGTGATTTATTCTACAAGAAATAGCAGCCAAATCTCCCAGATCTTATTCTATCTATCTTTTTAAAAAACGATATAGGAAAAATACGCTATACAATATACAATGTAACCCAGATACTTTGTATTCATAAAGACGGATGGCCACAGCTGGAACGTCTTTATATGTCTGCTCAATCAATGCAGCGTTACACCTAATCCTATAAACTCGCAATAACGAACTAAAAACAAAATGTTTTAAACAGTGAGGGAGCCGCTACGTGGTCATTCATTCTGCAAGAAATAGCAGCTAAATCTCTGAAATCACATTCTGCCTATTTTTAAAAAGAAATTAGAAGAATACGGTGTATAATGTTAATCCCAGATATTTTTATGTCTTAATAAAGACGGATGGATGGCCACAGCTGGAATGTTTTTTGGTTGTACGTCTCTGCTCAATCTATGTAGACTTAGAGCTATAATAACAATGACGTGAAGAATTGCACTTCACACCAGCGTCACATGCTACAGATGAACCACACCCACCACAAAACTCCTACACAATGAAACGAAAATACTTCCAACGACAGCACATTTCTTTAAAAAAATATATTTTTGCTGCTGTTGTGGCTTATCTTTTGTACTTGTTTTAAGACATTAGACTGCGACCATTCTGGGGCACCGCCTGGAAGAAGATTTTTAGTCGAACGAATCGACCCCCACTACTTATTATTATTTATTTACTCTCTTTTCTCTCTTTTACTTGTTTCAGTCATTTGACTGCGGCCATGCTGGAGCACCGCCTTTAATCGAGCAACTCGACCCCGGGACTTATTCTTTTGTAAGCCCAGTACTTATTCTATCGATCTCTTTTGCCGAACCGCTAAGTTACGGGGACATAAACACACCAGCATCGGTTGTCAAGCAATACTAGGGGGACAAACACAGACACACAAACACACACACGCATATATATATATATATATATATATATATATATATATATATATATATATATATATATATATACACATATATACGACGGGCTTCTTTCAGTTTCCGTCTACCAAATCCACTCACAAGCTTTGGTCGGCCCGAGGCTATAGTAGAAGACACTTGCCCAAGGTGTTACGCAGTAGGACTGAACCCGGAACCATGTGGTTTGTAGGCAAGCTACTTACCACACAGTCACTCCTGCGCCTATTTATTTATTTTTGTAGAATAAATACTATCAGTCTTTTTTGCCGAACCTCTAAGTTATGGGGACGTAAACACATCAACGTCGGTTGTGAAGCGGTGGTGAGGGAGAAGCACATATCCGAAAGATGCGCGCGCGTGCACACATACACAGATACAGTAGTGGCTGTGTGGTAAGAAACTTGCTTCCTAACCACATGGTTTCGGGTTCAGTCCTACCACATGACACATTGGGTGTCTTCTACTATAACCCCAGGCCTACAAAAGCCTTGTGAGTGGATTTAGTAGACGAAAACTGGAAGAAGCCCGTCGTGTATATATATATATATATATATATATATATATGTGTATGTATGTGTGTGCGTGTGTGTGTTTATCCCTCACCACCGCTTGACATTTGGGGCTAGTGTTTACGTACCCGTGACTTAGCTGTTCAGCAAAAGATACGAATATAATAAGTACAAGGCTTTAAAAAAAATCCTAGGGTTGATTTGTTCAATGCGGTGCTCCAGTATGGCCGCATTCAAATGACTGCGACGGGTTTCTTTCAGTTTCCATCTGCCAAATTCACCCAGAGTACAGGTCAGCTCGAAGCTGTAGTAGAAGACACTTGCCCAAGGTGTCACGCAATGGGACTGAACGTGGAATCTTG
>NC_043013.1:45308257-45313257 GCF_006345805.1 Octopus sinensis | reverse complement strand
CGTCTATCTTAAACACAAGGGAACATAGTATATTTGGGACGTTACTAAACATGTTTCCTCACATTCTTCAAAATGTACGGAATAACATTTCAATTATATCTATTGTATTGATTATTTAATTAAACTGATTGTTTGTAATTTTTTTGAAGTACAAAATTTCTAATAGATTGTTAAATTTTACATACTAGTAAATAGTAGTTAAGATAATAGTTAATATAGTAGTTAAGATAATAGTTAAGATAGTAGTTAAGATAATAGTTAAGAGCTAAGCTGTCTCAGAAGTCTTTGTCTTTAGTATTTGTAGTCGAGCGGTTGGTAAGATAGCAGCATATGTAGCTGCCGAACACAGTGCGAGAGATCAGAGATGGGATACTGAGAAACTGGGGTGGCATCTTTAGTAACAGTACAAGTTATTCTTGTTTAATAGAATGGCAGAATCGTTAAAGCATCAGGGAAAAAAAAATAACTTGCGGTCTTCGTTCTCTTTTTTCGCATTCTAAGTTCAAATCCAGCTAAGATCAACTTTGCCTTCTACACCTTTGGGATCGATAAAATAAAATACTAATGTCGTACTAGGGTGGCGTGTTGTTGGCTAATCCCTTTCTCCTTGCAAAAAAAAAATTCTGGCTTTGTACCTTTATTAGAAACAATTATTGCTCAGTACCTGGCCAATTCTGATCAACAGACATTCAAGGTTTGACAATCCTGAAATGAACATGTACATTTTAATGACTCTGAGGAAGCCTTAGGATGTTGTGCAAGCAGTCAGCTCTGTATGCACTGCGTCCCGTAGCAGAAACAGCTGTAAAGTAATAAAAGTGACTAGCACTATGACCCAGCAACGCCGGGTCATAGTGCTAGTGCATGCATATACAGCTGCGTGCAGCATACATACACGCGAGTACTGTCCAAATCTCTGACCAATCACATGCAGCTAGCTGGCATTCAATTGGCGTATCAAGTTTCGGGCATTTTGATTGGGTTTTGGATAGAAAATTCACAAAAAAGTCAATTCTATTGATTTTTTAATGGCTTTGCGGGGTGACTGGGGAAATGTAAAGATGTGCACGCCCACCCTTGGACGGTTTTGAATGACCATAGAAAGTGCGAGCCCTCTAACTGAAAAATTGTGGATTTGTATAAAGGACACAAACACACACACAGACATATATTTTGCCGTTTATATATAGAGAGATTACACAAGTTCTGTTCTTTTGCCATTCATTAATTGATATTATGCTCTGTACTCAACTGAGGCTTTACTCTAACGCATAAGTGTACTGAGTAATAACAACTGGTGATTAGTATCACTATGCCTGAGCAAAATGATAAAATGTGTGTGTGCGTGCACATGTGTGTGTGGTCACCAGTTCTACGATGAAGAAGGTGACCAAATGTGTTGAGATTTTTGGTAAACAAAGTTTTAAGATCTTTTCGGTTTGACCGGCAGTTTTTTCTAGCGGTGTCATATGAAATTGTCACCCATAATTATGACCCTAGTATCGATCTATTGCATTTCAGTCTGTTTTAGGGTTAGGGTTAGGGTTGGGGGGGTATCTTTTTTTCTTCACAAATGTAAGCAAACCCAATCTGTTTCTTAAACGAGGGACATATGCATACGGCACAGAATGTTTTCACCTCAATAGACGTCATTGATTGGTTGAAATTGCAGAAATTGAATAAAAACAACAACAAATATCTTACAAACTATAGAATTTTCTCAATAAAGCCAAGAGAAAAAGATGTTTTATAAACACATTCTACCAGTATACGAAGTTTAAAACCTTTTAGTTACCAAGAAATTATTTTTAAAAACTGCCAGTCAAACCAAAAAGGTCCTAGTTTTATTCTTTTCGTACCCAAAAAGAAATATTGTCATTACTACAAACAACAAAATGTTGAGAGAATTTCAATATTATTGTTCTTGGTGTAATTGTAATAATGGTCAAAAAGTTAGCTGCTGGTTCATGGTGCTACTGCAGTCACCAATTGTCCATTGTGGTTGTTGTCAGCTCAGGTCTGTAGCTGTCCACATCTGTTCACCATTTGTCTACCACCACATCTATGTGGAGGCACATGGCCTAGTGGTTAGAGCAGTGGACTCGCGGTCGAGGGATCGCGGGTTCGAATCTCAGACCAGACGATGTGTGTGTTTATGAGCGAAACACCTAAGCTCCACGCGGCTCCGGTAGAAGGTAATGGCAAAACTTCTGCTGATTCTTTTGCCACAATTTTCTCTCAGTATTTCCTCCTGCATCTTGCAGCTCACCTGCGATGGACCGGCGTCCCGTCCAGGTGGGGAACCTATACAGCAAGGAAACAGGGAAACCGGCCCTTATGAGCCAGGCATGGCTCAAGAAAGAACCAACAACAACAACAACAACCTCTCTGCTGTTTCTCAATGCTCTCTCAAACCTTTTGTCAAGTAGCCAAGGTGTGCTGAGTTTGTACTGTTGGATGGGCTCTGAAGGAGGCGTGCCAAAAGATGAAATCATAAAATGTTGGCAGAGCCTATTCCATGCAAAGTTATAATTGGTCAGATTTTGTTGATCACATGGGCTAATATTCTTTTGAATCACAACATCAGGTGTAGTGATCTGACTACTGAACATTCCTGCTACTCACACACACACACACACACACACACCACACACACACACACACACACACACACACCACACACACACACACACAAGCACACACATACATACATACATACATACATACATATATATATATGTATATATATATCTATGTATATATATATGTATATATATATATATATATATATACACACACATATATATATGCATATATATACATATATATATATATATACTAGCAGTATCGCCCGCGTTGCTCGGGTTTGTAAGGGAAATAACTATATAAGCATTTTTAGAGAGTTATAGCCAAAAATAGCAAAAAATGCATTAAAAATGGAAAAAATATGATGGTAAATTTTTTTTTAAATCGTTGACTCATCGTAGACATTTTTAGAGAGTTACTTCCCTTATATAATAGCGAAAAAAATGCATTAAAATGGAAAAAAAAAACGATGGTAAATTTTTTTTAAATCGTAGACTCATGTAGACGCTTTCTTAGCCATTTCTGTTTTGGTGTCTTCAAGCCATGAAGTCGTTGTTCTAAAAGAACGCTGGTCTCCTTGACAACGCATTACGACGTTGATTTCCTTACACTCCTTCCCCACAGGTGCAGGTGTGAGCGTGGACGCCAACTCCGCCGCCATCGACACACGAAAAATTATGCATTAAAATGGAATAAAAAATGATGTTAAATTATTTTAAATCGTAGACTCATCGTAGACACGCGCTAATACTCAGATGGGCTCGATATGAATCACGACTATAAGCTACCCGAATTTGGTTTAAACTGCACCGCAAAATGTGGGAGTAGTTAGGAATCTAAATCGAAGGGGACAGACACTCACACAACTACAGTTTTATATATAGAGATACATAGCGCAGTAGTGGTGAGATGTGACAGCAAAGAAAAGCATACATTCACTCTCTGCATGCAATTAGACTCGGAAAGTTCGTGAGGAACCATTGACCAATTTGCTGACTTTTCCGATAGCACACAGGTCTCAATGAATGGTTGAATGACCAAATCCAAGCTTCTCTGCTAGTTCCTCAACAGTTACGATGAGATTTTGTTCCACCAGGGTTTTCAGGATGTCCTTGTCGAGTTCTACAGATCTTTCAGGATGAGGCTCGTCTTCTAGGCTGTAGTTTATGGCTCGGAATTTCTGGAACCACCATTGACACTGCCTTACGCTTATTGTCCAATCCCCATATACTGCATTAATATTTCTTGTACTTTCCGTTGCATTGTTGTCTTTATTGAACTCATAAAGCAAAATATGCCAAATATGCTCCTTTGTTACTTCCAACATAGCTTTGAAAAAAATAGCTGTTAAAATCGAAATGCACTCTTCAAAACTTGCACTATGAATAAGGACAAGATAAAAATTACTACCTGCTTTTATAGCAAGTTAATATAAGTAGTTATCCCATTCCCCTCTGACTTTTAGTTCAAGCTGTTGAAAAAACCGCATTATTATATATATATACATACATACATACATATACACACACACTCTCTCTCACACACATGCACACATTTATATTCTGTTATTCTTTTATATGTTTCAGCCTTGAGGTTGTGGCCATGCTGGATCATGTGTTGTGGTGTGTCTATCTGTCTGTCTGTCTGTATGTATATATGTATATGTATGTGTGTGAACAATAATATTTTCAACAGATCTGTTGCAAATGTATCTGATTGTTCTCAAGCTTCAATACTGTGTGTGTGTGTGTAGGTGTGTGTGTGTGTATGTAGTATGTATATGTATGTATGTAGTATGTATATGTATGTATGTATGTATGTGTGTATGTATGTATGTGTGTGTGTAGTATGTATGTGTGTGTGTATGTGTGTGTATGTATGTATGTATGTATGTATGTATGTATGTATGTATGAGTGTATGTTTACTTTATTACTAACACAAGCCACTACGCTATTTAATGTAAAGTCTTCCTCAAATCACTCTCTCTCGCCATTTACTCTCTTCCAAGAACATTTTCACTCACTCTTATCTCTTAGCTTCCCATACATTTTACTCATGTATCTATCAGCGTCATAGACAGAAACAAATATTACATCGCCATCGTCATCGCATTCTATTGTCTACCTGTCAACACACTGAATTAGTTTCACTTTATTCGTTGCACACTGTGTGTGTGCGTTTGCGTGTGCTGTAAACCAGACTAAGAAAAGCATTTGACATACACACCAGAATGTGAGTTTTCTGTAAATTTTGCTTAATTGGAGTTTAAATTTTAAAAACTGGACCTGGCATGACCCGATGCATTCTACTCTTAAAAATGCTAGGTAAATTGTAATGGAAGAAATCCTATATTGTAGATTTCTATAACTGACAAAGGGAGGCAGATAAAATCTGCCTTTTATAATAAGAGATA
>NC_043013.1:45200757-45305757 GCF_006345805.1 Octopus sinensis | reverse complement strand
GTGTGAACTTCAAATGACAATAACAAGGTCAGATGAAACATAGTAAGGTAGTTGTTGTTGTTGTTGTTGTCATTTAACCTCAGGTAAAAAATGATTGGTTGTGCAGATCTATAGTCAGATGAATGCCAGCTATGACCATCCCATCTTTTATTCTAAAAGTATATTTTAAATTACATTATCCAACATGTCATACTTTTTTTTTACAGTCAGTATGAAGTGATCTGAGTGAGATTTGGTTGCTATTTTTAGCTACTTTAACAACACAGTAGAGGCTCGCTTGTTAGTGTTGAAGCAAGATATAAGGATCAACATATTTCTAATACAGAAACATGATTGACTTATGGGATACATGACATAGCATAATCCTCCTCCTCCTCATCATCATCATAATTGTCAACACCATTGTTTAATGTCCACTTACACACTTGCAGGATTTGTTGAGGCATATTTTTTACGGCTGGATGCTTTTCCTGCCGCCAACTCTTGCATTTTGTTCGTCTTTATGTCCTGAGCTCAGATGCCACTGGGGTTGATAAAATAACTATTATCTGAGTCCTGGGATCAATGTAATCAACTGTGTGGTTCGGAGTTCGGCCCCACTGTGTAGCATCTTGGGCAAGTATCTTCTACTATTACCTCAAACCGACCGAAACCTTGTGAGATGATTTGGTAGACAGAACAGAAAGGTAGCAAGCTGGCAGAAACATTAGCACGCCGGGTAAAATGCTTATCGGTATTTTGCCATTACGTTCTGAGTTCAAATTCCACCGAGGTCAGCTTTCCTTTTCATCCTTTCAGGGTCGATAAATTAAATACCAGTTATGCACTGGGGTCGCTGTAATCGACTTTGTTTGTCTGTCCTTGTTTGTCCCCTCTATGTTTAGCCCCTTGTGGGTAGTAAAGAAATAGGTATTTCGTCTGCCATTATGTTCTGTGTTCAAATTCTGCTGAGGTCAACTTTGCCTTTCATCCTTTCAGGGTCGATAAATTAAGTACCAGTTACGTACTGGGGTCGATGTAATCGACTTAATCCGTTTGTCTGTCTTTGTTTGTCCCCTTTATATTTAGCCCCTTGTGGGTAGTAAAGAAATAGGTATTTTGCCGTTACGCTCAGAGTTCAAATTCCACCAAGGTCGACTTTGCCTTTCATCCTTTCAGGGTCAATAAATTAAGTACTAGTTACGCACTGGAGTCGATGTAATCGACTTAATCCGTTTGTCTGTCCTTGTTTGTCCCCTCTGTGTTTAGCCCCTTGTGGGTAGTAAAGAAATAGGTATTTCGTCTGCCATTATGTTCTGTGTTCAAATTCTGCTGAGGTCAACTTTGCCTTTCATCCTTTCAGGGTCGATAAATTAAGTACCAGTTACGTACTGGGGTCGATGTAATCGACTTAATCCGTTTGTCTGTCTTTGTTTGTCCCCTTTATATTTAGCCCCTTGTGGGTAGTAAAGAAATAGGTATTTTGCCGTTACGCTCAGAGTTCAAATTCCACCAAGGTCGACTTTGCCTTTCATCCTTTCAGGGTCAATAAATTAAGTACTAGTTACGCACTGGAGTCGATGTAATCGACTTAATCCGTTTGTCTGTCCTTGTTTGTCCCCTCTGTGTTTAGCCCCTTGTGGGTAGTAAAGGAATAAGAAGCTTACTTTCCAACCAGATGGTTCTATGTTCAGCCCCACTGTGTAGCATCTTGAGCAAGTATCTTCAAATCAACCAATGCCTTGTGAGAGGATTCGGTAGACAGAAACTGAAGAAGCCTGTCATGTATATGTGTGTGTGTGTGTGTGCTTGTGTGTGTGTGTGTGTGAGAGAGCACACATGTGTGCTTATGCATGTGTGTGTGAGAGAGCACACGTGTGTGTGTGTGTGTGTGTGTGTGTGAACACACGTGTGTGCTTGTGTGTGCGTGAGTACGTGTAAGCACATGTGTGTGTGTGTGTGTGTGTGTGTACATGTATGCTTTTGTGCGTGTGTTTGTCCCCCACCACTGATTGACAACTGGTATTAGTATGTTTACTTTCCTGTAACTTAGCAGCTCGGAAAAAAAAAACAAGCAAAAAAAAACAATAAAATGAGTACCAGCCTTTAAAAAAAAAATTAGTATTGGGGTCAATACATTTGACTAAGACTAAATATTCTCTGAAGCAGTGCTCCAGCATGGCTGCAGTCTAATGACTGAAACAAGTAAAAGTTAAAAGATATAGGCACAGGAGTGGCTGTGTGGTAAGTAGCTTGCTTACCAACAACATGGTTCCGGGTTCAGTCCCACTGCGTGGCATCTTGGGCAAGTGTCTTCTGCTATAGCCCCGGGCCGACCAATGCCTTGTGAGCGGATTTGGTAGATGGAAACTGAAAGAAGCCTGTCGTATATATGTATATATACATATATGTGTGTGTGTGCGTGTTTGTGTGTCTATGTTTGTCCCCCTAGCATTGCTTGACAACAGATGCTGGTGTGTTTACGTCCCCGTTACTTAGCGGTTCGGCAAAAGAGAGCGATAGAATAAGTACTGGGCTTACAAAGAACAAGTCCTGGGGTCGATTTGCTCGACTAAAGGCGGTGCTCCAGCATGGCCGCAGTCAAATGACTGAAACAAGTAAAAGAGTAAAAGAGATTGATTTTGATTTTGATTTTTCCAGTTTCAGCTAATGAGCTGTGGCCATGCTGGGGCATATAAATCTTAAAAACAACTCTATTGAAACAATAATAAAATGAAAAAAAACGTTCAGCGATTTTATTCGTTGCAGCCGCTTTGACTGTTTAAGTTTCATTTGGTTGATGCTTCCTATCTGAAGAGAACCACACCACAGACATGCATGGTATGGAGACCACGCCTAAAAAAATTGAAACTGAACAAAGATTCATTCATAAACATACGTACAGATATGTGTGTGAGTGGGTGTGTCATGTATGCGTATGTGTGTGTGGGGTGGTGGTGGTGAATGAAGCTTTGTTTAGTTTCCTTTGACAACAAGGAAGAAAACATACCACTAACATGTGTAAATATGTGTATATATACTGTCTCCATTCTTTTTACATTCATTGCCTTCATAATATATACATACATACATATATATATATGTATATGTATGTACATATATACACACATATACATATATATATGTGTTTATATGTATGTATGTGTGTATGTATATATATATATATATATATATATATATGTACATACATGTATATATCTGTGTGTGTGTGTGTACATGCATATATACATATATATATACACATACATACATATACATACACACATACATACATATATACACACACACATACATACATATATATACATATATACACACACATACACGCACACATACACACATGTATATACATACATATAAACATACATATATATATATATATATATATATAATAGATTGATAGATATATATACTTACATATAAACATATAAACATATATATATAATCAAAATAAGCAATATATATATATATATATATATATATATATAAAGCGGACGTTAAATGATGATGATATATATATATATATATATATATATGTATATATACTTGCTGAGCATAGGTTTCAGCACAATAAATTCATGTCAGGTAGTCTATTATGTTTATGGTCATAATGATATAAAGATATTTATAGTTTTTTTTTCTACATTGTCATCAGTAGAAATTATTCATAAACATACTGAATTATGTATGTGAGGTGGGAGAGAGAGAGTTTACATATATTGTTGATGGAGCTATGATGTCATCATGTGATATGGCTTTAACACCTGTTGCGTAAATGAAAGACGCAAAAACACCAACAAATTGTGATTTTAATTGGAAATTGACAAAGAAATCAAGAAAGTTATATATAACAACACACACACATATATATATGCATATATATTTTATCATCATTATCACCACCACCACCACCACACCACCACCACCACCATCATCATCATCATCATCATCATCATTTAATGTCTGTTTTCCATGCTGGCATAGGTTGGATGATTTCACAGATGACGAGCTGTGAAGGCGGCGAGCTGGCAGAAATGCTAGGATGCCGGGCGAAATGTGTTGCCGTATTTCGTCTGCCATTACGTTCTGAATTCAAATTCCGCCGAGGTCGACTTTGCCTTTCGTCCTTTCGGAGTTGATGAATTAAGTACCAGTTACGCACTGGGGTCGATATAATCGACTTAATCTGCTTGTCTGTCCTTGTTTGCTCTCTCTGTGTTTAGCCCCTTGTGGGTCATAAAGAAATAAGGTTTCACAGATGACAAGCCAGAGGACTGCATCAAGTTCCACTGTCTATTTTGGTACATTTTACAGATTAGACTCATTGCTTCTCATGTTTTGGCATCGTTTTTATGACTGGATTACGTGTGTGTGTGTAAGGCATTTTCTATTGCATATGTACCATTCCTTGTCTGTTATATCTGGTCATTATTTCTTATTGTACATACAATGTTATTTTGTCCTCTCTTCACATACATTTCTCAGTATCTTCCTGTAGCTCTGTGCTCTGGCGCTCTCATTGATAACAGTGGTCTTCGTTTTAAATAGCATGAAACCACTAAGACATCTTGGAAACCAACTGATGAAAAAAATCAGCTGCAAATGCTCCATCTATTGTGTTTTTCTGTCTGTTCTGTTTTCACCCAGTTTCCATCTATTTTTTTCCTTCACTGTCTAACTTTTGAAATACATCTATATATAAGGAGGCGCAATGGCCCAGTGGTTAGGGCAGCGGACTTGCGGTCGGAGGATCGCGGTTTCGATTCCCAGACCGGGCGTTGTGTGTGTTTATTGAGCGAAAACACCTAAAAGCTCCACGAGGCTCCGGCAGGGGATGGTGGTGATCCCTGCTGTACTCTTTCACCACTCTAAAGGCGGTGCCCCAGCATGGCCGCAGTCAAATGACTGAAACAAGTACAAAAAAAAAAAATAAATAAATAAACCTGAAATGAATATATATTTGTATATATATATATAATAACACACATATAGATAACAATATATATGTATAGGGAGAGTTTACGAAAAAAACAAAAGACGAAGACAGGTGGTGTACAAAACAAACAGATGTATTAGTATAACGCTCAAGAATAGAAAAAGTCTTTTATGTTTCGAGCCTACGCTCTTCTACAGAAAGAGACACAGAAAAAACAAGGAGAGAAAAAAATGTGTGTAGTGGCTAACAATCTATCATGGCAACATATACATATATATTTTTTCACGCTAAGAGTTGCTGAAACATGGAACAAACTGCCGGCATCAGTTGTTAGTTGTCAGAGTACTGCATCCTTCTAAACTTCTATGCTTCCTGAGATTCGCCAACACTACACCTGATTTTTTCCCCTCCATACACATGCAAGCATGTATCTGACTCATACACTGTTCACTTTTCAGACATTTGTACATTACTGCATATGCTTTATACACACTTTTGACGAGTTGTGGTGCACCTGAGCAATGTATACAATAATTTCATTATTATATCTCTGTATGAGTTAGAGATTAAGAAACCACCTAAGGGATATTAAATATCCAATATACTACTGGATGTGTAGCTACGTATTTTTAACCAAGTGCTTACAATTGCATAGCAATATTGCAATTGAATACTGGGTATGGGTGTTACCCAGGATTTATAAGGCAAATAAGAAAATCGACAAACATCAGCCAGTAAACATTCCATTATATCTATTTATTAGATGATAACAAACATGCGTTAAGTGATACAAGTAACTGAATGAGATCAGCCAATAAATACGTAAGCAGATATATATATATATAATATGTATATAAATGAATGAATAATAATTGATGAGTGTACAGATACAAATTCCTTACAGCTCTTTCTGCCATGAGGCCTTAAAATCTTCCAAGTCATCCTCATCATGTCAGTGATATACAGGAATGGGCAAACATTGGACAGAAATTGGATAATGGTTGAGCCTCAAGGCTTCTTCAGAGAGTCCAAATGATCAGCTACAATAATAGAGTAGGGTAAAATAAGGTAAGATTGAATAAAATAGGTAAAAATAAGAACAAAAATATTGTAATGTAGAGTAATAATACCTTAAAAGGAAGTTCCTACATTCTATTACACTACATTACATTGTTTATAGAAAAGAAGGTATATATATATATATATACATATACATATACATATATATATATATACATACATATATATCATCATCATCATCGTTTAGCGTCATCTTTCCATGCTAGCATGGGTTGGACGGTTCAACTGGGGTCTTGGAAACCAGAAGGCTGCACCAGGCCCAGTCTGATTTGGCAATGTTTCTACGGCTGGATGCCCTTCCTAACGCCAACCACTCCGAGAGTGTAGTGGGTGCTTTTTATATATATATACATACACATATAAGATAATAATCAAAGACATTACCACCCCATCTTTTTAGGGGTATGTAGGACTATGTGATCTAATATGTCCCTTCTTTAAGGTGATAGGATATGCTTTTAGGAAGACTTAGCCACAATTTTTGCTAGGCCAAATAGTAATGTGGAGGTTCTCTTGCTGGCTTGGCTCCCTCGTGTACTGTAAATTAAGGTGAAGAATTTTGTTTTTACTGTGTGTTTACTGGTGCACATTTCTCAAGTTTAAAGTGAAATACTAAGTCAGAAGAAATCAGTGATGGGCCGAGTTAGCAAAAATGATAATAATGTTTGGTTATAGTGTTAGCCAGTTGAGAGAAAGGCAGAAAATAATCATCAAATTGGTTGAGTTGGCCTGAAAGTTTGCAAAAGAGTGAACTCTGTTAAAGACATTTAAGGGCCAGGTAGTAATGCTAAAGAAGACAATGCATTAAATATGCCACTCAAGAACAGGAATAAAACATCCACTGCTTTTTCACTAGTTTCCATTTACTAATTTCACACACAAGTAAAAACAAGAAAGGTGTGTGTGAGAGAGAGAGTGGGAGAGAGAGATAGAGTGTGTGTGTGTGTTATACAAAATAACAAAAGTCTTTCATTAGATGACTCCTTCTTGTAAGAAGCCCATTCTTGAAATAAAATTATCAGTTCTTCACAGCATACAACCTTTGCAACATTTTGTAAATTTTGTAGTTAATTCCATCTCAGTATTTTTATGCATATAAATAAGATGGAATTCCCATTACTGAAACACCTATCATCATAAGCCTGTTAAATCAGAGTTGGTCTGAAAAAAATTTACAATAAAAGACAATGAAGGAAGACAAGGATGTCAGCAACAATAACAACAATTTTTTGACATATATATATAAATCTGGTGACAAAAGGCCTCTCGCTCAGAGTAAAAGGCAGACTGTATGATGCATGTGTACGTACAGCCATGCTACATGGTAGTGAAACATGGGCCGTGACTGCTGAGGATATGCGTAAGCTCGCAAGAAATGAAGCCAGTATGCTCCGATGGATGTGTAATGTCAGTGTTCATAATCGACAGAGTGTAAGTACCTTGAGAGAAAAGTTGAACCTAAGAAGCATCAGTTGTGGTGTGCAAGAGAGACGGCTGCGCTGGTATGGTCATGTGACGAGAATGGCTGAAGATAGTTGGTGCAAAAGTGCTACACCCTAGCAGTTGAGGGAACCTGTGGAAGAGGTAGACCCAGGAAAACCTGGGACGAGGTGGTGAAGCACGACCTTCGAACTTTAGGTCTCACCAAGGAAATGACTAGAGACCGAGACCTATGGAAGTATGCTGTGCGTGAGAAGACCCGGCAAGACTAGTGAGGCCATAACCCGTGGCCCCTACTTGGGACGTAGTCAGTCCACCTGTGACACTTGTGAAGACCTGTTGAGGCAAGTGAAAATCAAAATCAAAATCAAACCAAATCAAAATAGATGAACATCAATGGAATTTGTATCTTTGTGGTACCAATGCCGGTGGCACATAAGAAAACCATCCGAACGTGGCCATAGCCAGTACCGCATCGACTGGCCTCCGTGGTGTGGGCACGTAACAAACACCATCCGATCGTGGCCGTTCGCCAGCCTCGTCTGGCACCTGTGTCGGTGACACATAAAAAACACCATCCGAGCGTGGCCGTCTGCCAGCCTTGTCTGGCACCTGTGTCGGTGGCACATAAAAAACACCATCCGAGCGTGGCCGTTCGCCAGCCTCGTCTGGCACCTGTGTCGGTGGCACATAAAATCACCCACTACACTCTCGGAGTGGTTGGCGTTAGGAAGGGCATCCAGCTGTAGAAACACTGCCAGATCTGACTGGCCTGGTGCAGCCTTCGGGCTCCCGAGACCCCAGTTGAACCGTCCAACCCATGCTAGCATGGAAAGCGGACGTTAAACGATGATGATGATGATGATGATGATGATATATATATATATATATATATATATATATTATATATATATATATATATATACATATACATATACATACACACACACACACACACACACACACACATATATATATATATATATATATATATATATATATATATATATATTTCAATGGGTGAATGAATTATCCTATGTTTACCGTTAACAAGGAAAATTCAATGAACCGTTACCAGGGTGTTAAATTCACGTCAGAAATATTTGCAGTTGATTTTTTCCTGATGAGAAGATTGCATCTTACACCGTTTATTCTTTTGGAATAAAACCATGTTGTCTTCAAAATATATGTCAAAAGTAAAAGAATTTTATTAACATCTTCGTTCAACTCTATTCATTTATTTATTCGTCTATATATATATATTTTGTCAGTGAACAGGTTGTGGTCTCAAAGTGACGAAAATATTTTGACAAATTAAACTTAAATGATGAAGTTTATATATATATATATATATATATATATATATATATATATGGTGGTTGTCTACTCTTTATGCAGAGTTTGACCACCTCCTATACCTACACCTTAGAACAATTATGGCATCTGATGTGGCTTTTTGAACCAGACAATGTTTTGAAAAGATAGCCACATAGATTGCATAACCAACTTGGACCACCAAGAGCTGCAGATAAGTTCTGATCTTTGTGTATCTTAAATTAAAATAAATAGTTAGGTGCAATGTAATACCATGTATGTGTGTGTATATATATATATATATATATATATATATATATATATATAGGCAAATTTGTTGTTGAAAATGCACCTAAATTTGAAAACCTTGTTTAAATTAAATTTATTTACATATATACCAAACTAGTTTGAACAATATTTTTTAAATATATATATATATATGCATGTATATATGTATGTATATAGATGGATAGATACAGAGAGGGAGATAGATAGATAGATAGATAGATAGATAGATTGATAGATAGATTGATAGATACAGAGAGGGAGAGATTGATAGATAGATAGATAGATAGATAGATAGATAGATAGATACAGAGAGAGAGAGAGAGAGAGAGATAGTTTGATGGATATGCATACATAAATACATGTGTGTGTGTATGTCATTTATGCCATTATGTAAAATGAATTTAAATCAATTCGCCTTTCAGAGCAGCTGCAGTTTGTAGTTATGTGAAAGTATTACTAGGTGCGGAACTTTCTATGCATGAGTGGATAGACTTGTACTCATGTCGTGGGTGTATGTGTCACTTTAGTGCACAAGTGTGTGTGTTTCACTACTGTTTATATTTGTATATGATATGTAAATGCGATTGGGTGTATATCTTTTATCTTTTACTTCTTTCAGTCATTTGACTGTGGCCATGCTGGTGCACTGCCTTCAACAGGTTTTAGTCAAATGAATCAACTCCAGTCCGGTACTTATTCTATTGGTCTATTTTGCTGAACTGCTAGCTTACAAGGGCATAAACAAACCAACACCAGTTGTCAAGTGGTGGTGGTGGGAAACACAGATATTATCACACACACGCACACATACACACATATACGATAGGTTTCTTTCAGTTTCTGTCTACCAAATCCACTCACAAGGCTTTGGTCAGCCTGAGGCTACAGTAGAAGACACATGCCCAAGGTGCCACACACTAGAACTGAACCCAGAACCATGTGTGGTTGGGAAGCAAGCTACTTACCACACAGCCACTCCTGATACAAGGAGTGGTTCTTTATTGTATTTCTGTGTTTGGAGATTTTTAGTCAATTAAATCAGTCACGTGACTTTGTCTGGAATTTCATTTTGTTGAAATGAGAAAGAGGAAGAGCAAAATCGATTTGGGAAGGGTCTGAACTAGAATACAACAAAATACTATAAGGTATTTTATTCAACACCTCCATACACTTGGTTATGTCCACCTCCAGTACACACAAAAGACTCCAACACCACCACCACTGCCATCATCATTTAACATCTGCTTCCCATGCTGGCATGGGTTGGATGGTTTGGCAGGTGCTGGTAAGGCCAGGAATCACACCAGACTCCGTTGTCTGTTCTGGCATGGTTTCTACAGCTGGATGCACTTGCTAACACCAACCACTTTACATTAAGAAAAGCATCCAGCCATAGAAACCATGCCAGAATGGACAATAGAGCCTGGTACAACCACACACACACACATATGCATGTGTATATATATATATATAAATATATACACACATAAATACATAAATACATATATATATACATATATATATATATATATATATATATATATAGAGAGAGAGAGAGAGAGAGAGAGAGAGAGAGAGAGAGAGAGAGAGAGAGAGAGGCGCAATGGCCCAGTGGTTAGGGCAGCGGACTCGCGGTCATGGGATCACGGTTTCGATTCCTAGACTAGGCTTTGCGAGTGTTTATTGAGCAAAAACACCTAAAGCTCCATGAGGCTCCGGCAGGGGGTGGTGGCAATCCCTGCTGTACTCTTTCGCCACAATTTTCTCTCACTCTTTCTTCTGTTGGCCTGCTCACTTAGCCAGAGGGGTGGCGTCATTTAAAAAGGCTAAAACAATGCGAAACGCATTGTGACCAGCGATGTGTAGCAACATCTGATAGCCTGGTTGGTCACGGTGATATATAATATATATATATCTGTAAATGTAATATGTGACAATTATTCGGTAGCCATGATAAAACTCCGAGTTTCGGATGCCGAGGTGGAAATCCATGCTGCCAACTCTTCAGTTATCCGGCCATTGGCATTCTTCCGATGGCCGGATAACTGAAGAGATGGCGGCTTGGATTTCCACCTCGGCATCCGAAACTCGGAGTTTTATCATGGCTACCGAATAATTGTCACATATTACATTTACAGATAAATTCCTCTAGTTACATAATATCGAGGTCTCTTTCATTCTTTTGTTGTCTTACCATTTACCATTTTTATCAATATATATATATATATATTAGGTTGTCCGGAAAGTTCTGAGTGTTTTTAAGTTAAATCTTTTAATGCTTCATTGAACACACCTGAAGCATAACACAGACAGAATGTTGGCATTGCTTTGCTTGAAGTGGTAGTACATCTCTTCTTTGTCCCTGACTAGAAATAGATTATCTTTCATTCCGGTTACCATTTATTGACATTTGAAATGGATAACCAGAAATTTCATATTCAAGTTGTAATACTTTTCTTTTTTTAAAAAAGAGGAGGAAATGCTGCAAAGACTTGCAAAAATCATTTGTGAAGTTTTTTGGTGATGATGATGCTGCAGGTGAATTAACTGTTCAAAGGTGGTTTGCAAATTTTAAAGCTGAAGTTTAGCTTGGAAGGTGACGGTTGCAGTGGAAAAATCTTCAAAATTGGATGAAGATATTTTGAAGGCAAAAATTGAAGAAAACTCAAATATCACAACTAGAGAACTTACAGAGGAGTTGAAAGTTTCTAAAAGTATGGCTCATGAAGACCTAGTGAAGCTAGGATACATTTCTCACTATAATGTCGAGGCAAGTGAAATCGAAATCAAAATCAAACTCGGTGACTGGCATCTGTTGCTAGGTGGAGCACTAAGAGTACCATACGAGTGAGATCGTTGCCAGAGCAACAAGCTGGCCTCCGTGCCGATGGCACATTAAAAACACCATTCGAGTGTGATCGTTACCTGCGTCGCCTTACTAGCACATGTGCTGATGGCACATGAAAAAACATTCGAGTGAGGTTGTTGCCAGTGCCGCTGGACTGGCTCCTCTGCAGGTGGCACATAAAAAGCCCCATTTGAGTGTGGCCATTGCCAGTATCGCCTAACTGGCCCTCGTGCTGGTGGGACGTAAAAGAACCCACTACACTCTCGGAGTAGTTGGTGTTAGGCAGGGCATCCAGCTGTAGAAACTCTGCCAGATCAGATTGGAGCCTGGTGCAGCCATCTGGTTCGCCAGACCTCTTTCAAATCATCCAACCCATGCTAGCATGGAAAGTGGACGTTAAACGATGATGATGATGATGATGAATGTATGGGTGCTTGTGATTGGAGATGAAAAATGGATTGTATACGAAAACATAGTGTGAAAAAGATCCTGGAGTTTGCATAAGCATCTCCCAAAGACAAATATTTATGCTAAATAAAGCTATGCATTGTGTTTGGTGGGATCATAAAGGCATTATTTATTATGATCTTCTCCCACAAAACCAGGCCATTAATTCTGATGTGTACTGTCATCAGCTGGCTAATTTCAACCAGAAATTCAAAGAGATTGCCAACAGGAAAGGGGTAATGTTCCAACAAAACAATGCCTGACCACATGTGTCTTTGGCTACATGAACAAAGTTACATGATCTTGACTGGGATCTCTTACCCCATTCACCATATTCCCCCAAAACGCACCATCCGACTACCACTTGTTTTTGTCTCTACAGAACTCATGGAATCAAAATGTATCTAGACAACTTTTTTCTTCAAAACCAATCAAATTTCATGCTGATGGAATATTTAGGTACAGCTCTATATTTAAGAGATGAGGAATTATGTACATTGTTGTTAACACAACGTTTCGGCTGATATACCCTCCAGCCTTCTTCAGGTGTCAACAAACAAGATGTGGACAAATATCTAATAAATGTAAATAATGTACATAATTCCTCATCTCTTAAATATAGAACTGTATTATAAGGTTGTGGTGTAAAACACGTAGTTACATAGTTATAATATTCAGTCATTTGTACCTTTCAAGTTAGAGCTGAAACTGTGAGAATAGGTTTGTTATTAGTTAATAAAATTGACTTATTGAGTAGACAGGCTTTTGGGGGTCCAGGAAAAAATCCATTTAGAAAAAAGGAATCCTGGATATTAAAAAGGTTGGGAGCCACTGCTTGAGGAGCAACTTATCCTCCTGGACTTTACTTCAATTGCTTTACATCTGTCATCATCACCGTCATCATCATTTAACATCCGTTTTCCATGCTGGCATGGGTTGGACAGTTTGACAGGAGCTGGCTAAGCAGAATACTGCACTAGGCTTCGTTGTCTGTTTTAGCATGGTTCTTACAGTTGGATATCCTCCCTAACACCAAGCACCCTAGAGTGGACCTTATGAGCAGATTTTAATTTTGGAAACTAAAAGAAGCCTGTGATTGTTGTAAATCAATCATTTCCAAATATTGTAAAAATTATTTAACAATCACTTTAAAAATAGCTATAGCATTTATTTGCAAAGAGGGATCACGTACAATAAAATAAATTAACTAAAAACAAAAATATTATCTTTCATTATTGTCTGTTTTTACTGATTTTTTTTTTTCATTTTTGTAATTTCTTGCTCTTTTTTTTCTTTCTTTTTATTTTAAAAAATTTATTCCAAGTCCTTTCCTTATTCCAGTTCAAGTTTCAGGCACATGATTCTTAGGTAACTTCAGACCAACTAGTTCAGCACTAGCTTCAATACTTCTTTCACCAGCCCCTTTGTACATGTCTGTCACCTCCTACAAAGTCAAAAAACAAAATGTAAACATCACTTAAATTGTCAAAAAAACAAATTACTGCATTTAACAATATTGTTTTAACTTATACTCACTACTTATAAAAGAATTACAATGAAACACTCATTCAATACTGGTGACCCCCTTCGGTCAGACACTGACCATGGGTTTGCACCTAGAGAGTTACCCTCTGAGGCACAAGTCTGGGCAAGGTTTTTTTTTTTTTTTTTTTAATGGAAGACCAGCAGTCGCCCATGCATACCAGCCTCATCTCTCCACGTCACCGATGTTGTCCAAGGGAAAGGCAAAGGGGCTGATACAGCTTGGCACCTGTGACGTCGCAACTCATTTCTACAGCTGAGTGAACTGGAGCAACGTGAAATAAAGTGTCTTGCTCAAGAACACAACACGCAGCCCGGTCCGGGATTCGAGCTCACAACCTCACGATCGTAAGCTTGACGCTCTAACCACAAGATATCAACTACACACATAGAAAGACATCATATTGGTTTCGAATTTTGGAACAAGGCCAGCAAGTTCATGGAAAGGTTAAGTTGATTACATCAACCCCCAGTACTCAACTGGTACTTATTTTATTGACCTCGAAAGGATGAAAGGCAAAGTTGACCTCAACAGAATGTGAACTCAGAACATGAAGACAGATGAAATGCCACTAAGCATTTTGCCTTGTGTGCTAACAATTCTGCTACCTAGCCACCTTTATCTCAAATTTTGACACAAAGCCAGCAAATTTGGGGGAGGGAGTAAGTCAGTTACATTGCCCCACATTACTGTTTAGTATCCCTACTACTTGAATCTCTTTCAAGATTTCAAAACCTGCTGACTTAGTGAAAATGCCCAGCACTTTTCAAAACTTCTTATTAATAACTGCATTATTTCTTTCCAGGTAAACTGACGCCTGATTATTCATAGAAACTTCAAATATAACTATAAAAATAATAAATAAATAATGAAATTATTGTATACAGTGCTCAGGTGCACCACAACTTGTCAGAAAGTTCATATAAAGTACATGCAGTTATGTACAAATGTCTGGAAAACGAACAGTATGAATCAGATACATGCTTGCGTGTGTATGGAGGGGAGAAAATCAGGTGTAGTGTTGGCGAATCTCGGAAAGCATGGAAGTTTTGAAGGATGCAGTGCTCCGACAACTAACAACTGATGCCGGCAGTTTGTTAGCAACTTCTCTTGAAAATCAACAAAATTTGGCATCATGTCGTAATCAAGTCTCTGCAGAAAAAAGGTTTAACTCTCAAGAATATTCATGCTGGCATGGTTGATACATCAGGGGGTGATGCTCCAGCTTTATCAACAGTGCAAAAGTAGCAGCTGGATTTAGCAGGGGAAGAGAGAGTCTTGAGAAGTTCCATGGTCTGGACATCCTGCAGCTGTCACCACTGAGGAAAACATTGATTGTGTTCACCACATGGTGGCGAATGGCAAGCGATTGACTATAAAGCAAATAGTCAATGTTATTAGCATATCCCATGAGAGAGTTTAGAATATTCTGAACAATGAACTTAGCATGACAAAAGTTTCTGCTTGATGAGTGCCACGTCTTCTGACACTTGATCAAAAGCAAACCAGGCTGATTACATTAAGGGAATATCTGACATTCTTTGAGGCAGATCCAGCTTGTTTCTTTGAACGATTCCTAACCTAGGATGTGAGTTGGCTTGATCGCTTCGAACCAGAAACAAAGAGGCAATCTTATTTCTTTATTGCCCACATGGGGCTAAACATAGAGGGGACAAACAAGGACAGACAAACGGATTAAGTCGATTACATCGACCACAGTGCGTAACTGGTACTTAATTTATTGCAAGGCGACGAGCTGGCAGAAGCGTTAGCACGCTGGGCGAAATGCTAAGTAGTATTTCGTCTGCCGTTACGTTCTGAGTTCAAATTCTGCCATGGTCAACTTTGCCTTTCATCCTTTCGGGGTCGATAAATTAAGTACCTGTTACGCACTGGGGTCGATATAATCGACTTAATCCGTTTGTCTGTCCTTGTTTGTCCTCTCTGTGTTTAGCTTCTTGTGGGTAGTAAAGAAATAGGTACTTAATTTATCGACCCCAAAAAAATGAAAGGCAAAGTTGACCTTGGGGGAATTTGAACTCAGAACATATAGACAGACGAGATACCGCTAAGCATTTTGCCTGGTGTGCTAATGATTCTGCCAGCTCGCCAACTTATACAAACAGGCAATCTGTGCAATGGAAGCACTCCTCTTCACTTACTCCAAAGAAGGCAAGGTCGTTTCATCTGCAGGGAAGGTGATGGCCTCAGTGTTTTGGAATGCAAAAGGTATTGGGTTTATTGACTATCTTCAAAATGATCACACCATCAATGGAAAGTTCTATGCCAACTTGCTAAGGCAATTATGAAAGGCCATTAAGACCAAACACCCAGAAAAACTTATGAAGGGGGTCCTTTGTTTTAATGATTGCTGTGCTTGACTGGCTTTGAACTGGTTGATCACCCTCCCTATTTTAGTGATTTGGTTCTATCTGACTATCGTCTGTTTCCCAACATAAAAAAAAAACACTCAGCTGGGCACCAGTATCACTGTGATCACCACGTCTTATCTGCATTGACAACTATTTCGACCAACAGGATAATGCCTTCACCAGTGTGATTCAAGCACTGCAACTACTGATGGAAGTGTGTGGACAGTTAGAGGAACTATGAGAGTGTCTTGCTCAGCCTATGAGCATTTCAGCTGACTCTCATAATAATAAAAAATTACTATTATACCTTTTAAGAAACACACAAAAACCGTTTTAGATTCGCTTCAACATTTACATTTAATTTGTCAAAATATTTTCGTTGCTTTGAGATTGCGACCTGTTCACTGACAAAGCATCGTGATGCATCTCAGAAGTTTTGTCAGTGAACAGGTCGCAGTCTCAAAGCGACGAAAATATTTTGACAAATTAAATTTAAATGTTGAAGCGAATCTAAAACGGTTTTGTGTGTTTCTTAAATGGATTATAAACACCTTCCACGCTGCAATTGTTTTCGTTTCAGCACACGATCTCAGATCAAGTCACTCGCTATGCAAGTACATCTCTGTAATTATTATACCTGCATTTGTATTAATATTAATATTTAAAAAGTCCTCGTTTTTCATCAAAAATTTTGTACTTCAGTTTTCAGCCCCCTAGCAAATTTCGTACCCGGACCACTGGTTGTAATTGAAAATGAACAACGATGCTTCTGCCACTGATGAAAGGATAATTTGATGCCAGCATCCCGTTTCCTTTCTCAAAATCACATATCACAAGAATATAATATCTAAGTGACGTTCTTTCAGTTTTGGTTCTAAATATGATAAATACTTTTACTGAACATAAACATAATTTATTCATGATTAAAACATTCAACGAATTATACTAATTGCAAAGCAAAAACACAAACTGTTATAGGAATATATTGTTCTATTTGGGGAGATGACAGACGTTGGGGAAAAGTGAACAGTTTAGCTGAAGTTATCTCCCTTGAACATTACATCACAAACTTCTAAGTGTTGATTCCTAAAGCGGGAACTGTCACCCTCTGAGTGCGTGGCTGGAATGTCAACTTTAGAAATGACTAATTTAGACACTGAGGGGCGCTAGAAGGCAAGTCACGGTAAGAAGCGTTAAAAAAAAAAAACAGGGGTAATGAGGGAACAAGGGGCACAGAGTATAAAATGGCAGTTGCTAGTAAAACCTGCAATAAGCACAGTCATTGTGTTTACATTCAACGAAAAATGGGGAGAATAAATAATATATATACAATTATAATATTTCACTATAGGCGTAGGAGCGGCTGTGTGGTAAGTAGCTTGCTTACCAACCACATGGTCCCGGGTTGATTCCACAGCGTGGCACCTTGGACAACTGTCTTCTACTATAGCCTTGACCAAAGCCTCGTGAGTGGATTTGGTAGACGGTAGTGGATTTTTCTAACTTGCAGTACTGAATTTAAATCCTACTACAAGTACAGCTCAAGGAAGGATAGAGATTCTGACAGATTGGGTTTTTATAGATACACTACATGAAGATGAACTCTTTAGGAGTGATCCAATGCAGTGCATTGCCCAAACAAATAGTAATGGGAATCTCTCAAAAGAAATTTGCAGGATGTTTATACCAATTCACAGGAGTAATTTGCAGGCTTTTTCTTCTTTATGTTAGCATAAAATAAAAGTGATATTGGTTTCAAATTTCAGCACAAGGCCAGTATTTTCGGAGAAGGGGTTAAGTCAATTAAGCAACCTCAATGCTCAAATGGAATCTGGGGCAGCTCCCCAGCTTACCAGTTTTCAGTCAAACCATCCAACCCATGCCAGCATGGAAAGCAGATGTTAGATGATGAATTCCAGGCAATATTTTAGTTTGACAGAAATGCTGAGAATGAGAATGTTAGTTCCTGCCACCAAGCTAAATGATGCACCCTGTTAAATACCTTCTTTTTTAGAGCACAAAAGGTTTTGTAAAATGGGAGAGATACAGTTGAATAACTTATCTATTTGGTGATGAATGGCCTTCACTTTTCAGTGTCAGTTATTATCATCAACAAGTAAGGTCATTTCCTGACTACAATTACTTTTTCTACTCTAGGCACAAAGCCTAAAATTTTTGGAGAGGGTCCAGTCGATTAGATCTACCCCAGTACACAACTGGTACTTAATTTATCGACCCCGAAAGGATGAAAGGCAAAGTCAACCTTGGCGGAATTTGAACTCAGAATGTAAGCACAGACGAAATACCTATTTCTTTACTACCCACAAGGAACTAAACACAGAGGGGACAAACAGATTAAGTTGATTATATCAACCCCAGTGCATAACTGGTACTTAATTTATTGACCCCGAAAGGATGAAAGGCAAAGTCGACCTCAGAGGAAGTTGAACTCAGAATGTAAGCACAGACAAAATACCGCTAAGCATTTCGCTTGGCGTGTTAACGTTTCTGCCAGCTCATCGCCTTGACTACAATTTCTGACAACAATTACATGAATGAAAGGAATCTACTGAGAGTCATCATTTCTACATTTTAATCAAAGTTGCAATCTGTAACATCTAAACTGGCTGCACCTGGATAAAATATTCTACCTGTTCTATGTTCAACTGACTAGATCCGGCCTGATACACCTACCCTACAATATCATTCTAAAACTAAACAATCTCATTATTGAAATCCTGAAGTTATGAGATAACGTATGATTAAATAATAATAATGAAATTATTGTATACAGTGCTCAGGTGCACCACAACGATCAGGTGCAAAGTAATGAATAAATAAGCTTTACATTTGACAGAATAATCTGAATGCTGAAGAATTAAATTTGTTTTAGGCAGTAAACTGGCAGAGTCATTAGAGCATAGGACAAAATACATAGTAGTATCTGTTCTGGCTCTCTTCCCTCTGAGTTCAAATCCCACAGAAACCAACCTTGACTTTCATCCTTTGAGGGCTGATAAAACAAAGCACCATTCCATGGTATTGGATTAGTTGAATTGTCAAAGCATCAAACAAAAATCTTTGCAGTGTTTGTTACATTTCTTTGCATTCAAAGTTCTCAGGTGGTAGGCATAATCCACTCCCCAGTTTAACACCATCTGGTACTCAGGTGCCCTTAATAGAGATTACCATTACAAGCACCCATGTCTTTGTCTTGAGGATTATTTGATTATTTCCTCTCTTCCAGCCACCAAATCTCAAGGTGTCTGGAGAAAAAAATTTTCCTTGGCACTACATTTTCCTGTGCAGGTGGCACGTAAAAAGCTCCTACTACCCTCCCAGAGTGGTTGGCATTAGGAAGGGCATCCAGCTGTAGAAACACTGCCAGATCAGACTGGAGCCTGGTGCAGCCTTCTGGCTTCCCAGACCCCAGTTGAACCGTCCAACCCATGCTAGCATGGAGAATGGACATTAAACGATGATGATGATGATAATGATGACTACCCTTCCCTCCCTGACTGAAACAAACGATCATTTGATCAACCAGACTAGTCAAATGGTGTCGTACACCACTGGTCATAATGCGTTTTGCATCATTTTAGCTTTTGATAAGTAGTGTCATCTGCTGCCAATGTTCTGTGAGACTATGTCTAAGCCATGCTAAAGTATTACTTTGCTTGGAAACAGGTGAGGATTGGTGACAGGAAGGGCATTCAGCTGTAGAAAATTTGTCCAGACCACAGATCAAATAAAACTGACCAACCTAAGCAAGCATGGAAAAGTGGATTTTATGATGATAATGATGATGATGGTGATGCACATCTCATTCTAATGTAAATAATATTTATTTTGGTAACTTACCTGGAGTAGCCGAGAACTTTGCAGAAAAGTAAGGTATGTCATTGCTTGATACTGAAGATCTGTTTTACTACGACAATATTTTTCGCTGGTTACACTTGATTTATGGAACTGATCTTTCATGTAGAGATAGGATGGAGACTGATATAGGCCCTTAAATTAAAAGAAAAAGAAAACTGATATTTAAAGAAAATGCATTTATACAAATATTGCCACTTTATTTTCATAAACTGGTAACTGTTTAAGAGTAACTACACACAGTACCTGGGTGAACAATTCAATTCAATTTCTATATATAGTAAATATCTTTCTAAATTCTAAGCCAGGATTTGAAACTGAATCTACATTTTTCTACAAGTTCTTTTCCTAGTGTTCCTGGCTTTTGCACTTAGAAATAAAAGAGGGAGAAAATATTATTTTTTGAAACGTCCCTTTATTATCATTGTTACAATGTAAGATGCAACTTCTTTGAGCTGTTGTTAAACGCTAATTATTTGCTGTTCTGTTATCCATTCTGTTAACTTCATCTTTTGTTGAGTGTGAGAAGGCTGATGGAAAAAAGGAGAGAGAGAAAGAGCAAGAGAATTTAGGCATTAGAGAGGATAGGAGCTGTGTAGTCTCTTGCATAAGATGGTTCCTCCACTGGTACCAAAAGAAGGAAAGAAGAACTGGATTCGTTTTCAGTATTTATATATGTTGGAATGGTTGATGTAGGAAAGTAGTGAGTTTACATCTCTCAAACTGTATTTAATCTTAGAATGTTAACTTAAACAATAGAACTTAACTAAGTGTAACAGTTGACTTCCATAAATTTCAAAGTGCAAAAGCCGAGAACAATAGCAAAAATTTAGATTTGGTTCAAATCTGGCTTAGAATGTAGTAAGTTATTTGTTACATATGTATCTTGATTTTTTCAGATATTCTTGGGCTCCCTGGTGTCCTATTTCCCTATTCTTTTATTTGTTTCAGTCATTTGACTGTACCCATGCTGAAGCACCGCCTTTTAATCGAGCAAATCGACCCTAGGACTTATTCTTTGTTAGCCTAGTACTTGTTCTATCGGTCTCTTCTGCTGAACCGCTAAGATATGGGTATGTAAACACACCAGCATCGGTTGTCAAGTGATGTCGGGGGACAAACATAGACACACAAACTCACTCACACACACATATATACGACGGGCTTCTTTCAGTTTCTGTCTACCAAATCCACTTACAAGGCTTTGGTCGGCCCGAGGCTATAGTAGAAGACACTTGCCCAAGGTGCTACGTAGTGGGACTGAACCCAGAACCATGTGGTTGGTAAGCAAGCTACTTACCACACAGCCACACCTGCGCCTATGTTCATGATTCTAAATACAATTTATTAATAAATTGTTTATGCTTAACTATTCCAAAAGTTTCATTACTTATTTGTACACCATAGCATACTATTTCATGCCCATTCGAGTCAACACAACAGAATGACAAACAAATGTAAAAACTTGAAGCTTTTAACAGAGGCACAAGGTCACAGAGTTTGGTGGTGGTGGTATTGTTTATTACATCAACCCCCATACTTGAGTGGTACTTTATTTTATTGATTTGGAAGGACGAAGGGCAAGGTTGACATCGGTAGGAGTTGAACTCAGATCGCAAAGAGACGGAACATATTAAAATATTTTGTGTGATGCCTTAAGTTTTCTTTACATTTTTTTGTCCTTCTGTTGTCGATTCCAATGTACACACGTCATCTTTGACTGAGCAAATCTATCATCAAAATTGTCATGGCCATTTCATCTTCCTCCAGGCACTGCATATCTAGGACTACGTTAACTAATGTGCCTTTCGCGCTTCGAGAAAGTAGGATTTAATTTGGGGAAGATGGTCAAACTAAAGGCGCACTTTTTTTTGTCATATTCGTTTAGAGCAAGTTGTTTTACACCTATTACACTATTTTGTTGTTGTTGTTGTTTTTATGCCCGGGTCAGACCCTTCAGTTTGACCGGGAAGATTCTTAATGGGTTGAGTAACCATCCAAATCCACGAATCTTTCTGTTACATCTAAAGTGGCAATCGTCACCGCGTCTACAACAGTAACGTTATCAGGAATTACCTACACGGACCCTCTGAGCATAAAGGGTTCATTTCGAAGTGGTTATATAATTCTTTAAGCAGAAGTACACAGACTTCAGCTTTTAGAGTACACATTGGCCCTTACCTCCCTTTAAATGTTCTGTGACCTACCAAGGTTGTCCGTGGAGAAATTTAGTTTTAACAACGAAGCCTGAGTTTTCTGGGAACGGGATAAATGAATTATTATACAGGAATTATGACATGTAATTTAACGAACACACACACGTGCGAGTGTCTCTGGTGAATCTGTTGACAATTATTGTTAAGTGACGACTTTGGATGAACATGCTGAAAGGGAAACTGAATAAAAGTTTACAGATTTAGAAGAGAAGTCTACAAGAAGGATAAAACATCTTCAAGAGATGTAAAGATTAGTTATATAAGCACAAATCAACTCACTTTGCCGTAGACATGCCTCAGTTCCCGTATGATGGCCCTCAACAGGGAGAGACTGTTGGCGTTGGTCGCCATGTAGCAGAAGAAATCTTGGAGATCCTGGAGAGCTCTTCGTCGTCGAAGGGAGATAACTCATGCTCCTTAGTGACAAAATGGCACAGAATGTGACGGGAAATGGACATGACACGCTCGCTTCGATATTTAAGCAATTATTAAAGGCTTATGAATATCTGGAGTCGTCTGACCTAGCCACATCAGACCCTGGATACCAGGTAAATACATCAGATGATGCACAGATGTAGAAATGCAGCCTTTTTTTGTTGTTGTTTTAGATATTCTGTGTCGCTCATTTTTATGCTTTTGTCAAACCCGGTTTGTTTATCGTTCGTGTAGTCTTCATCACACATGTTAACACTGTTCGTTCTGTTGCCTAATGTTTCCATTCTCGAAGATATTTATATGTCCCATAGTAGTGCCATTACAAAATATCCTCAAAAATACCCACACATCGTCAATCAAAACGCAATCTTATGACTAATACACACACACACATATACATATATATATATATATATTTCGGCAATCTTTCGTCTCTAGTAACTGAAATTTTTTTACTCGGTGTATGTGTATATGTATGTATATTACTTCAAAAGTTCCCGCAAGCCCATATGTAAAAAAAAATTTTTTTTACGGAAATCGACGGAAAGGTCTACTAGAGACGAAAGATCGCCTATGTTTCTTTATTACCCAGAAGGGGCTAAACATGGAGGGGACAAACAAGAATAGACAAAGGGTTTAAGTTAATTACATCGACCCCAGTGCGAAACTGGTACCTTATTTATCGACCCCCGAAAGGATGAAAGGCAAAGTCGACATACATATCTTCATGTATGTATGCATAGGTCCCACTTCTCAACCAATGAATATCTCTCGACGAATCTCGAACGTTTGTCTACAGGTTGTTCGCAAGTCTAGCTCAATAGTTGCCGCTCAAGTCTTCTCTTTATCTACCTCTGTAGCGAACACTTTTGTACACCACCCCATTATCCTATTTCAACCAACGCGATGTGCATCATCTAGTCGTATCACATGTCCGTATATCTGGCCTTCTTCCATGGCCAGTTACCTTCTCGTTTCCTTTGGTCAGCTTATTCTTCTCATTTAACAATTAGTACCTCCACCCGAACCACACCGTGTTATGCGCAATTCTTCCACCCATGCTATCACGCTTCGTGTTTCACTGCTAAACAACAACATACGTTTTATACACGCTTCTTTCGTATGAGTAAAAAGCGTTTTGTTAAACAACAAATAACTTTCTAATAGTAACGGAGTAACTTCCACGTGGTCGCTCTGCCTGCAAGAAATAGTAGCCAAATCTTCTTCAGACCACACTCTGTTGTCTTAGAAAAAGGAAGGAGATAATGTGGACTTAGACATACTATGTCTAGAAAAAATTTAAAAAAAGACGAGATCGTCACGGATAGAACGCCTTCGATCATAGATTTGCTCAGTCAGTCCTAACCTGGGATCAAACAACAATGAATCAAACCTATAACGAAACAGGTCGTTTGCCCTGCTAGAAATAGCAACCAAATTTCCCTCAAATCACACTTAGAAAAGGGACACATTGGATAGTATAGTACTGGGTGCACACTGCCTAGGAAAAAGTTGGGATTGTTACTGCAGGAATGGCTTTGACCATACGTCATTTACCTAGGGTTAAACAACAAGAACAAACCAGAACAACCTATATTCTTCCTTCCCCCAAGTCCTCTCAGCACAAATAATTTTGATTTAAAATTTTGGCACAAGGCCAGCAATTTCGGAGGAGTGGGTAAGTTGATTATGTCAACCACAGTGTTCAACTAGTACTTATTTTATCGATCCTGAAAGGATGGATGGCAAAGTCAACCTTGGAATTTGAACTTAGAATGTAAAAACAGACAAAATGCTACTAAGCATTTTGCCTGGTGTGCAAACGATTCTGCCAGCTCACCACCTTCTCAGCACAAATAATGCTGTGTAATGTCCTTGGGTAGCAACTATTATTTCCTATTTGCTTACTCCTTGAAGGTATGCGAAATGGGTTATATTTCCTTCAAACTTTGCTTTTTTTACAGTTATTCAAACCTCCAAAGAATCCCTCTCTACACATGACTATGATGCTCCCCCCCCACTACTCCTGCTCATGACCAGAGATGCACATATTGTCAGCCACTAAGGGACATACTCAATCGGTTAAGGTCAAGCGACTGACAAGCAAATCTTTGCTATTGAGCAGAATATTTGCCATAATAATATTCCTGTTTTAGCAACTCAGCTCTGAATCTATCTGAAATGTAATTTCTCTATATATATAAACGGCAAAATGTCTGTGTGTGTGTCCTTTATACAAATCCACAATTTTTCAGTTAGAGGGCTCGCACTTTCTATGGTCATTCAAAACCGTCCAAGGGTGGTCGTGCACATCTTTACATTTCCCCAGTCACCCCGCAAAGCCATTAAAAAAATCAATAGATGTGACTTTTTTGTGAATTTTCTGTCCAAAACCCAATCAAAATGCCCAAAACTTGATACACCAATTGAATGCCAGCTAGCTGTATGTGACTGGTCGGAGATTTGGACAGTACTCGCGTGTATGTGCGCACATACGCAGCTGTATATGCATGCACTAGCACTATGACCCGGCAACACCGGGTCATAGTGCTAATGGAAAATAAATCAGTTTCAAAACATTGATGTCCAGGTCGCAGAAGCTAAGTTTGATGGAAATAATAGTTATTTCCTGTGATTTCTAGAGAGAAGCAAATAAGAAATAACACTTATTGACCAAAAATGAGACAAAAAATACTAAAATTTTGTTATGCAGTGTAATATTACAGGCTCTCTTCAATCTGGACAAATTTCTTCAAGGTATACCAGATAAGCTACCTATACCTGGACACATCTCAGTCAACAACAACTCCCTACTTGAGCCATGACACTACAAATCTTGACTTAAAATTGACTTAACAGATTCTGTCAGTTGGTGCTACTAAGTTAGACATGGCCTGGGCCAATCTTTGGTTGAAACATATCTAAGTTATACGTACAGTCCACAATTTTCCCAACGATGTCACCCTGGCACCGTTATCCCAAACGTGAACAGCAAGGATGACCCACTGCCCTTAAGACCACCAGCATACTTTATAGTCATTGAATACAACTATGTAAAATTCCATTATTTGTATGAAGAAGCCACATTTTGAACAACATGGAATTTATCTCAGGAAAACAAGTTCCGATACAGAATTAAGTTCCAGAATTTCAGTTTGCAGTCAAACTGTCCCAGATTGTAACATCTTTACTAAGTTTGGATTTGAGGACACACACAACTATGAGGCCATGTAGATTGAAATAGTTAAATTTATCCATGAGTTTACGTTTTTCTGTAAGCTTAATGTTACTTATCACCAAATTATGGTCTCTCTCTCTCTATCTCTCTCAATCTCACTCTCTCTCTCTCTGAATATTATTGAAGCTGAAAAGACTTTCAACTTCAATGAAATGCTATTTTACTCTGACCTTTGGCATTCAAGTTTTATTTTCTCCACCTTGTTTTGTACCTATGTATGCATATGTATGTATATGTATGTATATATATATATATATATATATATATAAAATATTATTCGAGACAAAACCACTATTTTGCAAAACAAACAAGGAAAGACTTAATTAATACATAAAATTTTAATAAATAGTCAATTTTATGTATTAATTAAGTCTTTCCTTGTTTGTTTTGCAAAATAGTGGTTTTGTCTCGAATAATATTTTATAATATTTTACTATAAAATCGATTTAATCCTAAATCTGATTTTTTCCCTGTAAATTTGGATTTATTCCCTAATATTTATTATTTATATATATATATATATATATATACACACATACATATATATATATATATATATACACACAAGCACATACATGTGAGTACATAAGTACAAAACAAGGTGGAAAAAATAAAACTTGAATGCTAAAGGTCCGAGTAAAATGTGCCTCTGTTGAAAGCTTCAAGTTATTACATTTGTTTGTCAATGTTTTTCTCCCTCTTTTATTTCTAAGTGCAAAAGCCAAGAACACTATGAAAAGAACTTGTAGAAAAATGTAGATTCATAAACACACACATCGCCCAGTCTGAGATTCGAACCCGTGATCCCTCGACCGTGAGTCCGCTGCTCTAACCACTAAGCCATGTGCCTCCACTACATATATATATATATATCTCAGACTGGGCGATGTGTGTGTTTATGAGCGAAAACACCTAAGCTCCACGCGACTCCGGCAGAAGGTAATGGTGAACTTCTGCTGACTCTTTCGCTACAACTTTCTCTCACTCTTTCCTCCTGCATCTTGCAGCTCACCTGCGACGGACCGGCGTCCCGTCCATGTGGGAAACCTATACGCCAAGGAATCCGGGAAACCAGCCCTTATGAGCCAGACATGGCTCGAGAAGGAAATATATATATATATATACAGAGAGAGAGAGAGAGAGAGAAGGATTTATACACAGACAAACAAACTTGAAAGAGACTAGTGTTGGTCTGCATTGGCAAACCTTGTGTCATTTAATAAAATTGACAAAACCATTACAGTGAATGTGCTGTGTCTCTTTAATTTCATTTCTGTCTACTTTTCCCTGAAGAAGGACTCTGTGCAGAACATTAGGTTTTCCACTTCCCATGGCAATTCACTGTACTCTTTCTTTCAATTATATACATATCATCATCATCATCATCATCATCATTTAACATCCACTTTCCCTGCTGGCATGGAATGGACGGTTTGACAAGTGCTGCCCAGGCTCCAAACCTGTTTTGGCATGATTTCTACAACTGGATGCTCTTCCTAATGCCAACCACTTTACAGAGTGTACTGGGTGCTTTTACACAGCACTAGCATGGGTTCGTTTATGGTGCTGCATAAAAGCACCATATAAATATATATGTATATATATATATATATATATATATATATATATATATGAGTGGCTGTGTGGTAAGTAGCTTGCTTACCAACTATATGGTTCCATGTTCAGTCCCACTGCATGGCACCTTGGGCAAGTGTCTTCTACTATAGCCTCGGGCCGACCAAAGCCTTGTGAGTGGATTTGGTAGACAGACACTGAAAGAAGCCCGTCGTATATATGTATATGTATATATATATATATATATATATATATATATATGTATGCATGTGTGTGTATATGTTTGTGTGTCTGTGTTTGTTCCCCCAACATCACTTGACAACCAATGCTGGTGTGTTTACATCCCCATAACTTAGCAGTTCGGCAAAAGAGACTGATAGAATAAGTACTAGGCTTACAAAGAATAAGTTCTGGGGCTGATTTGTTCAACTAGTAGGCGGTGCTCCAGCATGGCCACAGTCAAATGACTGAAACAAGTAAAAGAGTAAAGAGTAATCGTACAGACCAGCATATCTTTTATTATCTTTTGTATTGAAAGATTGTTTCTATCTCCTTTTTTTCATTCTGCAGAAGACGTGGTCTAGTGGTTAGGGGTTTTGGGTTCACAGCTAGTAGGTTGTAAGTTCAACCCTTAAGCTAGGCAGTACACTGTATCCTTGAGCAAGATAATTCTCTTCATGTTAATCCAGTCTGCTCATCTAAAAATGAGCAACAGCAGCAGCAGCTGGGAGTTAACTCTGTGAGAGTAACAGATTCCTTTTGAATGGGATTAGTACTTTCATCATTCACTTAAACAGCTTGAAGACCCTGATAATCTCCAGCCTCATGAGCCATAGGCTTGAGGCAAACTTTTTTTCTATCTCCTTCTAACACCTAGAATTAAGAAATCTTGTTCAGCAGACTCTTTAATTAAATGTAATTTGTTTGTCTGTTTTCTTCAGGCAAAGGTGGCCCAATGTATCCCAGAAGCTGAAAAAGCCGTCCACAAGGTGAACCTCCTGCATTTATTCAGTGATAATGAAGATATTGATGAAGTTACAACGAGCAGTCTAAAGTAAGTCTCTACCTCTCTCTCTCTCTCTCTCTGCCCCACTTAATTGATGTCACTCCATCTTTTATGTTTTGTTTCCTGTTGCTATCATTGGTGCACAAAGTTGACACTTAACCACAAATCAACCCTACATGAACCAACCTGTACTTAAAGGTATCCTGGTTGTGACCTTCTCATCTTTCTAGTGGTATCTAGGACTACGTTGTGTACCATTTCTTTTTGTTGAAGGTGGTAGGCTGTGAGATTTGTAGGAGATTTTGCTGCTATTTTCAGCACCTTGTGCAACCACAGAGAGGCTCTCTTGATGACATGTTCCTCCTCCTCCTGTAGACAAGGCTGATAAAGCAGAACAGCATCTGGAGTCTCTGCACCAATAACACAAACAGTTATCATCCTTCCATTTGTCTCTCACCACATGTCGGCCTCTGTCTTCAATTATTTAGACTGTCAGTGTGATACAGGTGATTCTGCTAATAGAATTAATTAATGAAGATAATATGGACGCCACTCAGGCTCGAAAGATAGACCGTTATGTAAACCTCCTCGAGGAATGTGAAGACACAGGCTGGAAAGCAGAACATTTTCCAATCGAAGTCGGATGTAGAGGGTTCGTTGGACACAGTGTGAGACGACTGTTGTTATCGCTAAGCCTAACTCACCGTAAAGTCAATGCCACCATGACCAAAATCCAAACTACTGTGGAAAAGGCTAGCCACTGGATTTGGTTAAAAAGAGATGATGAGCAATGGCTAGAAGAATATTGATCTTTATTTGATAACCAGTGCATCTAGCAAGTGGAGCCTCATATCAGGTCTGGTGTGCACTGATGCTGTCGAGAGGTAGGCCCCGAAACGGCACACATTCTCTCCTGATGACCCCATACATTTGCTGGCTTCTGGTATGTGGAGTTTTTGACTGGTAGCACTTGTATGTGCAAGTTGTTTGCAAGACATCTGGTTAATGAAAGAATGAAACCATTAATTAATTTTACAGTGCAGCCACTATTTAGAATGTCAAATTGTACCACTTTGCAGTATGTATTTCAGGTAGACATGTCCATTAAGAGTAAAGTGTCTTGGTGATAGACATAACACAAAGCCAGATAGAAATACTTGACAAATAAGTATATATGTATATATATATATATATATATACATACATACACCGTGAAGGCATGTGGCCAACCAAAGCCTTGTGAGTGGATTTTGTGTGTATACGTATATTAGTGTATGCCTCTGTGTGTGTGTGTGTGTGTGTGTTACTCTCTCCTTGTCTTGATATTGTGTGGTAGTTGTAAACGAGTGTCACCGTCATGTAAGCGGTGTCCATTATTTTCAATCTTCTGTGAAAAAACGTGTTTGGTCATGAGGAAATATTACCTCAATCGAAAACAGGTGAAGGGCATCTAGCCGTAGAAAACCTGTCTCAGCAAATTCCGTCCTATCCATGCGTGAGGGATGCGCTTAAGTCCATTACGAGCCCTCCCCGAAAGGTGAGATTGATGTTGCTGATATCCAGCCTGCGCATTCGTAAATAAATGTCTGAAGGAAAAATCTGGACAGAAAGGCAACTGCATGAACAGACACACAAGTACTTACATTGAACTCGGCGTTGTATATTATAATTCTACTATTCTGCAAACAAGGTGAGTCCTCTCCCTTGCTTGTTATGATTCGTTTTGTCGTGGACAAGTCCTCTCCCTTGATTTAAGTGGGCGTTGCAACATTTCTACATCGGTTGAATAAAGCCCTTCCCTTGCACTGATAGAGCACCCTGAAGAACAAATGCAGCACCTCGTGGGCAAACTTTCAAAGGCCTGTAAGGAATTCAGCGTGACTATCGGTTTGAAGAAGACCAAAGTGATGGGGCCCAGGTGCCAAGCACCCCCACCCCGAGATCACCATCAACAACTAGAAGCTGGGGGTAGTCCATGAATTCACCTATCTCAGCTCTACCATTGCTGATGACCTCCCCTGGACCTTAAGCTCAACAGGCAAATCAGACAAGCATCCTCCACGTTTGCCAGGCTCACAAAGAGAGTCTGGGAAAACAAAAACCTGGCTGAAAGCACCAAAATTGTTACCTGTAAGGTGTGTGTCCTTAGTATGCTACTTTATAGCAGTGAGACACGAAGCCTCTTATCCGGACAGGAACAACGTCTCAACGTCCTTCACCTTCGTAATTTGAGACCCATCTTGGACTCAAGTGAACTGACTACATCACCGACCCCAAAGTCCTCGACCGAGCCAAGACACCCAGCATACTCACCCTGCTCGAGCAGTGTCATTTGCACTGACTCGGTCATGTACATCGTATGCCAGACAGAAGGATCCCAAAAGGCCTCCTGTGTGGGGAATTGGCCACCAGCACAAGAGCACAAGGACGACTTCATCTTTGTTTCAAGGACATCTGTAAGAAGGATATGAAGTCACTTGATCTGGACATCCTGAGATGGGAGGAGGTTGCAAATGGTTGCCCACACTGGAGACAAATACCGCAAAAGGGGATGAAGTGAGTAGAAGAAAAAATAGGAACTCATCACCAAAGAAAAGCACACTTGACAGAAGAAAAAATCAGGAATGATGGCAGAGAGCTCCTTGAAATGCAGTCGCTGTATGCATGACTGCCACTCCTGTGTTGGCCTGTATGGTCACAACAAATGGTGCACCACTATCAGCAGCTGACATGATTCCTTTGGGTGCCTCATCAAAATTCTGTCCAACCCATGGAAGCATGGAAAGTTAGTCCACATTTATCTGTGAGGATCATTGAGCTGTGACTATTTCATGCCACTGGATACAATCTTGGACTTGATTTCAGACCAAGAGAGACCGACTGCTTTCACTTCATCCTTCAAGCATCCTCTCCAAGTCTTCTTAAGTCATCCATCCTTCCTTCCTTCCTCTTTCTTTCTTTCTTTCTTTTGCTAGTCTAACACCTGTCTTACAGTGCTACTTGGATGTCTCCTTAGAATGTGACTGATCCAGCCCCATTTTCTTTTCAGAATTTCGTGATTGATGGGAGTTTGGTTCATTCTATCCCAAAAAACATCTATTTGAAATATGCATGGAAAAGCAAAATGTTAAAACAATGATAATGATGATCATCATCATCATCATTGAATAATGGTTGAAATACTAATCTCATTTGAAATACTAATCTGCATCTACTTGTCAAAGAATTAATTTTTGTTTTTTCCTTCTGATTTCTAGGTTTATCTTACTGCCAGCTTTGCTTGGTTATTTCACAATGAAACAAATTGAAGGAGAACGTTCGGAAATTGTCCAGAAAGGAAAAGTGAGTTGATTTGGGGCAACAGCAACAGAAGTGTCACAACTATCACTACAACACTATCACCACTACCACCACTACCATCACTACTATTACCACCACCAATACCATCACCACTACCACCACTACCATCACCACCACTACCATCACCACCACTACCATCACCACCACTACCATCACCACTATTACCACCACCACCACCACTACCACCACCATCACCACCACTACCATCACCACTATTATCACCACCACCACTACCATCACCACCACCATCACCACCACTACCATCACTACCATCACCACTATTACCACCACCACCACCACCATCACCACCACTACCATCACCACCACTACCATCACCACCACTACCATCACCACTATTACCACCACCACCACCACTACCACCACCATCACCACCACTACCATCACCACCATCACCACCACCACCACTACCATCACCACCACCATCACCACCACTACCATCACCCCCACTACCATCACCACTATTACCACCACCACCACCACCATCACCACCACCACTACCATCACCACCACTACCATCACCACCACTACCATCACCACTATTACCACCACCACCACAACCATCACCACCACTACCATCACCACCACTACCACTACCATCACCGCTATTACCACCACCACCACCTAGTTATTGATGTTGCTCTCCTATTTTCACTTCTTTCCTAAGAGTCTTGTACTGTAACTAATTGATCTTGTATGGTCACTGAAATAGCAGTCAAATCTCCATCAAATTATTCTCTGCTGTTTTCAAACAGAAGAGACTACATTAGAATAGGTACAGGCATCGTTTTGTGGTAAGAAGCTTGCTTCCCAACCATATAGTTCCATGGTTCTGGGTTCAGTCCCACTGCATAACACCTTCTATAACCTCAGGCCAACTAAAGCATTGAGTGGATTTGGCAGACGGAAACTGAAAGAAGCCTGTCATATATATATGTGTGTGTCTTTGTATCTGTGTTTGTCTTCCCACTACCATTGCTTGACATCCAGTCTTGGTGTGTTTATATCCCTGTGACTTAGCAGTTAAAAAACAATCTAAAAAATAAATACTAGGGTTGATTTATTTTACTTAAAAAAATTCTTCTAGGTGATGCCCCAGCATGGCCACAGTCTTATAACTGAAACAAGTAAAAGATAAAAGATACATAGACATAGGCATATTATGTCTTTCATAAAATATGACAGGATGGTCATGACTGGAATTTCTTTGAACCTATGTCTACTCCATCAGCACTGTTAAGCAACCATGTAGTGG
The DNA here is from genome assembly GCF_006345805.1 of Octopus sinensis. Taxonomy (NCBI): domain Eukaryota; kingdom Metazoa; phylum Mollusca; class Cephalopoda; order Octopoda; family Octopodidae; genus Octopus; species Octopus sinensis. Next base: position 45,272,510 of record NC_043013.1, on the reverse strand, counting down.
TTCCCTCTGGTTTAAGTTTGTATGTAAACCCTTTAGCATTTAAACCAGTCATATCCAGCCCAAATATCCCACTTGTTTTCGGTTCAAACTAGCTAAAGCCAACCTTTCACACCTACCCTACAATGTCATTCAAAAATATATATAATCGTCCTCTCCCCTGGTACCTGTGCCGGTGGCACGTAAAAAGCACCCACTACAGTCACGGAGTGGTTGGCGTTAGGAAGGGCATCCAGCTGTAGAAACACTGCCAGATCAGACTGGAGCCTGGTGCAGCCTCCTGGCTTCCCAGAACCCGGTCGAACCGTCCAACCCATGCTAGCATGGAAAACGGACGTTAAACGATGATGATGATGATGATGATGACATTGTTGAAACCTCTGAGCTACAAGATAATGTGTGCTTAATTCAAAACAATGTGAATAAATAAGCATTACCATCAACAAAGTAATCATCATCATCGTTTAACATCCACCTTCCATGCTGGCATGGGTTGGACAGTTTGACAGGAGTTGGCCAGGCAAAAGACTGCCCCAGACTTCTGTGTCTGTTTTGGCACAGTTTTTACGGTTGGGTGCCTTTCCTAATACCAACCACTCCACAGAGTGAACTGAGTGCTTTTTACATGGCACCAGCAGAGGTAAGGTCAGTTTTAGCAAGGCTTTTACTGCTGGATGCCCTTTGAAATGCCAACCACCTTACAGAGTGGACTGGATGCTTTTTACATGGCACCAGCACTGGTAGGGTAACCATGTATCTTCCAAGACTAAGAATTTTTGAGTGATCTGAATGCTCAAGGGTTAATATGTTAGTGTATGTACTGATGTGTGTTGGTGTGTGTGTGTGTATGTTTATAAGAGTATAAAGAAGTGTATTTATAAGTCATTTATTGATAACATGTCTTTCTAATGTTCCATTATAAGAAATGTATGTTTTAATATATTAATAAAGGTGCTTTTTTTAAGGGCAGAAAGTCCATGTTATACAACTGTAAATACAATAAATATCTTTCTTTTTCACTTTATACCTCCTCCTCTCCTCACCCTTTTTCTCTCTCTTCTTCCTCTTCTCTTCTTCCTACCAATCCTCCTCCTCTCTAAATATTCTCTTTGTGAAGTGAAAAACTGAACCTGTTTCCCTCAAATCAATATTTATAATGTCTAATTCCATTTACAACGAATAGTTTTTGACATTGGAAATTTTGTTATTATTGTTATTTTCCTTTTTCTAGGCTTACTTTAAAGATTTTATGAGACTTTGCTCTCTCTATAAATTAACTTCCGTCAGACTGGATCAGAATGATGAGGAAGATGAAGAAGGACCCAGCAATAGTAATAAAAGCAGGTAAGTGTTTTGAAATGGCAATCTAGGTATGTTTTGGCTGATACTAAGGTAGGTACCACCCCATATCTGACCATTGGTTACCCTCCTCTGACATTCATACAAAGTTACTACCTCTCCTCTCCACCCCAGTCCACTGCCTGCATTCTCTCTTGTACTTTCCTTCTTGTACTTTTGAGATGCTCTGGCATTCCATCACCATCTTTAGCTTCTTTCCAGCTATTCCCACCGCTAGTAGCGCAAGAAAAGCACCTGGTACGGTCTGTAAAGTTTAATGACTTGTATGTACATGGTATTTCCATTTGAGCGTGGCCGTTGCCAGTACTGCCTGACTGGTCCTTGTGCCGGTGGCATGTAAAAGCACCCACTACACTCTCGGAGTGGTTGGCATTAGGAAGGGCATCCAGCTGTAGAAACTCTGCCAGATCAGATTGGAGTCTGGTGCAGCCATCTGGTTCACCAGTCCTCAGTCAAATCGTCCAACCCATGCTAGCATGGAAAGCGGACGTTAAATGATGATGATGATGAGAGTAACCATGCATTTCATCTATAGCAAGACACTTTGTACTTGTCCCTCGATGTTACTTTAACCTCCCAATACTTGTCACAAAGCCACCTTCCTTTCTCTCAAATACATCCTTTCACACTCGATCAAGAAGGTGTTTTTCCTTCTCTTTTCTTGCAAGATATGTGGCAGACTCTCTGTGTTAGTGGCATGAAAAAAGTCACCAGCACCATCCACCTTGGTTGCTTTTCCATGTTGACATCATGAAAAAAACTGATGTTAAAATGTACTTGTTTCTATCTAACAAGTGATGCATTCCATGACCATGTGGGAAACTGAACCAACTACATCATGTGGAAGCCATTTTTAGCCATTCCAAAACGGAAAAGCTGTTCAAATTATATTTTCATTTATTTCTCAAAATGTCAAGAATTTCATTGCATCACTGTGACCTGTTTCCCATTACAGTGTCATCTACTGTGGAATTGTGTCAGTGTCCTGGTTGCAATAATGCATCGGAATTTTTGACACCTTGGGAAATAAATGGAAATTTAATTTAACAGTTTTTGTATGTTTTTTTAAATGGCTAAAATGTCTTTTACTTGATGTAATATCTACCATTGTTTTTGTATATTGACTTCTGAGACTTGTCATTATCACCATCATTTCAACATCCTTTGTCCATGCTGGCATGGATGAGACAGTATGACCAGATCCAATGAGCCACAGAGCTGGATGCCCTTCCCAATGCCAACCACTTTACAGTGTGTACTAGGTACATTTTTTTATGGTACCAGCACTAGTGAGGTTGGTGAATAACTTGCAAAGAAAAGAGAGAGAAAAAGCCCCTCTCAAATGAGTGGGAATTTTATTTGCAAGAGAAAGTGGTGACTTAAGACCATGTGTTGAAGGCTAATGTATAATAGAGGGATAAGCACAGATGTCTTACTATAGACAACCCGACATTATGTGAGGGTTGCTAGAAGGAAGATAAGTAATAATATTAATAAAATAGTATTTAATATTGTTTGTCTGTTGATATTTAGAGAATCAAGTTTACAAGAAATGGCAAACCAAAGACAAAGTAAAATTGAAAGATATAAAGAACAAAAAAGAATAATAACTGAATTAAAGGAACTTCGAACTCATGTGGAAAAGAGCCATGTTGAAGAAGAGGTTGAGGTAAGTCTTCAAAATCATTAATTTATTGTTGACATGATGTTCTAATTTAGTGTTGTTGTTGTTGCTGCTGTTCAATTGTGGGTCAGCTTCAGTTGAGAAAAACCAATGGTTAAAAGCATTCCTGCTGTGACCATCGAGTCTTTATTAAAGGCTTGTAAGAATGTATTATCTAATTTATCGTAATGGAATGACCTAGTCACTATAAGTAAAGAGAAGTATGTGAAGTACTGGAGTACATAGTAGGCAGTCAGTGATAGTCATGTCTTTACTGGTTTTACTAAGTATACTGTATACGGAAGTGAGCGTTTTATCAATCCAACATTTTAAAGGATTATAACAATATAACTGTTTAGTCCTTGGTGAGATTTGATCAAACAGTCATATGGTGAGACAACTAGGTACAACCCATAGATCTGCTGTTTCAGGTATACCTTAGCTGTGTCTAACTGAGGGCTACACTTCACTTTCCAACTTGCAATGATGAACCATGTGGGTTGCAGGTGACAGTTTGGACATGATGTATTCTCTTCCCTTCACATTCTCATCACATTATGTCTTTACACCTGTAGATTTTGCTAGTGGCCATAGTAAAGACAGGTAAAGTAGACATGGTCCAAGCATGACCATTGCTGTTCCTCTACTCTTATGGTATTGTTCCTAAAATAGGCACTTGGCCACAATATGTTGGGAAAGGGTTAGTCAGTTGACCCTTAAGCATTTACGCCAGCCATATCCAGCCAAAATATTTAAACTGGCCAGATCTGGCCTATCGCACCTACCTTATAATGTCATTCTAAAAGTATACAGTTGTATCATCAAAATCTCAAAGCTACAAGATAATTCAAAGCAATGTGGATAAATAAGCATTATGTTTGACAAAGTAATATGAATGCTAAAGGGTTGGATTAACCCAGTACTTAGCTGGTATTTTATTTTATCAACTTCAGAAGGATTCTAGGCAAAGTTTATAAAATAAAGTAGCAGGATTTGAACAGGATTTTGTCCAACACTCTACTCTTTTACTTGTTTCAGTCATGTGACTGTGGCCATGCTGGAGCACCACCTTTAGTCGAGAAAATCAACACCAGGAATTATTCTTTGTAATCCTAGTACTTATTCTATCGGTGTCTTTTGTCGAACTGCTAAGTTACAGGAACGTAAACACACCAGCATCGGTTGTCAAGCTATGTTGATGGGGACAAACACGGACACACAAACACACACATATATATATACATATATACGATGGGCTTCTTTCAGTTTCTGTCTACCAAATCCACTCACAAGGCTTTGGTCGGCCTGAGGCTATAGTCGAAGACACTTGCCCAAGGTGCCACACAGTGGGAATGAACCCAGAACCATGTGGTTGGTAAGCAAGCTACTTACCACATAGGCACTCCTGCACCTAATGATTTTTTTGTCTTTGTGAATCTACTGTGCTTTAATTTACATTTATGGTATACCAATTGGTGTTCCTTGATAGATCTGAGCCACAGAATTAAGACTTAATCCTTTAGCATTTAAACCAGCTCAAATTATCCTACCTGTTTTATGTTCAAACTGGCCAGATCTGACATCTCACACAAATTGTAAGTTTTAAGTGGGTGTTTTAAATTGGATTCATTGTGATTTAATTACTTTTACAACCAATGGAAAGCTGTGTTAATGAACATCATTAAATTTACTGACAGTTTATTGATGACGAAATATTTTTAGTGTATAGTTGCTGTTTAGCTCCAGATCAGTACTTATCAAGCAGACCTATGGTCAAAGGCATTCTGATTATGGCCATTCTTCATTTTTATGTATCTGGGTTTACATTTTCCAATGGGTCCTTCTCATTTTTAAGGTAGAAAGGATATGATCTGGGAGCGACTTAGTTACTATTTTTAGTAGGTCGAGACCCTCTGTTGTTAAGATTGAAATATCATCTCTCGAGGAGACCTGTTGAGTCAAGTGCATGTACATGAACATCGAAACAAATAGCAATGGAAATAGTAGTTATACCTGTGCACGTAAAAAGCACCCACTACACTCGCGGAGTGGTTGGCGTTAGGAAGGGCATTCAGCTGTAGAAACACTGCCAGATCAGACTGGAGCCTGGTGCAGCCTCCTGGCTTCCCAGACCCCGGTCAAACCGTCCAACCCATGCTAGCGCGGAAAACGGACGTTAAACGATGATGATGATGATGATTTAAATGTAATTTTTTTGTAAATATTTCTTGGTGTTTGACTTGTTTGTTTTTTGTTTCTCTGTAGAGAAAATATTATATGTTGCTGCTCAAGCACTGGATCAACACAGTTATTGATGAATATGAAAATATAAAATGTAAGTAGAAATAGCATTGGAGTTTGGAGTCTGGTGGTCTTTTCAGGTTCTGCTCTCTTTTTCTTATGCGAGTTGACCTGCCTCTGATGCTTATTTTGCATTTTGTTATTGTTGGATATACGTTGCAGTAGAATGAATGAATGAGATTTGGTGCAGAGGTTCACGACCGGGGTTCGTATATAAATTGTTGTTGTTAAAAGATTAGGTGCAGTAAATTAGCTGATACTTCTACAATATGTAAGGAAGAGCATCCAGCCGTTTAAGCCAAGCCGAATCAGACTGGAACCTGGTGCAGATCTTTCTGTTTGCCAGCTCTGGTCAAACCATCCAACCCATGCCAGGCATGGAAAACGGATTTTAGTAATATTAGTAGTAGTTGTAGCAGGGGTGGTGGGGATGGCAGTGGCAGTGGAGGAGGAGGAGAAGAGGGAGAAGGAGAAGTAGAAGAAGAAGGAGAAGAAGAAGATGACACAAAGTATTTTAACATTTTCTTTTTATACAAATCAGAAGGATATTTAATTATAAAAATATAATAGGATTTTTTAAATATCAAATGGCTAAAAGAGTCCATCCAAGTAAAATTGGAATCAAGGGAGTCCAGAAGTTAAAAAAAAATGGTTGAGAACCACTCATTTAGAGTGACAGACAAGCAGATGGATACATAGATGATGTAGTAGAAATTGTTAAGATTTAAACTCCTGGCTTAGAAGCTGTACTGTAAAGGGTTTTGTATCTCATTCAGTAATTCCAACAGTGATTTTGTTTATCATTCTTTTCAGAATCTATCCATCCATGTTTTGTGCCTGCTTTTTTGGGGAGCATCATTGGGGTAGAGTCCTCAGGCACCTCCTTCCTAGGGTTTTATCAGAAGTAGCTTCATTACACTCTTCAGCTGGATTTTCAAGTGTGACCAGCTGAAATTATGGATATTGTTATCCAGTCATCTTGTTCCTGGTCTACCCCAAGGGTCTCCTGTTATTTAAGCTCCATCCGTCCGTGGCTGTTTGCCAGCTCCGTCTGGCACCTGTGCGGGTGGCACGTAAAAAGCACCCACTACACTCACAGAGTGGTTGGCGTTAGGAAGGGCATCCAGCTGTAGAAACACTGCCAAATCAGACTGGGCCTGATGCAGCCTTCTGGCTTCACAGACCCCTGTTGAACCATCCAACCCATGCTAGCATGGAAAGCGGATGCTAAATGATGATGATGATGATCATCATCATCATGATTCAGGAGTCTGTCTTGAAGTTGTCTTAAATGCAAGCCTACAGCTCATAAGGCTGGAGATTATGAGGGTCTTCAAGCTGTTTAGGTGAATGAAAATACTAATCCCATTCAGGAGAACTCTAATACTCTACAGAATTAATCCCCAGCTGCTGTTGTTGCTTTGTTTGTTGAGCGAAGCGGTCTTCGTCCGTAGTGGGAGAAATCCGATACGTGGTCCTTTGCTATTCGTAAGACCCGCAGAAGAGAAAGCAGGTCAACCCCCGACACCGAGAGCATCGACTGATGGATGAATGCGCATCCAGGCTCAGCGGTTGCGTAGGAAATCAGGGACAAGAAACAGGAAGAAAGAGTGAGAGAAAGTTGGAGCGAAAGAGTACAACAGGGGTCGCCACCACCACCTGCCGGAACCTCGTGGAGCTTTAGGTGTTTTTACTCAATAAACACACACAATGCCCGGTCTGGGAATCGAAACTGCGATCCTCCGAATGCGAGTCTGCTGCCCTAACCACTGGGCCATTGCGCCTCCACTGCTGTTGGTGCTCATTTTTAGCTGATCAGAGTGGATTAACACGAAGGGAGGTATCTTGCTCAAGGTTACATTGCACTGCCTGGTCTGAGGAATGAATTCACAACCTACTGACTGTGAGCTCAACATACCTAGCCACCTCTTTCATCACTACTTGACAACTGGTAATGGTTTGTTTACATCCCCATAAATTAACCTCACATGAACCAACCTTTTACTTGTTTCAGTCATTGTACTGTGATCATGCTGGGGCACCAACTTAAAGGGTTTAGTCAAACAAGTCAGCCCAGCACTTATTTATTTTTTTAAGTATTGTACTTATTCTATCAGTCTCTTTGGCTTAATTATGAGGATGTAAACAAACCAATAAAGGTACCTCGGTCATGACCATTCCATTTTTATAGTGGTATATAGGACTACATTATGTGCCCTTTACCTATTTCCTGTCTTGCAGTTTTTCCCTATGATATTCAAATAATATAGCCATTGGCGTTAGGAAGGACATCCAGATGTAGAACCTCTGCCAGGTCAAGATTGAAGCCTGGTACAGCCATCTGGTTCGCCAGCCCTCAGTCATTCATCCAACCCATGCTAGCATGGAAAGCAGACGCTAAACGATGATGATTGGTGTTCGGAAGGGCATCCAGCTGTAAAAACTGTGCCAAAACAGACACAGAAGTCTGGTGCAGGCTCCGGCCTGGCCTCAAATTATCCAACCTATGCCAGCATGGAAGGCTGACGTTAAACAACAGTGATGATGATGATGATGATACTGAAGCTGTGACCTTTCAATGCAGAGAAGTAACAACTTGACCTGGAGAGACTCCCTAATCTCTAAGCTATACACACTCTCTCGAGTAAGCCAGAGATCCTTCATTACTGTTTTTTTAAAAATATACTGAAGCTGAATTAGTTCACTAAACTCCATGTTGATCAGATACCTCAGAAAAAAAATCAATAATTTCTATAGATTCTTTTTTTTTTTTTACTGCTGAAAATCTATTTTTTAAACTTTATCTTTTATTTTTTTTATATATTTTATATTTTTGTATATTCATATATTCTATATATTTTTTTTTTATCTAGTTGAACTTCAAATCTTGGAACAAAGACCTAACATGGCACACTGTCATCAGCGCCAGCCAAAAGAACCCTCTCAGAAAAAGGTGAGATTAACTACATTTTTATTTTTTTTAGATCTTTTACTTTTTACTTGTTTCACTCATTGTACTGTGGCCATGCTGGGGCACCAACTTAAAGGGTTTAGTCAACCGAATCAGCCCAGCACTTACTTATTATTTTAAGTATTGTACTTATTCTATCAGTCTCTTTGACTAAATTATGAGGATGTAAACAAACCAACACCAGCACGGAAAAGTGAATGTTAAACTGATGATGACCATTCTTAAATTAGGGAATACTTACTTATACTTGTGGCAACATTCACCCTGGGCAGGTTGAGTCTGCTTCTTCTACTCATGGAAGAAGTTTCGTGGGATTATGTGGATTTCACAAGCGGTCCCCAACAATCCTGCATGTGGAGACATCCTGTTTGCCGCAGATTGCCCACAGACGCAAGGACAGAACGACCGAGGAGCCACCGGTTGCCGAAGCAGACACTCCGAGGATTTTCACCAGAGCCCCGTCTGCCAGGTTGTGGCCCTAATACCACTCGGTGTCAGACCAATACACCTTGGGTGGCCCTACCAGGAACCAAAGTTCCCGACGGCATAGCTCTGACACTACCCGTTGCTAGCGTCCCCACCACGGTGAGGAGGGGATGGACTTTGGGGACGCAAATTAGGGAATGGAACATTGGAAAATGTTATCCCATGTATATAAACAGACAAGGTAATGTATGTTATCTCATCCACTTGTATATTTGTTCCTAATTTTGTAGGCTTGTGGGTGCTGGTGCTACGTAAAAAAGCACCTGTATCAGTGTTGTGTAAAAGCACCCAGTACACTCTGTTAAGTGATTGGCATTAGGAAGGGCATCCAGCTGTAGAAACCAAGCCAAAATGGATCTTTTCGGTTTGACCAGCAGTTTTTTAAAATAATTTCCACGTAACTAAACACTTTTAAACTTCCTATACTGGTAGAATGTGTTTATAAAACATCTTTTCCTCTTGGCTTTATTGAGAAAATTCTATAGTTTGTAAGATATTTGTTGCTGTTTTTCTTCGATTTCTGCAATTTCAACCAATCAATGACGTCTATTGAGGTGAAAACATTCTGTGCCATAAGAATATGTCCCTCATTTAAGAAACAGATTAGGTTTATTTACATTTCTGAAGAAAAAAAGATACCCTTCCCTCCACACCTAACCCTAATCCTAACCAACCCTAACTCTAACCCTAACCCAGATTGAAATGCAATAGATCGATACTAGAGTCATAATTATGGGTGACAATTTCATATGACACTGCTAGAAAAAACTGCAGTTCAGACCAAAAAGATCCACCAAAACAGACATGAACCTGAGCAGCTATTTAGCTGACTAGCTCCTGTCAAACTGTCCAACCCATGCCAGCATCGAAAACGGATGTTAAATGATGATGATGAATGAGCATCAACTGCATCACTGTCCCTAGTCCCTGGCCATAGGAGCAATCCCTTCCACTTGACTAACCCATAAAATGTTTATTTTAAATATGGTTTGTGTCGGTAGGTTACAATATTTTGTGTTTTTACTTCTCTACAATGACATGTAAAATTTGATGCTATAAAACATTTGGACCTTTTCGGTTTGACCGGCAGTTTTTTCTAGCGGTGTCATATGAAATTGTCACCCATAATTATGACCCTAGTATCGATCTATTGCATTTCAATCTGTTTTAGGGTTAGGGGTGGGGGAAGGGTATCTTTTTTTCTTCAGAAATGTAAATAAACCCAATCTGTTTCTTAAACGAGGGACATATTCATACGGCACAGAATGGTTTTTTTTTTTTTTTACCTCAATAGACGTCATTGATTGGTTGAAATTGCAGAAATTGAAGAAAAAAACAACAAATATCTTACAAACTATAGACTTTTCTCAATAAAGCCAAGAGAAAAAGATGTTTTATAAACACATTCTACCAGTATATGAAGTTTAAAAGTGTTTAGTTACATGGAAATTATTTTTAAAAACTGCCGTTCAAACCGAAAAGATCCAAACAATTTGCTTGAATCTCTTTTATTTTTTTTTTATATTAATCATTACTAAAAGTTCACAAAAAAGGCAGTACAGCTCATGTGATTGATGTTGTAATATATTTTACTCTATATCTTCAATTACAGTCATTCCGGCCCTTCATTATAACAAAAGACCAACTCCAAAAGAAGGTTCTAGGGGCTGGTTATCCTAGTTTGCCTACATTAACCATTGAAGAATTCTATGATCAAAAAATAAAGGAAGGAACATTACAAATACCAACGTAAGTATTTTTTTGTTTTTTTTTAATGCAAGATGCTGTGTGTAAAGAGATTTACTTCCAAAATGTATTTAGTAGGCATCGCTGAGTGGTAAGTAGTTTGCCTCCCAACCACATGGTTCCAGGTTCAGTTCCACTGTGTGGCACTTTAGGCAAGTGTCTTCTACTATAGCCCCAGGTTGGTCAAAGCCTTGTGAGTGGGTCTGGTTCACAGAAGCTGAAAGAAGCCTGCTGTGTGTATGTGTGTGTGTTGTGTGCATGTTACTGTCTTGTTCTTTAACATAACATGATTGTTGTAAATGAGTGTCACTGTCACACAAGCGGTGTCAATCATTTCCAGTATTCTGCAAAAACATGTCTGGTCACGGGGAAATATTGCCTTGCTTGGAAACTGGTAAGAGTGGGTGAGAGGAAGAGCACTGGCCATAGAAAATCCTCCTCAACAAATTCCATCTGACCCATGCAAGCATGAAAAAGTGGATGTTAAAATGATGATGTTGATAGCAATCATCACCATCATTGTTTAACGTCCTCTTTCCATGCTAGCATGGGTTGGACAATTTGACTGGAGACTGGCCAGACAGAAGACTGCACTATACGTCTGTGTCTGTTTTAGTATGGTTATTACAGCTGGATGCCCTTCTTAACACCAACCACCCTGCAGAGTGGGCTGAGTGCTTTTTACATGGGAGCCTAGCACTGGCAAAATCAGTTTTGGCATGGCTTTTACATCTGGAATCCCTTCGAAGTGACACCAGCACTTACTCTTTTACTCTTTTGTTTGTTTCAGTCATTTGACTGTGGCCATGCTGGAGTATCGCCTTTAGTCAAGCAAATTGACACCAGGACTTATTCTTTGTAAGCCTAATACTTATTCTATCGGTCTCTGTTTGCCGAACCGCTAAGTTACAGGGATGTAAACACACCAGGATTGGTTGTCAAGCGATGCTGGGGGGATAAACACAAGACACAAAAATACACACATACACACACACATACATACACACATATACATACATATATACAATAGGCTTCTTTCAGTTTCCGTCTACCAAATCCACTCACAAGGCTTTGGTCGGCCTGAGGCTATAGTAGAGGGACACTTGCCCAAGGTGCCACGCAGTGGGACTGAAACCAGAACCATGTGGTTCATAAGCAAGCTACTTACCACACAGCCACTCCTACGCCTATACCAATTTTACATAGCAAACATCAGCTGGTATGTACATATTAATGACTTGTAGGGATATGGTATTTCATTATGTAACCACAATATACAACAAAGAAATCAATGTATAATAACAAATGTGTGCCCTGAGAGAAATGTTGGATATAAGAAGCATCAGATGTGGTATGCTCATGCACTACGGATGGATGAGGAGAGATGTGTGAAGAAGCGCCACTCCCAAACAGTTGAAGGAATCCGGGGTAGAGGCAGACCCAGGAAAACATGGGATGGGGTGGTCAAGGATGACCTTCAAACGCTGGGCCTCACAGAGGCAATGACAAAAGACCGAGACCTCTGGAGATATGCTGTGACTACAAAGACCCAACAAATAAAGTGAGTTCATGGCTGTATCCTACATCAGCTTCACACAACCAGCCCCAGCCCATTCAAAGTACCTTGGATCGTAGGATGGCCTGAGGTGCTTACCTTGGATCGTGGGGCAACCTGCTGTGCTTGAAGAGACCTATTGAATCAAGTACATCAACATGAAAATAAAAATCAAATGGAATTGTAGTTGTGATACCCATGCCAGTGCCACGTAAAAAGCACCATCCAAACGTGACTGATGCCAGTGCTGCCTTGACTGGCTTCTGTGCTGGTGGCACGTAAAAACCACCAATCGATCGTGGCCATTGTCAGCCTCCTCTGGCCCCTGTGCTGGTGGCACGTAAAAAGCACCCACTATTCTCACGGAGTAGTTGGTGTTAGGAAGAGCATCCAGCTGTAGAAACACTGCCAGATCAGACTGGGCCTGATGCAGCCTTCTGGCTTCACAGACCCCAGTTGAACCGTCCAACCCATGCTAGCATGGGAAGCGGATGTTAAGTGATGATGATGATGATGATGATGTACTTCAGTTGTATTATATAAAATATGGACATTAGTTTTCTGTTCTAAAGTTTCTTCTTTTTTCTTGACCAGCGGTCAGAGTCTACACGACTGGGCTGTAGAACCAGAGAAGAAAGCAAATGATGCTGATCAAAAAGAGGCTGAAGATGATGAGAAAGAAGATGCAGATGATCCTGAAGCTTTAGCAAAAGCACGAGCTTGGGACGATTGGAAAGATGGTTAGTGTTCTGCTTTTTATTGATTTGTACATTTAATTAATTGCTTAATTAGGTAAATTGATTAATTGCTTAATTGGGTAAATAAATAGTGGGGAAAGTAGAAGGCCAGACTAAATAATGCTCCTAACTCCCTCCGCTTGGGAAAATAAGTGATATTTAATTCCTTTACCAGCTTCAGTCAATGAACTGTGGCCATGCTGGGGCAATGCCTTAAATGTCTTAGCTGAGCATATCGAGCTGAGAACTTGTTTCAGTTCATTACATGTTTGTTTGTTGTTTTTGATTTCATTCCACCCATTTGTTGAACTGCTAAGTTACAAAACAAATTCTCACAGCATGAACATTGCTAATTTTTAGACTTTTTGGATGTCAGTATATATAAGATTTTTACATGTGAGTATACAAAAGGTATATAAGACATTTTAGATGTGGGTGTATATATGACTTTTTAGATGTGGGTGTATATATGACTTTTTAGATGTGGGTATATAAAAAATTGGTTTAGATGTGGGTATCTATCTTTTATCTTTTACTTGTTTCAGTCGTGAGACTGCGACCATGCTGGGGCACCTCCTTGAAGAATTTTTTGTTCAATGTACTTCTTTCTTTGTTTTTTAAGCGTAGTACTTATTTTGTCAGTCTCTTTTACCAAACTGCTAAGTTATGGGTACGTAAACACACCAACACCAGTTGTCAAGTGGTGGGGGGGGGGGGCAACGTACACACACACACATGTGCATCAAAGACCCGACAAATAATGTGAGTTCATGGCTGCTTCCCGCACCAGTTTTGCATAGCCCCAGCCCATCCTTCAAAGTACCTTGGATTGCAGAACGACCTGCTGTGCTTACCTTGGATCGTAGGTTGACCTGCTGTGCTTGAGGAGACCTATTGAGTCAAGTACATCGACATGAAAATAAATATCAAATGGAATTTGTAGTCGTGATACCTGTGCCAATGGCACGTAAAAAAGCACCATCCGAACATGTCCGATGCCAGCGCCGCCTTGACTGGCTTCTGTGCCAGTGGCACGTAAAAAGCACCAAACGATCGTGACTGCTGCCAGCCTCCCCTGGCATGTAAAAAGCACCCACTACATTCATGGAGTGGTTGGTGTTAGGAAGGGCATCCGGCTGTAGAAACACTGCCAGATCAGACTGGAGCCTAGTGCAGCCTCCAGGCTTCCCAGACCCCGGTCGAACTGTCCAACCGTGCTCGCACGGAAAATGGACATTAGACGATGATGATGATGATGATGATGGGTTCAATTTACTAAATTCACTCACAAGGCTTTGGTCAGTCCAAGGCTATAGTGGAAGATACTCGCCACAGGTACCACACAGTGGGATTGAACCCAAAACAATGTCTGGGAAGGAAACACACAACCACCACACCTGCATCTATGTAAGAGTTTTTTAGATGTGGGTATATAGAAAACTTTTGAGAATATCATGAGTGTATATATATACGTGTGTGTTTGTGTTTATCCTCCCCCCATTGGTGTGTTTACTTCCTCGTACCTTAGTGGTTCAACAAAAGTAACCATTCAAGACAGTCATCCAGCATGGCCACAATCAAATGACTGAAACAAGTAATAGAATAAAAGAATATATATATATATAAGGCGCATGGCTCAGTGGTTAGAGCGTCGAGCTTACGATCGTGAGGTTGTGAGCTCGAATCCCGGACCGGGCTGCGTGTTGTGTTCTCGAGCAAGGCACTTTATTTCACGTTGCTCCAGTTCACTCAGCTGTAGAAATGAGTTGCGACGTCACTGGTGGCAAGCTGTATCGACCTTTGTCTTTCCCTTGGATAACACTGGTGGCGTGGAGAGGGGAGGCCGGTATGCATGGGCGACTGCTGGCCTTCCATAAACAACCTTGCCCGGACTTGTATCTAGGAAGGTAACTTTCTAGGTGCAATCCCATGGTCATTCATGACCGAAGGGGGTCTTTTATATATATATATATATATATATATAATGAATAGATAGGTATAAAGTATCCAGGCAGGTACTGTTCAAGCACTCGGCTATAATCTGGGTTCTGGCCAACCACATCGAGTTGTAAGGAGCACCTAGGATTACTTAACGTGAGGAATATATATATATATATATATATATATATACACGGTGGGGTTCTTTCAGTTTCCGCCTACCAAATCCATTTGCAAGTGTTTGGTTGGCCCAGGTCTATAGTAGGAGGCATTTACCCAATTTGTAATGCTGCAAGACTGAATCTGAAACCTTGTGGTTGGGAAGCAGGCTTCTTAGCACCACACAGCCACACCTGTGCCTATATGATATGATGTCTTATTATCATCATCATTATTATTATTATTCTATGTTTCACTTTTGCTCTACATTTGCACAAGCTGGCTCCAAGTTTCACCCAGAGACCTCAAGAGACAACTTGTTGGAAGTTCGTGTTGGTGTTATGCCTAGGGTGCCATATATTTGGTTTTGTACTTAGTATTATACTAGTGAATGTCTAAAAAACCATACGAAAATTATGTTTGTTTTAAAACTTGAGATTACATAGAATTATCGTCGTCGTCGTCATTATTATTATTCTAATTCTATGTTTGACTTTTGCTTTACATTTGTACAAGTTGGCTCCAAGTCTCACCCAGAGACCTCAAGAGACAACAAGTTGGAAGCTCGTGTTGGTGTTATGCCTAGGGTGCCATACATTTGGTTTTGTACTTAGTGTTGTACTAGTGAATGTCTAAAAAACCATACGAAAATTATGTTTGTTTTAAAACTTGAGATTACATAGAATCGTCGTCGTCGTCGTCGTCGTCGTCATTATTATTCTAATTCTATGTTTCACTTTTGCTTTACATTTGTACAAGTTGGCTCCAAGTCTCACCCAGAGACCTCAAGAGACAACAAGTTGGAAGCTCGTGTTGGTGTTATGCCTAGGGTGCCATACATTTGGTTTTGTACTTAGTGTTGTACTAGTGAATGTCTAAAAAACCATACGAAAATTATGTTTGTTTTAAAACTTGAGATTACATAGAATTATTATTGTTATTATTATTATGTGTATGTTAGTATACTGAACAGATGTGCTGTCTTCTCTCCTTGCTTTTCACATCACTGTTGCAGTGCATCAGACCTAATTTGTCACATGACCCCCTCCCCCCTCCAGTCAACTTCTTCTCAAATCTTCCTCCCCAAAATGTCACCACTTTGAATTCTCTCCCTCCTTGCAGCCGTCAATTTATAACTATTCAAGAGGAATATTAAACTGTATCAATCTCACTAGTATCAGAAGGCCCGAAAAGGCCAAGGTCACAGCTTCTTCTTCCTTCAGATCAGAACAGTAAAAAAAACAAAAGGTAAATCATTCAGGTACAGTGATGGTTTGACAGAATTGTTAGAGCAATGGGCAAAACACCTTATGATATTTAGTTCTAGTCCTTTATGTTCTGAGTTCAAATCCCACCTATGTCAACTTTGCCTTTTCTCTTTCCAAGATTGATTAAAATAGAGTACAAATGAGTACTGGGTCAGTTCATATATATATATATATATATATTATAGATAGATGTGAAGGCGCATGGCTCAGTGGTTAGAGCGTCGAACTTACGATCGTGAGGTTGTGAGTTCGAATCCCAGGCCAGGCTGCATGTTGTGTTCTTGAGCAAGACACTTTATTTCACGCTGCTCCAGTTCCCTCAGCTATAGGAATGAGTTGCGATGTCAGGGTCAGTTTATATTCATATATATATATAGATAGATGTGAAGGCACACGGCTCATGGTTAGAGCGTCGAACTTACGATCGTGAGGTTGCGAGCTCAAATCCCGGATCGGGCTGCGTGTTGTGTTCTTGAGCAAGACACTTTATTTCACGTTGCTCCAGTTCACTCAGCTGTAGAAATGAGTTGTGACGTCACTGGTGCCAAGCTGTATTGGCCTTTGCCTATCCCTTGGATAACACTGGTGGCGTGGAGATATGCATGGGCGACTGCTGGTCTTCTGTAAACAACCTTGCCTGGACTTGTGCCTCAGAGGGGAACTTTCTAGGTGCAATCCTATGGTTATTCATGACTGAAGCTGGTCTTTACCCATTTATATATATATATATTTATATATATCTATATCGGGGGAGAGTCATTCTCTTTTGGTGCCTTATAATTTAACACACTCACCGATAAAATTTCCACATATGTCTTTTTTATTTTTCTAAAATTTTCGTTGTGTCTTGCAACCTTTTCAATGGTTGTTGACTCTCAAAACTATTGAAACAACAGAATATGCTTCAACACACGAACTCACATAAAGAATCTTGCAAACCAAATCCCAAAACGATATATATATATATATATACATGCACACACACACACACACACACACATATATATATATCACGTGACCGACCAGACCATCAGACGTTGTTACACATCGCTGGTCACAATGCGTTCGCATTGTTTTAGCCTTCAAATGATGCCACCCCACTGGCTAAGCGAGCAGGCCAACAGAAGAAAGAGTGAGAGAAAGAGTGGTGAAAGAGTACAGCAGAGATCACCACCCCCTGCCGGAGCCTCGTGGAGCTTTTAGGTGTTTTCGCTCAATAAACACTCACAACACCCGGTCTGGGAATCGAAACCGCGAGTACGCTGCCCTAACCACTGGGCCATTGCGCCTCCACACATATATATATATCACGTGACCGACCAGACCATCAGACGTTGTTACACATCGCTGGTCACAATGCGTTCGCATTGTTTTAGCCTTCAAATGATGCCACCCCACTGGCTAAGCGAGCAGGCCAACAGAAGAAAGAGTGAGAGAAAGAGTGGTGAAAGAGTACAGCAGAGATCACCACCCCCTGCCGGAGCCTCGTGGAGCTTTTAGGTGTTTTCGCTCAATAAACACTCACAACACCCGGTCTGGGAATCGAAACCGCGAGTACGCTGCCCTAACCACTGGGCCATTGCGCCTCCACACATATATATACATATACATATATATATACATATATATATACATAATATATACATATATATATACATATATATATACATATATATATACATATACATATATATATATATATATATATATATTAGATTTCAAATTTTGGTACAAGGCCAGCAAGTTCAAGGGAAGGGGTAAATCAATTATATTGACCTCTATGCTCAACTGGCTCTTATTTTATCAACCCCACCTGTAGTACGAAAGGCAAAGTCGACCCTCAACAGAATTTGAACTCAGAACGTAAGGACAGACGAAATGCTGCTAAGCATTTTGCCTGGCATGCTAACGATTCTGCCAGCTTGTCACCTCATATTTACATACATATATATTAGAAAGAAAGAACAAACAGGTAAAACGGGTAGTAGCAATTTGGAGCATGGAATTTATAATCCAAGCGTAATTGCAGAGTTCTTAGAGTAAATAAGGGATTAAGAAATTGCGCATAAGAGACTTTATTCACAATTTCTTAATCCACTATTTACGCTGCAATTACGTTTGAATTAGGAATTTGTTGTTCTAGAGTGACTCCACGTATTTTACCTGTTTGTTCTTTCTTTCTAATGTATACCTACCTGCTCAATGATGAACCCAGCTGCAACACCACTCTTGTTTCAGTCGCAGTTCAGGTCAGAGTTTTGGTGGTAAACCAACCTGAGCACTTATTGTATATGCCTATAACATTACGTCATTACATGAAGTTTTACCTGTACAATGTGTGTGTATATATGTACATATATTATATATATATGTACATATACATAATGTATATATATTACATGTGTGTGTGTATATATATATATTATATGTATATATATATTATATATGTGTGTGTGTGTGTGTGTTTTATATATATATACATGTATGGGCAGTGTGTGTGTATGTGTATATATATAGGTGTGTGTGTATATATATATATATTATATTTATATATATACACTGATATTCTTACCTCTGGTACTTTTACTAAGTGTAAAATGGAAGAGATAGAGATCTATCGCTGGATAGGCGTTAGCTAATCGCTGTCCCTCAATGGACTGATATCCTTTCTCTGCAGTTAGCAAACTTTGTCGAATTAAATGCCTTGCTTGGAAACACTTGCTCATGATGTAAAGGTTGCCTACATGATGTCACATGTAAGTCATCATCATCAGCATCCGTTTTCCATGTTGGCATGAGTTAGACAGTTTGATAGAAGCTAGCAAAGCCAAGCATTGCACCAGATTCCATAGTCTGTTTTGGCAGGGTTTCTACAGCTGGATGCCCTTCATAATGCCAGCCATTTTACAGAGTGTACTGGGTGCATTTTACTTGACACCATCACCAGCACTTTTTATGTGGTAGATTGTTATTAATATTAGTAAAGAAAGTTAGTCTGCAAAAACTAATTATGGTCCTGTGTCCACAGAAAATGTGAAAAATATAAATATTATTTTATGTGTTTTAATTAATGTATTTTAATAATATCCTCTTTAATTTTTTTGTTTTTTGTTTTATTTTCCAAATATCAGATATTCGTCGTGGCGATGGAAACAGAAATAACATGGGATGATATGAACTTTATACACTGATCCAACAAATTGTAACTCCACAGAAATGAAAGAAAACTGAATTTGAAATCTTTTAAATGTGCTGGTTTTGTAAATCAACTCTAATAATAACAATAATAATAATAATAATGATAATTAGTTTCACAAAATAATTTACTAAATTATTTTATTGAACTACCCCCCCACTGCCATTCCTTTTCCTTTTTTTCTTCCTTTTCCCTGAGTAAATCAATTACTCACAAGACTTTATTTTGTATTAATGTTTTATCTGAAATAAAAACTGCATACAGAACATTTTGATTATGTATAAAATAAAATATTTCTTTTGATTTTATTGTAATTGGTGTCATCATCATCATCATGATTGTCATGATGATCATCATCATCATTTTACATCGCATTTGCCCAATGTTTCTTAGCATTCTCCACACCATCTGGCAATATAGAAAACCAACCAATTTTGTTGTTGGGTTTGTTTTACGATGTGTACTGGCTACGTTTCAATTAATTAGCCGCTTGTATATTTGGAATCACCATCGCAAATAACCCCAAGAACAGGTTTAACTTGCAAAATAAAAGGGTTTTTTTTTTTATATATCTTATTTTTATTATTATTATTTTTTGGCCAGTTTTATATATAAGTATAGTAAAGAAAGATATTAAAACACAGACAACTTGAAATACAGATTTTATTGCTGAAAAAACAAGTTAGAAATATGTCTCTGATTTCAGGCATAAGATAAAATCTTTGTGTGTGTGTGTGTGAGTGTGTGTATACATCTTAACATGTATATTATTATATACCAGTTTGTGTTATTGCATTAACCAAGGTCAGAGCCAATATTGGTTACACACACACACATATGTACACAGATAAATACAAATATTTATATGTATATATATATACACACAAACACACATACATATATATATATAAAACATATGTACATACTTATATACACATATATATATGACACATTTATACTCATATACATATATATTTTAAACAATATAGTATGATGAATCCAAAATGTTGATACTGGAGTGCAAACCAGTTCTGAAGTTAACAGTCAGACAAGATATTTGCATATTAAATAGCATTCATTCAAATTTCCAGTCCTCCTGTTTTGAATGATTCTTGAATTTCATTTCTTCCTGGTTAGTCAGGCTAAGTATACCTTCCAAGGACCATTGTTCTCATAAATGGGGCAACCTGCAAAAAAAGATAATGTTTCACAAGTTAGACTGGCTCGACAAAACTGCAGTTGTATCAGCGTAAAGATACTAAAGATGGCCGTGTTGCAATTTGGTGACATTGTGTGTCTCGATGGCCCTGAGAGCTATGCCAGAGGAGAGCAAGTTCCTGGTAAGGCTTTCACATGTTGGACAGGTCAAAGGATAGAGGCCAAACTAGTATGTTGGTTGCACAGACACATATATGTACACACACACATATATTTCATATGGCATAAAACAAAAATGACTCTCCCCAGAAAGGTTTTTTTTTTTCCAAGGTCTGGGGTCTCCTGCCCCTAAGCCCTAGACCATCACCTAATCACCCTTACCCGTCTTGTTGCTTAACAACAACAACTGGTACTGATTTTATCGACCCCAAAAGGATGAAAGGCAAAGTCGACCTCAGCGGAATTTGAACTCAAAACGTAGCAGCAGACAAAATACTGCAAAGCATTTCACCCGGTGTGCTAATGATTCTGCCAACTCATCACTTTAATAATTTGTTATTTTTGAGCTTTCTGATAAAAAATAACCAGGAGAATTCATCTACGAAGCAATTGCCTCAGCTCCCCTTCAGGGTTGGCGAAAGCGATGTGGTGGACAATGAAAAACCTGGCTGATGACAGTCAAGGCTGATCTGGAACCCAACCTAGGCCCCCATATCTACGGCGTTCACCGCTGGAATAAGGAGTGGTTGGAGATCAAGCGGTCGTTAGCCTCAAATTGCCAGGCCTGGTCGGCGTTTGTGAGAGATGCAGCATTGAGGATGAATGAAGCCAGCTCAACCCACCCCGGGTGAATGCTGTCAAGTCACTTTAATAATAATAATAGTAATCATCATCATCATCACCACCACCAACCTCCTCCTCTGTTTCTTTCAACATTCGTTTTTCATGGGCTGGATGGTTTGATCAGAGCTGGTAAGCAGGAGAGCTGCACCAAGTTCCAATCTAATTTGGCATTGGTTTCCATGACCGATGCCCTTCATAACATCAACCACTTTACAGAGTGAGCCAGGTGCTTTTCATGTGGCACCAGCACTGAGCTCTTGCAGGCCAATCTTCTTCAGCAGGGGGAGCGGCATTAACACTTCTGCTGTGGAGGACAGGCCTTCTTGTGTATAGCAAGGCGACCAGATATTTTGGTCCTTTGTCATCTCCTCCAAAAGGTTCGGTGACCCGAGGGTGTTCTAATTCAAGACCAAATGTCCTTGGAAGGGAATTTCTGTCCATCACCTACTTTTCGTAATAGAATTACACAATATCAAGGTAAATGGAGACCCCTTTAACACATGACAGCATGAGAAAATAAATACTGATTTCAAAATTTGGCACAAGGCCAGCAATTTCTGGGAGTTGAGGTTTTAGTCAATTACATCAACCCCCATGCTGAACTGGTACTTATTTTATCAACTCTAAAATGATGAAGGACAATGGTGGTGGTGGTGGCAATGGGGATGATGGTGGTGGTGGTGGCAATGGTGATGATGATGATGATGATTTTTACTTTTGACAATATTTGTATAATAGTGTATCAAGAAGAACTTACCTCATTTATATCTCCAAGAGCATCTGTTACCATTTTCTCTATGTTTCTCATGATGGCAATCTTCTGAGAAGCTGCCAATGGATATGTGACTGTTTGCTGACATGAATTCTACAAAACAATTCAAAGAATTTTATAAGAATACATTTTTAAAAATATTTAACACGTTCACTGCCACAGAAACGTTAGCACGCCACGCGAAATGCTTAGCGGTATTTCGTCTGCCAGTACATTCTGTATTCAAATTCCGCCGAGGTCAACTTTGCCTTTCGGGGTCAATAAATTAAGTACCAGTTACACACTGGGGTCAAATGTAATCAACTTAATCCCTTTGTCTGTCCTTGTTTGTCCTCTCTGTGTTTAGCCCCTTGTGGGTAGTAAAGAAATAGGCATTTGGTCTGCTGGTACATTCTGTGTTCAAATTCCGCTGAAGTCGACTTTGCCTTTCATCCTTTCGGGGTCGATTAAATAAGTACCAGTTACGCACTGGGGTCGATATAATCAACTTAATCCGTTTGTCTCCCCTCTATGTTTAGCCCCTTGTGGGTAGTAAAGAAATAAGAAACTGAAGAAACTTGTGTGTTTGTTTCCTACTACAGCCGGACCATAAGTTTTGGTTTGTTTACATCCTAGTAACTTAGCAGTGTGGCAAAAGATACTGACAGAACAAATATCAGACTTTGTAACATATAACATATAGCTGACTGATGCTTGAATTATCAACCACCAGAAAACTACCCAAAATGAAGTAGTTTTTAGTTTCATGAATTCCTTATAACTACAAGCGATTAGTGAAGGCGCATGGCTCAATGGTTAGAGCATAGAGCTTACAATCGTGAGGTTGTGAGTTCGATTCCCAGACCGGGCTGTGTGTTGTGTTCTTGAGCAAGACACTTTATTTCACGTTGCTGCAGTTCACTCAGCTGTAGAAATGAGTTGTGATGTCATGGGTGCCAAGCTGTATCGGCCCCTTTGCCTTTCCCTTGGATAACACTGGTGGCATGGAGAGGGGAGGCCGGTATGCATGGGCGACTGCTGGTCTTCCACAAACAATCTTGCCCTGACTTGTGCCTGGAAAGGTAACTTTCAAGGTGCAATCCCATGGTCAGTCATGACCGAAGGGGGTCTCCTCCTACAAGTGATTATTATTGTAAATAAGTTTCATTCATTTGTTTGGTTTTACGTCCATTTTTCAATGCTGGCATGGGTTACATAAAACTTGTCAAGACGGATTTTCTACAACTGGACGTTCTTCTCACCAATCCTTACATGTGTAATAAGATTTTTTTTTTCATTTCACTGGCTATTTTACTTAGTGGAGATTGCAAAAAAAGTTTCTGTTTTCATTCAGTGTTAAAGAGGAAACCATGTAATAACACTCATAAACCCATGCTCTCACATGTTTCTCTCATACTCTCATATATATCTTTTATCTTTTACTTGTTTAACTCATTAAACTGCAACCATGTTGGGACACAGCCTTGAAGATTCTTGTTTTTTTTCTTTTTAAATCTGATACATTTTCTACCTTGCCAAACAGTTAAATCACAGGGCATTTTCACACGAACACCAGGTGTCAAGTAGTGTTGGGAGACAAAAACAGACACATACACACACATACATGAGGCTTCTTTCAGTTTCTGTCTACCATATCCACTTTCAAGGCTTTGGTCAGCCCAAGGCTATAGTAGAAGACACATGTCTAAGGTGTCATGCAGTGGGACTGAACCCAGAATCGTGTGGTTGGGAAGCAAGCTTCTTACCACATAGTCATATGTTTGCCTGTACATATATCGGGTTCTCAGTTTCCGTCTAACAATCCATCCACAAGACATTGGTTTTTCTGTGGCTATAGTGGAAAATACATGCCCAAGTGTCACACAATGGGACTGAACTAAGACCCATGTGGTTATGAAGCAAACTTCAGAGCCACAGAACCAATTAGTCTCCCTAGCAAAGAATTGAACCGTAGTCTTTAGCCTGACAGCTGAGATACTGATGAGGTTACACAACATATTCTTATAAATAGGTTTACATGTCTGTATTTAATATTCTTTTATTCTCGTAACTGTTTCAGTCATCTGACTGCAACCATGCTGGAGCACAATCTTAAGGGGAGTTTTAATCAAACAAATCGACCCCAGGACTTGTTCTTTGTAAGGGCTAGTATTTATTTTATCAGTCTCTTTTGCTAAACCGCTAAGTTATGGGGACGTAAACACACCAGAACTGGTTGTCAAGTGATGGGGGCAGTACAAACACAAGACACAAATATATATATATATATATATATATATAAGGATAAGATCGATATTTAAACACCGATCTTAACAGGTGGCCAGCATGGGAATAAAAACCTTTCAAAGGTAATAATTATTTAAAATTGTAATTTAGGGTATCTAAGAGATACCACCACGCTGGAAATAGCAGTCAATACCTAAATTAGATACCCTAAATTATAATTTTAATTATATATATATATATATGTCGGTCTTCTTTCAATTTCTGTCTACCAAATCCACTCACAAGGCTTTAGCTGGTCTGAGGTTATAGTAGAAGACACTTGCCCAAGGTGTCACACAGTGGGACTGAACCCAGGTCCATGTTGTTGGGAAGTAAGCTTCTTCCCATACAGCCATGCCTGCACCTATACGGACATTTTGAAAATACCACACGGAGTGACGTGCAGCACCCTGCACAATTATGGGCTGCCCTTTGGCAAGGTACATCTGTTCAGCCACCCTGCCAGTAATACAGTGAAGTCATGGGACTGCAGCATGGCAGATTGTGAAGAGATAGTGGAAGAACTCAACTAAATGAAAGGTGCTTCTTACTTTGGTGCAAAGCAGAGGAATCCTTGAAGATCAATGGTCGGGAACATCAAGCTCTCTCAAGAGAGTAACTGCAACACATCCCTAGGGGTGGCATCCACGGTTGTGTAATCACTATGACTCAAGCT
This sequence comes from Octopus sinensis, assembly GCF_006345805.1. Lineage (NCBI taxonomy): Eukaryota > Metazoa > Mollusca > Cephalopoda > Octopoda > Octopodidae > Octopus > Octopus sinensis. The sequence goes on along the minus strand of NC_043013.1, from coordinate 45,247,420 downwards.
CCCTATTCAAATTCATAATGATCTTTTCTATTCTAGGCACAAAGCCCGTAATTTTTGGGGAGGGGGCCAGTTGATTAGATCAACCCCAGTACGCAACTGGTACTTAATTTATCGACCCTGAAAGGATGAAAGGCAAAGTTCACCTTAATGGAATTTGAACTCAGAACACAAAGACAGACGAAATACCACTAAGCATTTCGGCCAGCGTGCTAACGTTTCTTATTTCTTTATTGCCCACAAGGGGCCAAACATAGAGGGGGCAAACAAAGGTAGACAAAGGGATTAAGTCGATTACATCGACCCCAGTACATAACTGGTACTTAATTTATCGACCCTGAAAGGATGAAAGGCAAAGTCGACCTCGGTGGAATTTGAACTCAGAATGTTAAGACGGTCGAAATACTGCTAAGCATTTCGCCTGGCGTGCTAACGTTTCTGCCAACTCACTGCTGGAAGTGGATGGAGACGGTGAATAATGGAATTGGATGGAGACAAAGAGTCACAGGAATCTGTGAAAGCAGCAATAAAAAAAAATTTAATACTTGTTTGACTAAAAACCCTTCAAGGCAATGCCCCAGCATGGCCGCAGCCAAATGACTGAAACAAATAAAAGAATGAAAGAAAGTTGACATAAAATTAATAACAAATACATAAAATGCTATACTTACTCTTACTTTATACCAAAAATTGATTGATATGGTGACACCCTTTTGGGGTAGTGATTCAATCTGGTGCCACCTGAGCCAAAATAGAAGAAAACAAAAAAAAATCATTGTAAAGAATTAAAAAATGAAAGAAAAGGGAAATAAAGGAAACTTCTAACAATACAGGGAAGTTGTAAAAGTTCTGCAATGGTGATAAATATTGTTTTATTAGTGGGGGAGAAATGGCAAAATAAAATGGGAAGTGAAACACATACCAATATATAGGAATATATAACACATCCCCAGGATGTAATGTAGCTTCAAATCCTTTTAATTCAAGAACTTTGGGAAATTTCTCTAAATTTGGATTCTCCAAGTTCACCTGTGTACAAATAAATAAATAATCACATTGAAATTATCTTCAAATTTAAAGATGAAATAAATTAACAAGGATTGAAAATTCCTTTATTTCATAAAATATTTTCCCATCACCACCTTTACTATTACCTAGCTTGTATATGACATATTGTGAAGGCATGTGGCTTAGTGGTTAGGGCATTCGGCTCATCATCGTAAGGTCGTGAGTTCAATTCCCGGCGGCGCGTTGTGTCCTTGAGCAAGACACTTTATTTCACATTTTTCTCCAGTTCATTCAGCTGGCAAAAATGAGTAGTACCTATATTTCAAAGGGCCAGCCTTGTCACACTCTGTGTCACGCTGAATCTCCCCAAGAACTACGTTAAGGGTACAGGTGTTTGTAGAGTGCTCAGCCACTTGCAAGTTAGTTTCATGAGCAAGCTGTTCAGTTGATCATATCAGCTGGGACCCTTGTCGTCACAACCGAAGGAGAGCTCCTTTTTTTATATGACATATTAAAACTAAGAACATTAAGGTTTCAATTTCTGTAGAAATGGTATATTGTGTGAAGAATATGGAAGAAGTAGGATATTCGTTGGTAGAGAGATATTGGTGTTTAATGTAAAATATCTACAGAAGCTGAAGAGAAATGGGTTCTGTGGATCCTCTGGGTGTAATGCAGATCTATAAAAGCTGAAAAGAAAGGGGTGGCTGTGTGGTAAGTAGCTTGCTTACCAACCACATGGTTCCTAGTTCAGTCCCACTGTGGGGAACCTTGGACAAGTGTCTTCTACTATAGCCTCGGGCCGACCAAGGCCTTGTGAGTGGATTTGGTAGACGGAAACTGAAAGAAGCCCGTCGTATATATGTATATAGATATATGTATGTGTGTGTATATGTTTGTGTGTCTGTGCTTATCCCCCCAACATCGCTTGACAACCGATGCTGGTGTGTTTACGTCCCCGTAACTTAGCGGTTCGGCAAAAGAGACCAATAGAATAAGTACTAGGCTTACAAAGAATAAGTCCTGGGGTCGATTTGCTCAACCAAAGGTGGTGCTCCAGCATGGCCACAGTCACTTGACTGAAACAAGTAAAAGAGTAAAAGAGAGAGTATATGGACCCTGGTGAAACTTTGCAGCTTACCAGCCCCAGTCAAGATGTCTTACCCTTACGAGCATGGAAACGAGATGCTACATGATAATGGTGATAATAAAAGACAGAAAACAGATGAAGTGAAGAAGTGGGTATCAGATTTAAGGACATCAGTTAATGTATGCAAGAGATACTGAGATATGACTGTATTGGATAACAAAATGGTTAATTTTCGCTGGATGGAACATACTGTATGCAGACAGTAGGAAATATATAACTACTAGTATTATAACCCGATTTCATTCGGGTCTTCTCGGACCACATTTTTAAAGATGAGGAATTTAAAAAAAAAACGAAAATTTTATCAAAAATTAAAAAGAAAATGAGGGTAAAAAGCACTCATTTTTTCACAATGAAAAATCGTTTCCTAGTAGTTGGAATTTTGTGACAAAATGTATGTTTATTAAGCACAACAGCCTGCAGTGCATGCCGCTGGGCATTAAAAGCCAATCGCACAAACCTAGAGGGGCTCTGGGCCCCCTTGAATCGATAAAAATTACTCTTTTTGCCATAGCAACCACATCTTTATAGCGTGCGAATTTTAACCATTGCGGTTCTCATCCTCACCACACATTTAGTATCCCTACCAATTTTCAGCTCGATTCTAACCTCGGTTTGTCCACCGTTAACCGTCAAAGCAAAATGTGCATGCAATTTTCGTCCAAGGACTGTTTCATAGATATAGGTTTTCCAACTTTGAAGAATGACTGAAGAAGATTGTATCTCAGGAGGTTTAACCTCAGAGACGAGATGACATTGGATTGAGAGGAGTGGTGGATACAGGGCTGTCCTATCTATGGCAACATAAGAAATGTTAGAAATATGATAGTGATGCAAAAATGGCAAGAAAAAAAAGAATATAAATTGTTGCCAGTCAGTAGCTGGAGGGAACACACAAACTCTTGGCATTCGCAAGATCTGTGTCTGAAGGACAAAGATATGGAGATACAACAGGGGGGAGTGAGGTAAAGGGAGTGGTCTGAAACTGATTTATTGCAGTAGTGGTAGAATACAATGTGTGAAGACGTAGCACAGATAGAGGGCCAATGGGCAGAACTTTAGTCAAACATGTAGGTGGATGTGGTTAGTAAACCAGCCAAGATATCTCAGCTGTACAACATACTGTGTGCTTGTGCCTTGTGAAAGGTTATCATTTGGAGCTGGTTTGAAAAGATAATAATAATGAAATTATTGTATACAGTGCTCAGGTGCACCACAACTTGTCAGAAAGTGTGTATAGAGTATATGCAGTAATGTACAAATGTCTGGGAAGTGAACAGTGTATGAGTCAGATACATGCTTGCGTGTGCATAGAGGGGAGAAAATCAGGTGTAGTGTTGGCGAATCTCAGGAAGCATGGAAGTTTTGAAGGATGCAGTGCTCCAAAAACTAACAACTGATGCCGGCAGTTTGTTTCATACTTCAGCAACTCTCAGCGTGAAAAAATGTTTCCGAAAGTCATGGGAGCTGTGCTGTTTTCTGACTTTGTAAATATGTCCACGGGTGTTAGATAGGTGGAGTTTGAAAAGGTGCTCAGAGTTATTGTTTATAAGATGGTTGATAATTTTATAGGTGTCGGCCAAGTCAGCTGCCAGACGTCGGAGTTTCAATGTGTCCATGCCCAGGGAAGTAAGGCGTTCAGAATATGGCAAATGCCTGATGGAGGGTATTCTTTTGGTTGCACGTCGCTGAACGGCTTCCAGACGATTGATATCCTGGGCAAGATAGGGGTTCCAGACCGGTGATGCAAATTCCAGGTGAGGTTGCACCATAGCTATATAAAGCCGTAGATAGATAGCCGGAGAGCGGCTCACAAAGGATTTGGTGAGTGATGCCAAGACACCTTCAGCCTTCTTGACAATTTTAGTGATGTGTTTTGTCCAACGCAAATCACTGTCGACAATAACACCCAGGTCGCGTTCACATGAAGACTTTTTGAGATTAGTGTTGTGGAGGGAGTAGGTGGACGCTGGTCTTAGTAACCATTTATTATGTCTTCAAAAATGCCTGAAGACGTCAAGTGAAAGCAGATGTACAGGTAATTTTTCTTAGCTAACACAATTTCCACGGCTAACTTTAAATTGTGCTTTTCTCAAAAGTGACACTTTGAAGTTACACCATTCAATTCACATCAGCAATACGATATTAAATGTGCAAGGTTGGTTTCAAATTTTGACACAAGCCAGCAATTCTGAAGGGAGAGGAGAAGTCAATTACATTGACCCCAGAGTCTAACTGGTACTTATGTTATTGACCCCCAAAAGGATGAAAGCAAAGTTGACCTCGGCAGAATTTGAACTTAGAACATGGAGACGAACGAAATGCCACTGAGCATTTTGTTCAGGGTGTTAACGATTCTGCCAACTCACTCTTTTACTTGTCTCAGTCATTTGACTGCAGCCATGCTGGAGCACCGCCTTTAGTCGAGCAAATCGACCCCACGACTTATTCTATCGGTCTCTTTTTCCCGAACTGCTAAGTGACAGGGACGTAAACACACCAGCATCGGTTGTCAAGCAATGCTAGGGGGACAAACACAGACACACAAACATACACACACACATATATATATATACATATATACGACAGGCTTCTTTCAGTTTCCGTCTACCAAATCCACTCACAAGGCATTGGTCGGCCCGGGGCTATAGCAGAAGACACTTGCCCAAGATGCCACGCAGTGGGACTGAACCCGGAACCATGTGGTTGGTTAGCAAGCTACTTACCACACAGCCACTCACTGCCCGATATTTATGAGTAAGATTAATTAATATTACACAAATCAACACCACATTACAGGATTCATTGATTCTCCATCAGAACTTAGTAACAACAAAACAATGAGACAACTAACCTGACTCTGTCGGTCATGTGGATGGTAAACTGGGAATGGGTACAAACTTTTGAACTGGTCAGGAGCGAAGAGAAGACATCGTTTGACACCTCTGAGTTGAGCGAAGAAATTTTGTTGTTCATCATAATGAACTGGTGTTATGTTACCTGGCAAAGTAAAACAACACAAAAATAATTCATATAATTGCATTCTAACGTTTATCGATATTTTTACATCCATAAATATAAGGTTACATAAATTTGAATGATTTACAGATTCTTTTAGAAGACATTTTACAGATTGGATATCCTTCCTGGTTATGATTTCAATTGAGAAGAACAATTTAACATAATCATCATTTTACGTCTATTTTTCCATGCTTGCATGGGTTAGAATGGATTTCTCCAACACAGCATTTTGCCCCTTGTTGTGGTTCCTTCTCATTTCCTTTGTAACGTTCAAAATCTTAAGATCAGTCATCACTACTTCTTCCTTTGTCTTCCTTCGTATTATTCTCCTTCAGCAAACTCCTTCCAACTGGATTCCTTGGTAATTCTTCACCAGTCACCCTCCATATGCATCACATGTCCGTACCCATGCCAATACAGTCTTCTCTCTTTTGTACATAGCAGCTGACTCAGATTATACCCAGCTTTCAGTCAGTTCATTTCTGCTCTATGATTCATGCACACTAACACTACACAGCAGAATTCTGCTTTAAGCACCTCATATAAACATTCCCCTTTTTTTAAAATATATTTTTGGAATTTTCAGAAAATATTTGCAAATTTGTGTTTTACACACACACGATTATACTTTTTACTCTTTTACTTGTTTCAGTCATTTGACTGAGGCCATGCTGGAGCACCGCCTTTTAGTCGAGCAAATCGACCTCAGGATTTATTCTTTGTAAGCCTAGTACTTATTCTATCGCTCTCTTTTGCCGAACTGCTAAGTTACAGGGACACAAACATACCAGCATCGGTTGTCAAGCGATGTTGGGGGGACAAACACAGACGCACAAACACACACACATGTATGTATATATATATACGACGGGCTTCTTTCATTTTCTGTCTACCAAATCCACTCATAAGGCTTTGGTTGGCCCCAGGCTATAGTAGAAGACACTTGCCCAAGGTGCCATGCAGTGGGACTGAACCCGGAACCATGTGGTTGGTAAGCAAGTTACTTACCACACAGCCACTCCTACGCCTACTTACCACACAACCAAAAAAATTAATTTTAATTTTTAGAATTTTTAAAAATCAGTTTAAAAATATGGACAGTCCAAATTTTGGTTCAAATCCCAGCAACAGACTATTAAATGTGTTTATGGGGGAGAAAGATATTGTAAAACTTCAATATGTCAGACTGACAAACAAATGAGGAAGGTATGAGATGGTCGTGAGATGTGCTAAAAATAACAGCTAAATAACCCTTAAATCATACATCAAAAATTTTTATTTTGGTCTTTGCATAATTTTATGAATTCTCATGTGTAAAACACAAATTCGAAAAATATTTCTGAAAATTCCAAAAAATAAAAAAGTTATGAGAGGTTTGCTTAAAATAGAATTCCACCCATTACACATCCATAAATAAGACAAACTAATCTCATTACTTTCCTGCTGGTAATCAGTCATACATTCTTCACATTCAGGGCTTATGTTTTGCTATCAAACACCATCACACTTTATACACAAACATCATACAATCTGCTCTTCATTGAGACAGAATCCTTGTGTCAGCCATGGTAATGGTAGATCCCTGAAGTTTTTACATTTTGTCTTTACACTTGCTCCTATGCTTTTAGGACAATCAACTCCACTAATTATTATGTCACCAACGTTAACAGAAGCCACAGAACTACTTGGAGCCTTTTAAGCAGCTGAAAGAATTTACTAAATTGGTTCCAGTATTTTACTGCTACTTATTTTAAGGACCTTGAAGAGACAAAATGCAAAGATGGTAATATCAGAAATGGAACTCAGAAAGTAAAAAGATGAAACTAAACAATATAAAGATTTGATGCTCTGCAGATTCTTATCCTTAATACTGATTTCAAATTTTTTTTTTGGGGGGGGGGGGTAAATTGACTACATCAACTCCAGTGCTCAACTGGTACTTATTTTATGGAAATTGTAGCTGTGATACCAGTGCCGGTGGCACGTAAGAGAACCATCCGAACGTGGCCGTTGCCAGCGCCACCCCAACTGCAGTTATATATATATATATATATATATATATATATATAACTGCATGTGTGTTGCTATGTCTGGTGTTGGTCTGTTTACATCCCTGTAACTTGGCAGTATGGCCAAGTACAGATAGGACAAGTACCAGGTTTAAAAGAATAAGTACTGGTGTCAATTTGTTTGACTGAACACTTGAAGGAGCTGCCCCAGCATGGCCACATTCCAATGATGCAAACAAACAAAAGATTAAAGATACTGACGCGATGCTTCAGAGTTACAGGGGGAAGAGAAACGTGATTTTGCATCTTTCATCCATTACCTAACAGTTAAATGAAATAACTGCAACCAAAAACTGAAAGTAGACTGCAGTCTGTGGTTATGAAGTGTTCAATTCTACTGTAAAAATAGTTTTCTTAATAAACTACCCTTATTATTATTATTATTGTAATTAAATAAATGACAAGGGAACAAGAATTATGAATCAACTTTATTAGCTTACAGCTGTTTCTGCTATAGGACACAGTGCAGTCAGAACAGAGTGCTCGCACATCACCTTATTGCTTCCCTGGGGCTTCTAAAATGAAGTACATGTTTATTTGGGGAAGCATTTAGATACCTGCCTTCTTAATATTGATATATTTCCACAGTAAATTCTCAAGTACAAGCTACTTAAAGGCTCAACCTCTCAACATCAACTTACCTGCCATTCCAACCAAAAGCAAATTTGAAGATAATGGGCCCCAGTTATTTTCCTTCTGTTGCTTTGAAATCCACCGCCAGTTGAAAGAGACAAAATCTTGAACAATTTTATCTCCAACCCCTTCTGTTAGGGGTTGCTGCAGATATAACCAGCTGGAATAATTCAATAAACAGACACAACAAACTTTTATTAATAACCACACAATTACATTAACGAAAATATAATAATATTAACAAAATAGAAATTATATTATGAAAGCTGGCATGCTTCTCTGAGATTATTTCTTTTGGTAAACAAACTATTTAACACCAGTTTTTTTTTGTTTTTTTTCGTTTTTTTTTTTTTTTCTTTTACTCTTTCTTCTCTGGCAGCAGCCTCTGAAATATCTCAGCTTACATCCAGTTTTCCTAATCCATTCTGTTAACATATAGTGCAAGTGTGGTTGCATGGTTTAAAGAGTCTGCTTCCCAGCTATGATGGTTTGGGGTCCAGTCCTGCTGCAAGTGTCTTCCACTAAAGCTCTGGTTCATCCAAAGCCTTGTGGGTGAATTTGGTAGAGAGAAATTGAAAGACAATATGTGTGTGTGTGTGTCTCCTTTTTTGACATCACATGATAATTGTGAATGAGTGTCATTACCATACAACCAGAGTCATTCATTTCCAATATTTTGTGTGTAAACATGTAATGGTCATGGGGGAAATATAACCTGGCTCAGAAACAGGTGAGGGCTGGCAATGGAAAGAGCATCTGGCTGTAGAAAATCTGTCTCAATAAATTGTCTGATTCACGCAAGCATGGAAAAGTGGACATTAAAATGATGATGATTCTATCAGCATATCCTCTATTCTTGATTGTCAATTGCAGAGCAAAGATACATTGAGCTCACTCCATACTTCAGAATTCCATTATCCATTATACACCAAATAAAGAATTACAACAGATTGAATTACAAGGATGCCATGTAACCAAAGTGTGTCACTGCCAAAAAGCTGTATCTCAGGCCAAATCAATGCTCAAAACAGTTGCCGCTCAGCAAAGGTGTCTAAATCAGTGGCTCTCAACTCGGGTCCACATAACCCTTGAGGATCCATAAGATTTAGTTGTTAAAAATTATTTGCAATAAATCAATTATACTTCTACAATATACAAAATATTTTTAATAATTTCTTTCGTACAATTTCTAATAATATTTAATTACAAAAATATAATGGGGTCTGTAGGAGTTCAGCATAGCAAAATATGAATTAAACGGGTCCACAGGCAAAAAAAAACAAAAAAACATGAGAACCAGTGGCCTAAAATGTTGTTATGACTTTTGGCCTTTTCTAAAAAATGCTTTTAAATTTTAAACATTAGCAGGTCATTGAGAAATTGATGGTTTTTGCAATAGTCCATTATATCATGATGTAATTTTTGCTTACACAAACATTACCAGTGATGGACATATGGTAGGTGGTGATGGTGGGTATTTTTATATGTAAGATATAATATTCACATGGACCATGAATAATTTATACTGAAACACAAAAGAAACGTCACACACATACTAGATAGAAACCAGTTTATTAACAGACAGTCATAGTATTGATTGAAGAGTGCTAATTAAGAAACTGTTCTTTCCTAATGATAAAACGTCATTTCCTGAAACATGTTTGATGGCACACGGGTGCCTTTCATACCCATGAGTCAACGTTTTGCACATGCATCATGCGTTCTATAATGATGTGTTCGCGAGCATTACCATGTTCATGGAAAGTGAGCGAACTTGAATCCTACATGCAATCCTTGTGGTTTCAAAAGAGAGTGGAGCTGTGGGTCAGTGACATCTTCCTGATGTCAAATTACCTAGAAATGTGATAAAATCCATACAACCTCAATATCGTGTGTGGAACAAATAATCTTTTGCAGTGCAACGTTTATTTAGCAGTTCAATATATTACAAGTTTATAAATTTCAAATGTAGCCCTTTATTTAAAGAAGTTGCTGATCCTTGGCCCAAAGTTTGTAAAGAGGTTTTTGACTTCTGGAAATGCCTAAAGCTTGTTTCACTGCTAAAGCATTATGTCCTTGATACTGATTCTCAAACTGTTATAATTAGGTTTGTTATTTGTGCTATTGTTGCTATTTAGCACCAGGTCAGACCCAATTGAGCAGACATGATCAAGTGCAATCCAGCAATGACTACTTCATCTTAGTTTTAGTTATACAGTGTATCTAGAATCACAGTATTTCCTCTTTTACATTACTTTCTTTTGTAAGGATGTCAGGGAGTGCTGGCTGCTGTTTCTAACAGGTTCGAGGTCTCGTGTTTGATCCCACTGCATATCATGGACAAGTCTTGTGAGTGAAACTTGGTCGATGGAAAACTTCTTGGAAGTAGATTGGATGGTTTCTAGTTATAAATCAAAGGTCCATGTTAAGACTCCCTTGTACCATTTGATGGTATGGTCCAATTTTGGAAGCAGCACAAAGACATTATCATTGACATGTTTTACAGTATTGAGTTGAAATCCTACTATACATATGTACAGCTTGGAAAGAATGGACTCTACCATAATAAATTGACATGGACTATACCATTTCAGGTTATGAAACTCATCAATCCCATCCAGATATGCATCATATAAAAGAAGCAGTTAATGTGCGCAACTCCTGACTACATGGTCACAGGTTCAGATCTTATGTTCTTCACATGGTAACCCTGAACAAGGCACACAACTATGACTGATCCAATTTACCTGACTAATACAAACGAAAACAGATTTCAATCTTATTTTCTGGTTGAGTGGTTAGCAGTGGGGGGGGAGGACATGTGGATGCAGTATGGCCAAATGGTTAAGCAGTTTGTTTCGCAATCACAAGGTCATGGTTTCAATCTCACTTTGTGGTATTCTTGGGTAAGCTTTGTGAGTGAATTCTCAGCCACTTACAAACCCACTTCATCAAGCATGGAAAATTGAAGTAAAACAGTGAAAAAGACACAAAAACAAAATGACTCTCCCCAGACACAACAGGAAGTGAAAAATGCCTTTTTAAGAAAACACAGAGCACTTAGAAAATATTTTGAACTTCGTCAACGAAGTCAAATACTTACTGCTTCTTTGAACATTGTGCCTCTTTTAATTTCTCTACAAACTCTGGGAATGACATCTGCATCTGAATTGTAGGTGGGACAAAATCTTTCTGTTGTGGAATTTTTCTTGCTTCATAATATTTGAAATAATAATTGTCTGATTGATAGACTGTGAATTGTGTGTTAGCCATGTTGTCTGACAAATAATCTAAGTTCCAATGAAGAGCAGAGTCTACAAGACCAGACCCCGTTAAGACAACTGGTTGCTGGAGAGAAAAAAAAGAAAGGACAAAAGCAGACATTAATTCAGTTGGTCTATTCCAATTTCTTTTAAAATATTTTAAAAAATTTTAATTATTTTGTTACTGAGCACAACCTTAATTTTGTAGTAGACAAGAAATTCGAAATTATGACATTTATGCCTTTCACATGGATATCTTAGGGTAAGTGAGATGAAATTGGTTTGACAAAGAATTGAACCTGCATTGTGGGTTTTACTTTCAAGAGACCGACTTCTTGGTTTGCAACAATTGCCACAATTTCTCTAAAATAATCAGCCTATAAATATTGATGTGTGTGCTTCCAGAATTAGGACACGCTGATTGCCAGAAACATTTCCAAAAATATAATCTTCTATTGGAAGTGTGTCAAGGGGAAGTTAGTCAATCTCTCTCTTCCCCTAACTCTCTCTCTCTCTCTCTCTCTCTCTCTCTCTCTCTCTCTCTCTCTCTCTCTCTTCCCCTAACTCTTTCCCTTTCTTCAAGTACAATTTGCCTAAGGTCAAACACACACATACAAAGTGCAATAAATATTTAATCATGAATCCGAAACTGAAGTTGTACTGGTTAGCTCACTAGAACCTACAACCAGTGTTCAGTACTACACAGCTGAAGGAAGGCTTAAGAAATTCACTTGCCAATCACAACATAACCAGGTTCAATCCCAGTGTGCATTGCCTTAGGCCAAGTATCATCTACCAGCAGCCTCAGGTCAAACAAAGCCTTATGACTGAAATTAGATAAATAACTGTGGATCTTTTCGGTTTGAACGGCAGTTTTTAACATAATTTCTAGGTAACTAAAATATTTTTAACTTCGTATACTGGTAGAATGTGTTTATAAAACATCTTTTTCTCTCGGCTTTATTGAGAAAATTCTATAGTTTGTAAGATATTTGATGGTTTTTTCTTCAATTTCTGCAATTTCAACCATTCACTGGCGTCTATTGAGGTAAAAACATTCTGTGCCGTATGAATATGTCCCTCGTTTAAGAAACAGATTGGGTTTATTTACATTTGTGAAGAAAAAAAGATACCCTTCACCCCACCCCTAATTCTGACCCTAACCCTAAAACAGATTGAAATGCAATAGATCGATTCTAGGGTCATAATTATGGGTGACAATTTCATATGACACCGCTAGAAAAAACTGTCATTCAAACCGAAAAGATCCGAAGCTGTTCAGAAATCAGTTGGATTGATTTTGTGGTAAGAAGCTTGCTTCCCATGCATGCATTGGTCTATTTGCTGTGTTGATTTTTGATGAGTTGGACAGAATTTTTTGTGTTGCTTGGCAGCAGGTGTTATACTGGTAGAGACTATGTATTCAGACCTTAGCGAGTATGAGCTGTCCTCAGCAGAGGAGGAGCTCGTTAAGGTGGTAAATAGAATGGATGAGCTTTAGACAGGGGGATCACTCAGCTCGTCCGCCAATGAAGAGCACGGCTATCCACGTGAAAAAAAAGAGGGCAATGAACTGGCAGAAATGTTAGCACACCGGGCGAAATGCTTAACGGTATTTCATCTGCTGTGACATTCAGAGTTCAAATTTCGCCGAGGTCGACTTTACCTTTCATCTTTTCGGGGTCAATAAATTAAATACCAATTACGCACTGGGGGCAATGTAATTAACTTAATCCCTTAGTCTGTCATTGTTTGTCCCCTCTATGTTTGTCCCCTTGTGAGCAATAAAGAAATATATTATTGTACTTAGAGACAGGGAAAGGCTGGCAACAGGAAGAGCAACTGGCCATAGAAAATTTGCTCCAATAAACTCAGCCCAGGCCATACAAGCATGGAAAAAGAAATGTCAAAACAATGCCGTTGATAATGATGATGATAATGTTACACTATGGAGCAGAGGACCATTGTTTGTTTTCTCCAGAAATGGAGATGGTTTGAGTGTGAAGCTAGTAACCTCATCACAAAAGAAAAATTAATATGCTACAAAAACCATTTCACCAATGGCTAGATCAATGTGTAACACATCAAGCACTGGCTAGGAATAAAGAAGAATGTAGTTTGAGAGAGATTTGGCTCCTCTTTCTATCTGGCAGGTCATGCAACTGCAGATTTCTGCTGATGAAGAGCTGCTATATATATATGCACTGATTGAAAGTGCTAACATCTGGATGGAGGTTAAAAATAATATAAATCTCAAAGACAAAAAAAGTTTGATAGGAATAATAGGAACAAGATAAGAAAAATGAAAAAAAAAAAGGGTTGGAGTAATTGAGATAAATGACTCAAGAATTTCAAAGACTGATCTTGTAAACAAGTTGTTAGCAAGTTTCAAGATGAAGCCATTTCTACAAGTCTCTTCCATTACTCACCCATGTGGGCAGTGAAATTCTTTAAGAAACAGCATAAACAAAACAGAACATAAGAAAAAAAATAGTTCTGAAAACTAAGATTAGTTGCTGAATTTACCCCCAAACAGAAGTTCGGTATAGAGAAAAATAAAAAAAAAACAAAAACAACTATATATATTAAAAGGTTTGTGTTTCCTTGGTTAGAGTTTGTATAACTAAAATAGATGTGGAGAAAAATGAAGAACTGGAATAAAGTAGGTCAGAAATATTAGGTTGGCAACTCATAATGAATGAGATAAAAATTTATAATGAACCAAGGAATCTGTAATTTAATACTCTCTCTCTCTCTCTTTTACTCTTTTACTTGTTTCAGTCATTTGACTGCGGCCATGCTGGAGCACCGCCTTTAGTCGAGCAAATCGACCCCGGGACTTATTCTTTGTAAGCCCAGTACTTATTCTATCGGTCTCTTTTTTGCCGAACCGCTAAGTAACGGGGACGTAAACACACCAGCATCGGTTGTCAAGCAATGCTAGGGGGACAAACACAGACACTCAAACACACACACATATATATATATATATACATATATACGACAGGCTTCTTTCAGTTTCCGTCTACCAAATCCACTCACAAGGCATTGGTCGGCCCGGGGCTATAGCAGAAGACACTCGCCCAAGATGCCACGCAGTGGGACTGAACCCGGAACCATGTGGTTGGTTAGCAAGCTACTTACCACATAGCCACTCCTGCGCCTAATAGTGAACTTTCATGAAACAACCGAAGTGCCATGTGTCTGTGATGGATAAATAAGGTTCTGACATTTTCAGACTACCAGGATGAACACACACACACACACACACCACACACACACACACACACACATTTGAAAGAGTTTGAGTTAACATAGCTTGCTTCTCAGTCACATGGTGTTCCAGGTTCAGTCCTACTGCATGCCACTTTGGACAAATGACTTCTACTAAAGTCTCAAACTGACCAAAGCCTTCTGAGTGGATTTGGTAGACCGAAGCTGAAAGAAGCCTGTTGTATCTCTCTCTCTCTCTCTCTCTCTCTCTCTCTCTCTCTCTCTCTCTCCCTCTCATATATATATATATATATATATATATACTAGCAGTATCGCCTGGCGTTGCTCGGGTTTGTAAGGGAAATAACTATATAAGCATTTTTAGAGAGTTATAGCCAAAAAAATAGCAAAAAAATGCATTAAAAATGGGAAAAAAATTATGGTAAATTTTTTTTTAAATCGTTGACTCATTGTAGTTATTTTTAGAGAGTTACTTCCCTTATATAATAGCGAAAAAATGCATTAAAATGGAAAAAAATGATGGTAAATTTTTTTTAAATCGTAGACTCATCGTAGACGCGCGCTAATACCCATAAGGGCTCGATATGAATCACAACTATAAGATACCCGGTTTTGGTTAAACTGCACCGCAAAATGTGGGAGTAGTTAGGAATCTAAATCGTAGGAGACAGACACACAACTTGACTTTTATATATAAAGATATAGTGTGTCCGTGTCCCACCATCATTTGACAACCAATGTTGCTGTGTTTACATCCCCATAACTTAGCGGTTCAGCAAAAGAGCCCAATGGAATAAGTACCAGGCTTAAAAAATAAGTCCTGTGAGTCGATTAGTTCAATTTAAGCCCTTCAAAGCATTGCCCCAGCAAGGCCACAGTCATATGACTGAAACATGTATATATATATATTATATTAAATTAGAGATAAACCACTATTAGGCAAATCAAACAGTGAAAATCATAAGCCAATACATAGAAATAAAATTAATTAAAAAATATAAAAAATATAAAATATAAAAATCCAATTAAAATATTTAAATTAAAGTTAAAATTTTAAAAAATTATTTAAATTAATAATTTAAACTTATAAATTATAAATATATATATATTTTTATTATTATTTTATTAAATAATTTTTTTTATTTATATTTTTTATTTTTTTTATTTTTTATATTCATTTTTTATTTTTTTATACTATCAAAAAGTATTAAAAGTTTAATATAAGATAACTGTTGACGAAGTGTGAAGAAGGAAGTTACATTGAAAAAAGAATAAAAAGAAATATATAAAAATTAGAAAAAAGAATAATGAGGAAATATATATATATATATATATATATAGAGAGAGAGAGAGAGAGAGAGAGAGAGAGAGACGAATATAGATAGATAGATAGATAGATAGATAGATAGATAGATAGATAGATAGATAGACAGATAGATAGATAGATAGATAGATAGATATAACACACACACACAGAGGCGAAGAAAGAGAGACAGACAGACAGACAGAGGAATGGAGAGATAGGTTATAGAAATGCATTGTGTTTTCGATAGTGGAAATATTTTCGGGGGAGGAGGCCATGTTACAGACATAGAATTCTGAAGTGAGATTAGAAACGACATGATATTGACAGACGATAAAAGAAAGAAAGAAAGAAAAACATGATTAAGGAACGTTCTCTGTCTATTTATAGACCATATTTGCTAATCTACCCTCTTTGCCCGCAAACCCCCACCGCCCCCGTTACTTTCTTTCCCTACTCCAAACTTCCATAAACTTAATATATATATCTGCGGCAATTCTTTTACTGAAACCAGCACGTGACTAACTTCAACACCTTCTTTCTTCAACGCCGACACCTTTATAATCTCAGGTGTTCTTCGTAGAACCAAGATAAAAGGGAAAGGCGGAGGGAGGGAGGCAGGGGAAAAGAAGAAGACAACGCGAACACTGCGAGGGGGGGAAGTGAGGGAGAAGGTGGGAGGAGGGGAGTAGGTACAGAGAAAGAGAGGACGGCGACGGCGGCGGGGGGTGGAGAAGAAGACAACGCGAACACTGCGAGGGGGAAAATGAGAAGGTGGGGGGAGGGAGTAGGTACAGAGAAAGAGAGGACGGTGTGGGGGGAGAAGACAACGCGAACACTGCGAGGGGGGGAAAGTGAGGGAGAAGGTGGGGGGAGGGAGTAGGTACAGAGAAAGAGAGGACGGCGGCGGTGGTGGTGGGGGAAGAATACAAGACAAAGTGAGACTAGGAAGAAAGAAAGAAAACGGAAAGAAAAAAGGAGGGGGGAAGGTCGTCTGGTGGAGGGGGAGGGGGGAGAAACAGAAGGAATGAGGGGGAGAGGGAGAGGGGGGAGGGGGAGAAGGCAAAGTATAAATAAATAAAAAGTCAAGAAACTGCGCTTCACGAGAAAAAAAAAAGTTCAGCTCACCGATTGCCAACAAGATGTGTGTCTTTAGTCACGTAGACAATTTTTCGTTTTACAGCTGTTTGTAAAACAAACCGTCGAAACAGGATTTCCCTTTTTTGAATTAACAATTTCTGCTCGGCTTAAGCGACACAACATATCTCTCTACCACGTTTATAAATAAATGTGTGTGTGTGTGTGTGTGTGTGGTGTGTGTGTATGATTTCGAATTTACTTTTTTTAGAATTCAATAAAATGTTCTATTCGGTAAAATAATACCCAAAATTAACCCACATATATGTGTGTGTGTATGTATAAATATGTATATATATATATATATATATATATATATATATAAATATATACATATTTATACATATATATATACATATTTATACATATATATATATAATATATATATATACATACATACGACAGGCTTCTTTCAGTTTCCGTCTACCAAATCCACTCACAAGGCTTTGGTCGACCCAAGGCTATAGCAGAAGACACTTGCCCAAGATGCCACGCAGTGGGACTGAACCCAGAACCATGTGGTTGGTAAGCAAGCTACTTACCACTACTTGTTTCAGTCATTTGAGTAAGGCCATGCAACAGCATCGCCTTAAAGGGGGGTGGGGTTGTAGTCGAAAAAATCGACCCCCAGAACTTATTCTTTGTAAACCTAATACTTATTGTATTGGATCCCTGTGCCGAACCACTAAGTTGCGGGGATATATAGACACAGCAGCATCGGTTGTCAAGCGACGGTGGCGGAGACAAACACAGACACACACACATACATACGACGGGCTTCTTTCAGTTGCCATCTACCAAATCCACCAGCAAGGCTTTGGTCGGCCGTGCCACGCAGTGGGACTGAACCCAGGACCATGTGGTTGAGAAGCAAGTAGCCACGCCTATATATATCGGTGAAGGTAAAGAATACGTACACCCGGTATTTAGGGTTAGGGTTCGCCAAAAACGGGTGGTGTGCGTATTCTTTACCTCCCGCGATAAATATATATATATATTTACACACACACATCGTGTTTCTACGTTAATTTCCAATCTGATTGCTATTCTACGTGCCTCATTTTGTTTTTAATTTTCTTCCATTAGGGGTCGATAAAATAAGCATCAGCTGAATACAGGGTCGACTTATTCCCTAACTGAAATGGTCGACCATGTGTCAAAATAATATTAATATTATTATTTGGCAGTGTCATTAGCACGCGGTACTTAGCTCGTTCTAAAGTTCTGAGTACAAATTTTGCCGAGATCGACTCTGCCTTTCATCCTTTAGGGGGGCGATAAAATAAGTACCTACTGAACACTGGGCTCGGTGTAATCGACTAACCCCCTTCCCAAAATTTCAGGCTTTGTTCCTATAGTAGAAAGGATTATTATTATTATTATTATTATTATTGGACTGAATTTCTGAGTTAAAATCCCGCTGCAATCAAATTTGCCTTTTTTTTTTTTCTTTTTAAACAATAAAAATAAAAACTGAAGGGTATTTGACTGCTACATCTAGCAGGACAACTGGCTACATGGAGACGCCCTCGTTGGTTAATGGGATGTTATCGATTAGCTTTTATCTGCTCTTATCATGATTCTCCCTCATCCCACTGTCTATTTCATCAGACAGTACCTATCTAGCACTAAATTATCCAATATGACCTATTTTAAAGATAGTAGGATGTAATTTAAAGGCGATATGGCTGCTATTTCCAGCAAGTCGAACAACCGCGTTGTAGCCAACTGCAGTGGTCGGCACGGAAGGGCAGTGGATAATAATAGAATTGGTAATAACGGACGGACAAAATAACTTGTGTTTCAATATTTAATTTAGTTACATCTGTTACCAAGTTCAAATTACAGCAGGGAAGATTTTACCTTTCATGCATCGAGGAACGTTAAAAATAAATATTACTTGATCGAATCGCCCATACCCGTGATTCTCCAACTGGGGTCCATATAAGATTTTGAAGGATCTACGCAAGCAAAATAATAAACTGGGACCAATGTAATCTTTTAAGGGTCCATGAAAAAATTTTGCTATTGCAAGAAACAGCTAGGTTTCGTTCTCCCACGTTTTACATAGTTCAACCGACACCAGTGAATGTATGACGAACAAAGTAGGAAATTTGAAAGGCATATCTATGAAACTGGTTTTTAAGCATCAAATGGTTGTGGGAGTCCACCAGAATAAAAGAGTAATGAAAGGGGTTCACAGATTAAAAAAATAAAATGGTCACATCCAAAATATGTGGCTTTGAACAGTAGGAGGGGCGGAAGAGGCAGGCTGCTCCGGGCGACAATTTTAAGAGGACAGCACTTTGGGTCTGCTGTAAAATACTGCACAGGTTTGGGGCTCAGTGGTAGGAGGGGCAACCCCCTTTGCTAGTTGATAAAACAGGTACTATTTTGGGAGTGATTCGATATTATCGAGTCCCCACTCCAGAATTTCCTACCTTGTGTACACGCAAGAAAATATGTCAGAAATTAGTCGAGTATCAGACACAATATCAAGATATTGTTCCCGCTCTTTACGTTTCCAGTCCAAACCCTTTCCCCCACAACATTCTTTCATTCAAACTTCTTTAAGTCATTTTCTTTGGCAATTCTCCGCCGTTTTCTTCACTGCCGCCGCAGCCGACACATTTTTTTCAGGTGTTATCGATAGAACAAGACGGAAACAGAGGAGACAACACGTGCACAGCGAGTGAACGTGGGGGGGGAACAGAAAGGGAGGGATTTCGATATATTAAACTACGTACCAGTCAAGCAAGTACTAGAGTTGATTAAATTGACTTGCACCTCCCGTCTTCAGTTTTGCTGGTCTTGTATGTAAATCGCAAATAATTATAATTTATAATCATATGTACATGTAGACCGTAGAATAGAGCTGGGATCTTTTCGGTTTGAACGGCAGTTTTTAACATAATTTCCACGTAACTAAACACTTTTAAACTTCGTATACTGGTAGAATGTGTTTATAAAACATCTTTTTCTCTTGGATTTATTGAGAAAATTCTATAGTTTGTAAGATATTTGATGTTTTTTTCTTCAATTTCTGCAATTTCAACCAATCAATGACGTCTATTGGAGGTAAAAAAATATTCTGTGCCGTATGAATATGTCCCTCGTTTAAGAAACAGATTGGGTTTATTTACATTTGTGAAGAAAAAAGATACCCTTCCCACCACCCTTAACCCTAAAACAGATTGAAATGCAATAGATCGATACTACGGTCATAATTATGGGTGACAATTTCATATGACACCGCTGGAAAAAACTGCCGTTCAAACCGAAAAGATCCCAAGTAATTATAATTATAATCGTATGTACATGTAGACCTTAGAATACAGCTGGGAGAGAGAATGTCCTTGACAGTAAACACCGTCTTGAATGCATTATAAGGCCATCTGGTAAGGCAATGTACTCAAGTCTGCAGTGTTTATTTATTGACAGTAAACCAAAACAAACGCAGAATAGCATTGAATTTCTAGACATATGGGATACTCGGGTAGCAACTCAATGTACCCATGCTTTAAGACGGCACTATTTAAATAGGAAAGGCGAGCTGGCAGAAACGTTAGCACGCCGGGCGAAATGCGTAGCCGTATTTCGTCTGCCGTTACGTTCTGGGTTCAAAAATCCGCCGAGGTCGACTTTACCTTTCATCCTTTCGGGGTCGATAAATTAAGTACCAGTTACGCACTGGCTCGATGTAACCGACTTAATACCTATGTCTGTCCTTGTTTGTCCCCTCTGTGTTTAGCCCCTTGTGGGTAGTAAAGAAATAGGTATTTCGTCTGCCGTTACGTTCTGAGTTCAAAAATCCGCCGAGGTCGACTTTACCTTTCATCCTTTCGGGGTCGATAAATTAAGTACCAGTTACGCACTGGGGTCGATGTAATCGACTTAATCCGTTTGTCCCCTCTGTGTTTAGCCCCTTGTGGGTAGTAAAGAAATATATTTAAATAGGAAAGGTATTATTATTCGATCTGTGGCGTTTCTTAATTCCTTTTGTTAACTATTGTTCTTCTATGCTCGACATTTTTTTTTTAACGATTCTACGAAAGTCTCACCCGAATTACTTTTCTTTTAATTTTGTTCTTGTCATGTCATCCTGTATGACAAGAAAAGCACATCACCGTTATTGTTTGTTGTTGCTTTCGTTAGAGAGGTGTTTCTCATTGAAATTCCGGCCAGTCACGGAAAGAGAAAAGATTAAATTGACTCACACACTGACCTCGGACACACGACGAGACGGTGTTTTGTTTCTATGAAATTAAAATGCCTGGCTTGTACAAAATGGGAAGAAGATAATACGGTATTGATGTCGCGTAGTTGACATCTTTTCACTTGCAACGTCTTATTAAAATAAATACTTGGGAGGAGGGGATGGTGTGTGAAAGAGGAGTTATGTTACAAGAAAGAAAAAAAAAAACTAGCAATAAACAGTGATGGAATACAAATGAGATAAAATGAATGGATTCGGTATTTCTGTTCGACCTTTCAAGGATTGGTTCCTCTCAGACCAATTATGGATGAGATTGGCCACTCTGGTCGTAATCTCGTTCTAGTTTCTATCCAAGTAAGGGTGTGGCCCAAACCAAGTATCCTTTGGTATGTTTATTCTGGCGAGCTGGCAGAAACGTTAGCACGCTGGGCGAAATGCGTAGCCGTATTTCGTCTGTCGTTACGTTCTTGGTTCAAATTCCGCCGAGGTCGACTTTACCTTTCATCCTTTCGGGGTCGATAAATAAAGTACCAGTTTCGCACTGGGTCGATGTAATCGGCTTAATCCGTTTGTCTGTCCTTGTTTGTCCTCTCTGTGTTTAGCCCCTTGTGGGCAATAAAGAAATATATAATTACCCAGGCGTATGTATAAATATGGAGTAACTTTACATTAAGGAGCGAAACGTACAATTTCCTGAAAGTCAGACAATCTCATGATCCCAGCAGACAAAATGGAAAAGGTGCAGCCCCGGGGGGAGATGCGCAGGAAGTCACTCTGACTCATGGAGCTCGCACTTGCGGACAGCCACCTCCGCCTTGATAACGGTGAGCAGGGGATATGGTCCGTGGAAGGGGGGGGGGGGTCGACAACCCCGGACAGCCTTGACAGACCGAATGCGTGATTGAAACGGTTATAATAGATGAAAGGCGGCGAGCTGGCAGAATCGTTAGCACGCCGGGCGAAATGCTTAGCGGTATTTCGTCTGCCGTTACGTTCTGAGTTCAAATTCCGCCGCGGTCGACTTTGCCTTTCATCCTTTCGGGGTCGATAAATTAAGTACCAGTTACGCACTGGGGTCGATATAATCGACTTAATCCGTTTGTCTGTCCTTGTTTGTCCCCTCTATGTTTAGCCCCTTATGGGCAATAAAGAAATAGGTTATAATAGATGACAGTTTAGTCTGACCAGCGAACAGATAGCGTTTGTTACATCATGCAGCAAAACTTCAAAGCGATCCAGCATCTGAAAATACGACCGAAGCTCTGGCTGCACTGAGAACAGCCGCCCAGTACTTATGCCCGATCCAACCTAAACCTTAGGATTGATCCCAGTGTATCGGAGCCCCAGCGAAATCAGATTTATAACTTATCCCTTTCCTTTCTAAGCATGAGGTGGAGGTTGTTGTGGATAGATCTGCCAAGAATAGCGCAGGTCTACATGTTCCCGACTATAAGCGCCACCCTGTTCGTGATCACCTCACACAAATCTGCGTTCAGCACATTTGACTGCAGTGCTTGGGAACAGGTTGTCGCAAAATCTGCCGATGATGCTCTACTTGGCAGCATCTTCTATCAGCAGCGTCATCACTCTCCAGCAATCATAGCTAAGAATGTTCCAAAGTTCGCTGCAAGTTGTGATAGACGTCTGCCAAGATAGAGAGAACAAGTGTGGCATGGTCGCACAGCAGGCCTCCTAAACCAGACTATCCCTCGCATAATCACTTACCGCCAACTGTACCTGAGCTATTTAAAAATTCTAGTGTTTCCGTCAAAGGAGACTTACACGATAAATTCTGCCGTCGAGGTCCTCCACTATCCCCAACCAGTTAGGGGGAAATACTGCTGGTAAAGGTGCACATCTGTCAGGAATTGAATATCATGACCCCATCGCGTTTCGCCACATATTTAATAGTAACTTTGTTGACATGTGTGTCTTTGCCAACTGAGCCCATCGAAAGGCGATCACGCATTTGTATATATAAAAGTCATCATAACGCAACCTTCTTATTTTCTCCGGTCGCGATATCTTATGTAACATTTGTTCAAAGCCACAGATTTTAGAGGGAAGGTGTGTCGGTATTCCATCGGTGTCCGACGATGACAAAGTCTGTGGTCTCTGCGATGAGAGTGCATGTGACTCCGCAGTCCAAAGCTGGGATCTTTTCGGTTTGAACGGCAGTTTTTAACATAATTTCTAGGTAACTAAAAAATTTTAAACTTCGTATACTGGTAGAATGTGTTTATAAAACATCTTTTTCTCTTGGCTTTATTGAGAAAATTCTATGGTTTGTAAGATATTTGTTGTTTTTTTTTCTTCAATTTCTGCAATTTCAACCAATCACTGACGTCTATTGAGGTAAAAAACATTCTGTGCCGTATGAATATGTCCCTCGTTTAAGAAACAGATTGGGTTTATTTACATTTGTGAAGAAGAAAAAAATACCCTTCCCCCACCCCTAACCCTAACTAACCTTAACCCTAAATGAGATTGAAATGCAACAGATCAATTCTAGGGTCATAATTATGGGTGACAATTTCATATGACACCGCTAGAAAAAACTGCCGTTCAAACCGAAAGATCCCAAAGCTGGAAAAGTACACAAGCGCTCTCAGGTGTCACAACGAGTCTGTTGTCTGGATTGAAGCGGACGTTAACCTGCGACGCCTGGCTCTTGAAGCAGCGAGGCTCTGTCGCCGAAAATAGCTACTACTCGTGAGGTGAGAGAGACGGTGTAACTGTTTAAATCGTCACTAGTTCTGTATTTATCGACCCTTCCATCACCCCACAAAGAACGAAAATCAAAGTTAATTATAATCAGATTTGAACTCAGTGCCGTAACTAAATAACGATTCTGCCAATCAACCATTCCATCTGCTAGAAGTATTAGCTAATTCTTCCCCAAATCACACACTGCTCTCTTTAAAATGAAGAACGGATACATTCGGATTAACTGATACAGGAACTGACAAGGCTTGGTTGCCCTTATTAATGCCAACCACTTTACAGAATCTATTGGGAGCTTTTTACAGACACCAGCAACCACACCAATGCTTTTTTCTTATGTGGTATCTTGGTTTTTGTTCAAAGGTGGAATAAACTGATTTGAGGAAAAATAAAAGTCGAACATACAGATCACCACCAGGTCCAGTCCTTGTTGCGGTGTGGTAGCTTTCGTGCCAAAATGATTCCCAAGAGTTTATGTCATTTGAGGGCAACCGACTCCCCGGTAGGTCATTCAACACTGAACAGATCAAAAGATAGGGGCCAAACTAATATGGACCACCTCTTTTCAAACGTAAAAGTGAGTTTGCGTAAAGCCAACGTCTCTACATAGAAAACAAAAAAAGCAAACTCAAAGGGCTTAGACAATAATTCAAAACGAACAAGACATGAGAGAGGAAGGTTTGCTTTCAGGGGAGATGGGATACAGAGGAAGAGTTGAAAAAACAGGGATCCAGCTGGAGAGAAAGCAGAAAAATCAACCCAGTGGAGGAAAGTCGTCGGGGGCCTATACCTCATAGAGAACGAAGGGCTAAAATAAGGAAAGTATCCCATACAGAACACATTTTTCTTTTTCGTATTGTCTCATCTCTTTTACTGAGTCAGTTTTCAAGAAGAGCGGTATGAGGGGGGATAACTGTAATGTGAAACGGCAGCGTACTCCAACGGGTGATTCAAGTCGCCCACCCGTCGTTCGAAGGTGTTGTGTTGGTAGTAATATAAAAATGCTAAAATAGATAATATTGATATAACAGATGGCAGTTGTACGTCAACAGATGTCGCTTCAAATGTCGTCAGAATCCCACGGTTGGGCGTGGGCGTTGGGATTCTACCCTACCAGCCACATTAATACATCGCATGTTGATATAGATTGGAAATCGATTAAATCACCCCCCTCCAGTACTTGATTGACACTTCATTTTATCGACCCCCGGGAAGAAAGAGTATAAAGTTGGCATCAGTTGAGATTTGAACTCAGAATGTTGGCATTTTCTCAATCGCATTCCGATTCTTGCAATCCAAGTCCATACCCTTCGCCTTCTAAATTATTTGTAATATTAATTATAACTGGGTTTTAATTGTTGGGTGAAAGTTTAAGTTCCATTCAATTATCTCAGTTTTGTTCGTTTGTTCACATACAATTGCATTCATGTAGTTGTACACACACACATTTGCTATAAATCATTCATGACAAATTAAAAATACCCTGTTGATGTTGAAATTTCAATGAAGGAGCTTTGGGTCTATGTTAGAAATCGGCTCTTCATTGGCAAGTGATGTTGAAGTAAAACTGAATAATAACATACACACATACATGTATATATACATGCATACGTGTGTGTGTGTGTGTGTAGGGGCCGACAAAAAGGAATATGTACATACTTCAGAGAAAGAAAAACGTGCAGAAATATTTTAATACTAAATTTCTTCAGACATCACGTGATTTACAAGTTACCTTTAACATTAAAAAAAAATTTTTTGCCTTTTTTCTATGTGGGCAAAGCAGTCCAGTAAATTTACTGCAGATCAATGTTTGGTTTGGAGTGTCATCAAGAAATTTAATAGGATGGTGTTTCTTTGAAGGTACTTTCACTTGCCAAGCATACCGAGACGTGCAACACACGTCCATTTTACCTGCCATACATACACTACGTGGAAATGATGAACTTTTTTTTCAACATGACGGTGCAACACTACACTACAGCCGAGCTGTGCGAGCTTACCTTGATGAGTATTTGCAAGTACAGTGGATAAGATGAAGAGATGCACTTGATTTTCTCACACATTCTCCTGATTTACAGACTATCACTTACGGGGTGCCCTAAAGGATGTCGTGTATCGCAGGTAACTGGCTACACTGAGGACCCTTCGGTAATAAATTGAAACCGCATGTGCAGTAATCTTACTGGACACTTTGGCCAATGCTGCTCAAGCATTAGTTCGCTGAACTAATAAGTACCGTAAATCCTTGAGTATAATCCGCATTTTCCCCCAAAATTTAAAGGTCAAAATCCCTAGTGCGTATTATATACGAGGTTAAAAATGAAAATTATTTTCTAAGCAATGTCCGTGTCGCTATTTGCTGTCCAGCGATGTTTATTCAGACGCATTTTGTGATGTCGGGTGCGAAAATACCTTAAGCTAAGCCTGAAAGCAATGAAGTCATAAAAGAATCATCCATAACTTGCAGTAGGCAACATTTATTAAAATAAAAGTATTAAGAACACAGAATAACATGTAACAAAAGTAATTTGCAAACATATTTACATTCCCATATAACAATTAAGAACATCACCATTATTGTATTACGCATGCGCGGAAGTGTTTGTTCGACTAGGTGCTGCTGACTTAATTACGCACGACACAAGTTAGAGAAGGAGTGCGTATTATACACAAGGTTTAGGTTTTTCAGAGGTATTATACTCAAGGGTGGACTATACTCGAAGATTTACAGTATCTGGAATCTAATGGCTTTGAGCACCTCCTGTAATAGAAGCTGCAGGTAACTCGATTTAAGCCCGTGATATCTGACACACACATACACACATATATATATATATATATAGATCAATAAATGGTGGGGTTGTGTTGACCGCACGTGGAGAAAAGATAAGCAAGGAAAAATTGTAAAAAGGCAGAATGCTTTTTTTTGCAAAAAACAATGTAATTTTATTTTTTCCCCCTCCTCACATTTAAAAAAATATTTTTCTCTTTACAAATCTTGAAAAGTCACATTATGACGAAAACCGGTTTGAATTAATATATATTTTATCAATTTTTCAAAAACTTTTTCCATACACCCATTTTCATTAAAATTTTCTTTCAATTTAGCATTCTGCCTTTTTACAAATTTTCCTTGCTTATATATAAGGGGTGCTGTAAAGTTCCTGGCTTTGGATAAAAGGAAATACAGGAGGATCAGTTAATTATGATTTTGTTCAATATATTCCCCTCTCAGATTCACACTTATTGCAGCGGTCCTTTAGTTTTTCTAATCCCTGTAAAAGAACTCGGAAAGTTGGGCCGCTTTCGCAAACATCCTTAAACTATATCATCTTGTTCAGTCATTAGACAGCGGTCACGCTGGAGCACCGCTCTGAGGAATTTTAGTCGAACTAATCGACCTGGGGATTTATTCTAGTGGTCTCTTTTGCTGAACCGCTAAATTACGGGGACGTAAACATACCAACACCGATTGTCAAGCGGTGACTGGGAAGACAAACACACACACGCATATATATATATATACGACGGGCTTTTTCAGTTTCCGTTTATTAAATCCATTCACAAGGCTTTGGTGACACTTGCCCAAGGTACCAGGCAGTGGGACTGAACCCGGAAAAGTGTAGTTGGGAAGGAAACTTCTTACCACACGGCCACGCCTGGACCTAAATAAATATATATATACACACACACAAATATTTTACTAACAGCAAACCACAGCATGCATTAGTCAGAAATGGGACCCTAGGCCAGTAAAATATCCGGGAAAATATTCTGTGGGCCCAAACCGTGAAGACGGCACTGCCGAATCCCGCCCCCAATGGCCGCTATCGACACACTACATTTTACATACAGCATTTGCGCCTGTGTCATACAAACTGATTTGTAGCCATAAACTTGTTTTACTGCTACCTAAGGCGGCGAGCTGGCAGAAACGTTATCACGCCGTGCGAAATGCGTAGCCGTATTTCGTCTGAGTTCAAATTCCGTCGAAGTCGACTTTGCCTTTCATCCTTTCGGGGTCGATAAGCTAAGTACCAGTTACGCACTGGGGTCGATGTAATCGACTTAATCCCTTTGTCTATCCTTGTTTGTCCCCTCTGTATTTAGCCCCTTGTGGGTAGAAAAGAAATAGGTATTTCGTCAGTTCTTATGTTCCAAATTCAAATTCCGCCGAGATCGACTTTGCCTTTCATCCTTCGGGGTCGATAAATTAAGTACCAGCTTCGCACTGGTGTCGATGTAATCGACTCATCGCCCCCCCCCCCAAAAAAAAATTGCTGCCCTTATGGCAAAATTTGAAACCATTATTTTCCTTCTACTTGTATCGAGAGTAATATGAGATCCAACGATGATATAGGATTGCCAATATTTCTCGTCAGCCAACATACAATACTCCACTTCGCACCAAGTGAGCGGTGAAAAGCACATTATTTACACTCACAATTAAATGGTAGTCAAAC
Source organism: Octopus sinensis (assembly GCF_006345805.1). Lineage (NCBI taxonomy): Eukaryota > Metazoa > Mollusca > Cephalopoda > Octopoda > Octopodidae > Octopus > Octopus sinensis. The sequence continues at coordinate 45,219,202 of NC_043013.1, read as the reverse complement.
CAGTTTGTATGAATTATATTTCCCACACTTTTCTTCAATTGGACAGACAACGATAAAATAACAATTTATTTATAAAACTATTCACGTATTTGTTTTGCCGCGATTTTTAAAAATATAATTTGCGTTAAAGAAATGAAATCTATCTGGTTGAACGGTGAAGAAGTTCGCTTTACATCCAGGTGGCTTCGGTTTCAATCCCATTGCACGGCAACTTGGGCAAGTGTCTTCTATTGTATCCCCGGCCCGACCAATTCCTTGTGAGTGAATGCACTACATAGAAACTGTGTGGAAGCCGTGTCGTATATATATATATATATATAGTTTGTGTGTGTTTGCTTCACGTCTACTGTTAGACAACCAGTGTTGGTTGTTTACGTTCCCGTAACTTACAGGTTTCGGCGAAATAGACTGATAGAACAAGTACCAAAAAATAAGGGTAAAATTTTATCCATTTTTTCACCCGCACGATTTTCACTAAAGAAAAAAAACTCGGATTTTTTGCGTGGAATCAAGTACCCTGACCTCCTAATATATTGCAAACTCCTTATTTTTGTTTGGAAAAAAAAAGGGGGACCTCACCCCACCCAATTCCTGGAGTCATTGGTAATCCGAGTTTTTTTTTTTTTTGTTTTTTGCTAAATGAAAATCATACGGGTGGAAGAAAGCGGTCAACTTGGTCGGCAATGCCCCCAGCATGTCCGCAGACCAATCACCAAAACGATTAAAAGGAAAAAATAATGCGTAATCATGTTGAAAAGAAATGCGTTCTTCAAAATTTTTGCCATGCACAAAAAATATTACTGATAAAACGGGGCAATCAAGAGTTTTCCACTTTGTTTTCTAAACCATTGATTTTAAAACCTTTTTTAAACGTCCATGCGAAATGCATCGGCAGTTTTCGTTTATAGAATTTGAACTGTCGTGCAACCAAGATGGCAAAGTGAATGACCATGAAAGTATCGGCACATGGGACAAAGGACATCAGTCTGTATTTTATCAGCGAGACTGCACTGTGTGTATATGTGGCCGACACATACGTATCAACCTGGATATCAACAGATCTGTAAATTACACCACTAAATACCAGCGGCAATATTGTTAAACCCATGAGTAATTCATTTATTTATAGTGCTAAAGCATCTTTTCGGTTTGAACGGCAGTTTTTAACATGATTTCTAAGTAACTAAAAAATTTTAAACTTTGTATACTGGTAGAATGTGTTTATAAAACATCTTTTTCTCTTGGCTTTATTGAGAAAAGTCTATTGTTTGTAAGATATTTGTTGGTTTTTTTTCTTCAATTTCTGCAATTTCAACCAATCACTGACGTCTACTGAGGTAGAAAAAACATTCTGTGCCGTATGAATATGTCCCTCGTTTAAGAAACAGATTGGGTTTATTTACATTTGTGAAGAAAAAAAAAGATACCCTTTCCCCCACCCCTAACCTTAAAATAGATTGAAATGCAATAGATCGATACTAGGGTCATAATTATGGGTGACAATTTCATATGACACCGCTAGAAAAAACTGCCGTTCAAGCCGAAAAGATCCGTGCTAAATTCAATTCTTTCAGCGAGTAAAGTTACCTTGCAAGCATCACATCCAGGTGAATGTATCCTTCCCATACGCAAACCAAAAGCTGCTAACACAGGCCGAGTAAATTCATAGAGATTCATTTATAAGGGAATAGGAATGCCTGCAATGGAACATCGTGTGGTAGTACGCTGTTGCTATAAGGAGTCACAGCGAGCTGAAACTATATGGTATTGTAATGAGCACAATGGTTTTAGTTTTGTGTTGCCGTGATGCCAGAAAAATGCACAGCACAGCACAGGCAAAAGGTTAACCTATAAAGCGCTGCTGAGCACATTTTATGAAAATGAGACTACCATGCACACATAAAAAATACAAAAAAAAAGTTAAAATATCTTCTTAGTGTACAATGATGGCAAGTTTTACATCATCTGAAAAGTCATTATATATATATATATATATATATATATATATATTATGATATGTAAAAAAAATACAAACTGTGACAAGAACGCATAACACTTAGAAGACGATACAACAAACACAGACAGGACATTCGAAGCCCTCATATATATATATACGGGACGTAAACACACCAAGCGATGTTGGGGGGCGACAAACACAGATACACAAACATATACACACGACAGGCTTCTTCCAGTTTCCATCTACCAAATCCACTCACAAGGCTTTGGTCGACCCGAGGCTATAGTAGAAGACACTTGCCCAAGGTTCCACACAGTGGGACTGAACCCGGAACCATGTGGTATATATATATATATATATATAGTGGTTGTGTGGGTAAGTAGCTTGCTTACGAACCACATGCTTCCGGGTTCAGTCCCACTGCGTGGCACCTTGGGTAAGTGTCTTCTACTATAGCCTCGAGCCGACCAAAGCCTTGTGAGTGGATTTGGTAGACGGAAACTGGAAGAAGCCTGTCGTATATATGTAAATATATATGTGTGTGTACCTGTGTTTGTCCCCCCAACATCGCTTGACAAGCGATTCTGGTGTGTTTACGTCCCCGTAACTTAGCGGTTCAGCAAAAGAGACCGATAGAATAAGTACTGGACTTACAAAGAATAAGTCATGGGGTCGATTTGCTCGACAAAAGGCGGTGCTCCAGCATGGCCACAGTCAAATGACTGAAACAAGTAAAAAGAGTAAAAAGAGTACAGGCTCGAAACGTAAGAGACTTTTTCACTTTCCCGAGCATCAAACTATTACACCTGTCTTCGTCCTTTGATTTTCTATGAATTTCAATTACACACACACACACACACACTGGCATTTACTTATTATTTATTTGCTAATTCGAACGAAATGTACGTATAAACAATTCGTTTTTCTTATCGCTGTGGAATTTCTTTCTTTTTTTTTTTGTTTGCAGGGTGGGTTATGTGCATAAATTTTGATATTTGTTTATCTTCGAATTAGACAAAAAGAAAACGAAAGCTGTTGCCAGCCGACAGACGAAATGATACAAGTTGCAACTTGACTGACTAGAAGTGAATCCCTGCAATGAAGGATCGCCAAGAATTCCACCAAGCTAGTGTGGAGGAAGGAAATGGAATTTTTCAATCAGACATTATATATATATATAGATCAATCATGTGATTCTATCAATCGTATTTTTAAAAATTCGTTTACATCCTCCAAACATTAACAATCGAAGGAACCCCCTACGTGTCGTTCGACCCGCGACAGACAGCCGTTAAATCTTTCGCAAATCATACTGCAGCCCTCTTTTAAAAAGGGTGAACGGCGACACAAGATAATGTCTCCTTAACAAAAAGAAGGGAAAAAAAGCAATGTTCATGGCTGCACTCAATATTTTTAGTCGGAGATCATTTCATTAAACTATATCATTATCATGGTCATTTGAATAACTTCGTTTCAAAAATTCATATTGCGATAAAGCCTCCCAGAAGTTAATTAAGGTCAATGGGACAAATCTAAAAAAGGATTGCCAAACTTATAGGATCTTTTCGGCTTGAACGGCAGTTTTTTCTAGCGGTGTCATATGAAATTGTCACCCATAATTATGACCCTAGTATCGATCTATTGCATTTCAATCTGTTTTAGGGTTAGGGGTGGGAGGAAGGGTATCTTTTTTTCTTCAGAAATGTAAATAAACCCAATCTGTTTCATAAACGAGGGACATATTCATACGGCACAGAATGGGTTTTTTTACCTCAATAGACGTCAGTGATTGGTTGAAATTGCAGAAAAAAAAACAACATATCTTACAAACTATAGAATTTTCTCAAAGCCAAGAGAAAAAGATGTTTTATAAACATATTCTACCAGTATACGAAGATTAAAAGTATTTAGTTACGTGGAATTTTTTTTTTAAAAACTGCCGTTCAAACCGAAAAGATCCCTTATATACTATAGGCATTTGTTATCTTTTACTGCTACATGTGTATTAGTGCTACTAATAGCCAGTTAGCTAATATTGTGAGCTAACGCCATACATGTTAAGTCACATGCAAACAAGAAATGCGTAAACGATACGTTTATATGCTTTGGTTCTCTGCTGTTAAATTATGGGTTTGTTTCAATGTAAGGAATCGTTGGCGCTAGTTTATTTAAGCGTAGAATTTTTAACCACCTACTTCGAATCTCCTATGTTTTTCTGTTAAAATAAAAATAAAACAAAAAGCAACATTTCGGGTTTATATGTTTTCAGTATGAAAAATTCAAAAACCGCTTTTTTTTTTTAGTCAAGCGATGCAGGCATGGGTGTGGAGTGAAGAAGTTCGCTTTGCAACTGCGTGGCTGCGGGTTCAAACCCAAACCCACTGTGTCGGCACCTAGGGTATCTTCTACTATAGACCTGGGCCGACCAATGTGAATTTATGAAGTTTTTATTTTCATATATAACATATAAACATGTACATCTTTTAGAATGTTGTCATTTTATAAGATTTTACTGGTAGATTTTTGAATTACTATAAACATTTATTTATAAGAAGGAAAGGATCTTTTCGGTTTCAACGGCAGTTTTTAACATAATTTCTAGGTAACTAAAAAAATTTTAAACTTCGTATACTGGTAGAATGTGTTTATAAAACATCTTTTTCTCTTGGCTTTATTGAGAAAATTCTATAGTTTATAAGATATTTGTTGTTTTTTTTTCTTCAATTTCTGCAATTTCAACCAATCGCTGACGTCCATTGAGTTAAAAAGCATTCTGTGCCGTATGAATATGTCCCTCGTTTAAGAAACAGATTGGGTTTATTTACATTTGTGAAGGGTTAGTTAGAGTTAAGGGTAGGGGGAAGGGTATCTTTTTTTCTTCACAAATGTAAATAAACCCAATCTGTTTCTTAAACGAGGGACATATTTATACGGCACAGAATGTTCTCACCTCAATAGACGGTCATTGATTGGTTGAAATTGCCGAAATGCAAGAAATTAAATACCAAATATCTTACAAACTATAGAGTTTTCTCAATAAAGCCAAGAGAAAAAGATGTTTTATAAACACATTCTACCAGTATACGAAGTTTAAAATTTTTTAGTTACCTAGGATCCGAAGGAAAATTACCAGAGAACTTTCCTCTGACTCTTCCAAATCTTTGTTAAAACTGTATTGAAACCATTAGTGGAATTTTTTTTTTTAAATTAAAGCAACTAGTCGCACATCACCAGGTTTGACGGAACCTACGGAAGCAAGCCAGCATGATCGCAGCATTACCACGGACGATGGCGAGCCCAAGGCGTTGGAAAAGCCAAGTACCCTCACGGGCATCACCTGACACGTCGGTGAGGCAAGCTGCCAACAAGAACTTGGCGGTTCGTGGCCCAGTTCCTCCGAACGTCACAAACGCCATAGATTGGAAGAGAGAATTCACTGTCATGTCCACGATACTTCAGGCTTTTCTTCCGTTCGGCTACGGAAGCAGTGACCTTCCCATTAACTGCAGGATGTGAGAGGGAGCAAAGGAGTTGAAAAAAAGATTCTTCAGCAATATCAAAAAAAAAAAAAAAGAGCTGAGGTTAATATTTAAGTTTCATTTAAGTCAGCGAGCTGGCAAAATCGTTAGCACGCAAGCGGCATTTCTTGTCTTCAACCGAGTTCAAATTCCGCCGGGGTCGACTTTGCCTTTCATCCTTTTCGGGTCAATAAAATAAGTACCAGTTGAACACTGGAGTCGATGTAATTGCTGGCCTTGTGCCAAAATTTGAAATCAATATTTTAGTGTCATTTCTTTCGCATCTTAAAATATCGGTTTGAACGGCAGTTTTTAACATAATTTCTAGGTAACTAAAAAATTTTAAACTTCGTATACTGGTAGAATGTGTTTATAAAACATCTTTTTCTCTTGGCTTTATTGAGAAAATTCTATGGTTTGTAAGATATTTGTTGTTTTTTCCTTCAATTTCTGCAATTTCAACCAATCACTGACGTCCATTGAGGTAAAAAAAACAACAACATTCTGTGCCGTATGAATATGTCCCTCGTTTAAGAAACAGATTGGGTTTATTTACATTTGTGAAAAAAAAAAGATACCCTTCCCCCACCCCTAACCCTAAAACAGATTGAAATGCAATAGATCGATTCTAGGGTCATAATTATGGGTGACAATTTCATATGACACCGCTAGAAATAACTGCCGTTCAAACCGAAAAGATCCTGCTGGCCTTGTGCCAACATTTGAAATCAATATTTTGGTGTCATTTTTTTTTCGCATCTTAAAATAAGATATAACCAAAGCTTATCTGTACGCCTTTATCCAAAACGAAATTATGTCAGATATATGACACCCCAATGATAGGATTATTAAAATGTCGAAACGCTGTTAAAGCTGTGTGTTTGTATTTACAAATATATTTTTTTTTAAAGTGTGCACTTGAATTGTATAAACGCATATAAATGTTCAAGGGTACATCAGCGCAATAGTAATACTTTCATTAGTTTGAAAGCCAATAGAGCTTATTACAAGGTATTCGTGTTTTTTTTTATCCATATAATTAAGATATAATTACATTTATACAGCAACTGGACTGAGAATTCTTATTGTTTTTTTTTAACAGTACATTTTATATCGCTGCTTAGCGACCTGACAGAAGCGTGCGCAGGGCAAACTATTTAGCAGCATTTCGTCTGTTTTTTTTCACGTTCTGGATTCAAATTCCGCCGAGGTCGACTTTGGCTTTCGTGCTTTCCGGGTCGATAAAATAAGTACCAGTTGAACACTGGGATCGATGTAATCGACTTTATCCCCTTCCCCAAAGTAGCTGACCTTGTGCCAAAATTTGAAACCATTACTACTACGACTGCAAAGGTGACACACCGGACAAAATACTGAACGCTATCTACTCTGTCTTTACGTTCTGGGTTCAAATTCCGCCGAAGTCGGCTTTTCCTGTCATCCTTTCGCGATTTATAAAATAACTAGCAGTATCGCCCGGCGTTGCTCGGGTTTGTAAGGGAAATAACTATATAAGCATTTTTAGAGAGTTATAGCCAAAAAATAGCAAAAAAATGCATTAAAAATGGAAAAAAAATTATGGTAAATTTTTTTTTAAGCGTTGACTCATCGTAGACATTTTTAGAGAGTTACTTCCCTTATATAATAGCGAAGAAAATGCATTAAAATGGAAAAAATGATGGTAAATTTTGTTTTAAATCGTAGACGCGCACTAATACCCAGAAGGGCTCGATATGAATCACGACTATAAGATACCTGGTTTTGGTTAAACTGCACCGCAAAATGTGGGAGTAGTTAGGAATCTAAATCGTAGGAGACAGACACACAACCTCTCTTTTATATATAAAGATTTTACCATATTAATAATTCCACGCAAAACATCAGTTTTTTTTTTGTGTGTGTGTATGAAAATTCCAGCCGGATCAATTCCGAACCAAAATATGGGATTTGCAGCATATTACGAGGTCAGGGTACTTGATTCCACGCAAAAAATCCGAGATTTGTTTTTTTTTTTTTCTTAGTGAAAATCGTACGGGTGTTACTCGAAAATTTTACCAAAATAAGTATCAGTTGAGTACTGGGGGTCGATACAATTAACAAGCCCCTATCACCACCTCCACACACACATATACACATAAAAAACAAAAATAATTTTCAGCCTTTGTGCTTATAGTAGAATTACTATTATGTTTGATATTACAGTGGTGAGCTGACAGAATCGTTTAAGCGTCGGGAAAAAATACCTTGTATTTATTCCAGCAATTTACGTCTATAGTTCAAATAGCGCCAAGATATATTTTGTCTCTCAACCCTTCGAGGTCGATACAATAAAATACCTGTTAAGTGCTGCAGTCGATGAAATTCTAACAACCGCTTAGCCTCAAATCACTGGTCTCGTGACTAAACCGCAAACCTTTATTAATTACTAGCACTATGACCCGGCAACGCCGGGTATTAGTGCTACTGCATGCATATACAGCTGCGTACGTGCGCACATACACGCGGGTACTGTCCAAATCTCCGACCAATCACATACAGCTAGCTGGCATTCAATTAGCGTATCAAGTTTCGGGCATTTTGATTGGGTTTTGGAGAGAAAATTCACAAAAAAGTCACTTCTATTGATTTTTAATGGCTTTGCGGGGTGACTGGGGAAATGTAAAGATGTGCACGGCCACCCTTGGACGGTTTTGAATGACCATAGAAAGTGCGAGCCCTCTAACTGAAAAATTGTGGATTTGTATAAAGGATACAAACACACAGACATTTTGCCGTTTATATATAGAGAGATGTTGGCTTGTGACGGTGGATTGGCAGAATCGTTAGTGTTCGGGAAAATGTCTGGCGGTTATTTCTTCCGACTCTTTAACGTTTTGAGTTCAAATCGCGCCCAGGTTAAGTTTACTTTTCACTCTGCCTGGAGTTGATAAAATAAAGTACAAGTGCTGAGAACCGATAGAATCGACAAACATCCTCTCCTCAAAACTGCTGGTTTTGTGCTCAAATTAGAATCAGTTATGTTCTGTTGTTACCGACTCTGGATATCTGGTTTTCAAAACATGAATGCCCGCATTAAAAAATACTATAGAAATTAGTGAAGACAGGTAAAAGCTGACGTCTAAACCAACATTAAATTCTTAATTAAAACGGAGAGGACAATTTTCAGGGCATTCCTTCGACAAAACTCGACAAAATCAAAGCATTTCACTTCGGGTGTTTCCGTGGGTTGTGGAGTATAGATATAACGAAATTATGCCAGCAATGTCTCTCCTTGTATATTTGTTCTTACCGGTTTCATGTGTGTATGTAAAATCCGCAAAATTCCAAGCAGAAAACAGAATCGAACAGTCATTTGCTTCGACGGAAATAGCCGAAGTAAAATGTTTTGATTTTGTCGAGTTATATCGAAGGAATGCCATTTTCAGTGCCGTATAAGAATGAGCTTGTTTAAAATATCAGCATGACACCATTATCCTAGATACTAAACTTTTTCTTTTTCCTCATCAAAATTCTCATTTCATCATCATCATCATCGTTGAACGTCCGTTTTCCGTGCTAGCATGGGTTGGACGGTTCGACCGGGGTCTGGGAAGCCAGGAGGCTGCACCAGGCCCTAGTCTGATCTGGCAGTGTTTCTACAGCTTGATGCCCTTCCTAATGCCAACCACTCCGTGAGTGTAGTGGGTGCATTTTACGTGCCACCGGCACAGGTGCCAGGGGAGGCTGGCAAAGGTCACGATCGGTTGGTGCTTTTTACGTGCCACCGGCACAGAAGCCAGTCAAGGCTTCCGTATAAAAGAAATATTCTAACATGATTCGACATAGACTTTTCGATAACATAGATCTATACGCTCAAGTTCACACAAATTTTGGGAAGGATTGTAGACAACAGCACTTGAATATACTTATATATTATCGACCGGGAAGTTGATCCATCACCACCACCCACGTAAAATTAGACATGTTTAGGTAATGTGTACATGCAACTAAGCCGAGCATGTGAATTCTGCGACTCAGTTTCCATTCCTGGTTGTTCGTGCGATTTACTAAAAACTAAACTAAATTCGATTTTTCGAGCGTCAAATAGGATATTGCCGAAATTATTTTACAAGTTACGGAGCTTTAAATACCGTTTCGATTGGTATGATAGCCATTTATCAAGCCTTATTCGTGGATAAGTACAAACATTATTGTACGATTAGCAGACATCCAGGAATAAGACTCCTGATGACAATTGGCAATCAAACTGATCGAAATGTATAAAATAATTTTCTTTAAAAATGAAGTCCGAAGAATTATAAACTCATAAACAACACAGACGTTTCGATCTACTTTGATTTTAGTTTTTAAAATCAAATAATCAGAAAATGAGAGAATGTGTCAAGTGTTTTTGTTTTTTCTTGTACCTTCCAGTTTTCACTTCTGTCAATCAAGATGAATCTCTCAAGAGATAAGGGCCCGAATCAAACAGGTTTAAATTATTCAAAGTTAGATATAACTCGGCCCTAACATCTGTAATGTGTTTTGGAAGGAGAATAAATTCCACAGCAACATCACACACACACACAAACAAACATTTCCCACTTATGTCGAAGGTATAGAATAAAAGCTGAATATAATCAAAAGCAACTTCACAATGATCGAAAGAAATAAATGCAAAATCTACAGATATTGCCAGAGTGCATAGATAGACAAACACAAAAAAAAAACACCAGCCGAGGAAAGAAAAAAATGTGTTTATACACACGCACACAAACACACGGTCTGACGAAGTCGAGTAAGCCAAAACTTCTAAGTCACTGTCAACCTTTCCCTTGTAAAAGTTTAATAAACATGTACTCTGCTAAAAGTAATAAATAAATAAATAAACCTACCGAGAAATCAATCTTTCAGTTTTATGTTACATCTACGCTATTTTAATTGACAAAAGTGAAAGTGAATTCTAAACTCAAAGATTGCCCATTCCAGATAATTGTCGTCACTGCTGATGCATAGTTCGAACTGTAGATCGATGTTTGTAAGGAGATTGTAGACAGGGACAAGCTACGTGGAGGGGAAAATGGGTTTAATGGTGGGTCTATAAGTGATGATGCACGGTAAGGATGATACACAGTCAGGGAGAAGGGTGAAAAAGTTGGCGGATCGAAGCAGCTAATTTGAGGGGCAGTTGCTATTGGGGGACCACAAAGCAGAGACCGCTGTAGTACCTTGGAATACGTGGAGAGATGGGATAGCAGCATGTCGCATCCTTTTGCTCTTGTTTACATCTACGTTATTTTAATTGACAGAAGTGAAAGTGAATTCTAAACTCAAAGATTGCCCATTCCAGGTAATCGACGTCACTGCTGATGTACAGATCGAATTGTAGATCGAAGTTTGTAAGGAGATTGTGGGCAGGGACAAGATACGTGGAGTGGGCAGAGAGTTTAATGATGGATCTGTAAGGATGTCAGGGAGAAGGGTGAAAAAGTTGGCGGATCGAAGTAGCTAATTTGAGAAGGAGTTGCTATAGGGGGACCATAAAGCAGAGACCGCTGTAGCACTTTGGAATACGTGGAGAGAGGGAGCAGTAGCATGTCGCATCGTTTTGCTCTTGTTTACATAAATATGTGATGCAAGTGAGGAAAAGTGTTCTATTACAACCGAGCACTAACAGCTGTATCATGCTGGTATGACCGCAAGCATCATCATAACACTACCACTCTAAATACCTTGTAAAAGAAAAATACCCTGTAAAATCGATATTCCCCAAATTAAACACGGACTTTACGGTCATCTAAGGCGTGTGTTACACTTCTCGCGTTTGACTCCTATTTTGAGGTTACTTGTAGAGGAGGGCTGGTGTTTTAAATAAACGTACACATATAAACAAGTCGCAGTTCAAAATTATCTTGACATTTTCATGTTCTAAAAGATATAGTTAGTGTGTAGGAGTTAACTGCAATGTTGGTGGTCTGTAATGGTAAACTGAAAGAGAATTTAGAAAGTAGTGGGAGAGCGAAATTTATGTGTGCTTTATGAAACGAGTATTTCGGGAGTTACATACAGTGTGATTTGGAAGCGGGTGCTAAAACATTTAACTACACAATAAATAACAAAGTGAAAATGAAAAACGAAGTTGTCATTGCATAAATGTTTACAAACGACTTGAGAACGTGGGATATTAAGCTAGTGGGGGTGGTCAAGTGGATTGGACACAGGAGTTAACATCCCACTACTGTATATGTTGAGTCAATTACTAAACAAGGTGTTTGATCTTAATCGATGAAGACATCACTTCATTCATATAAATGTGCCATCAAAACAGCTCAAAACTATTTCCATAAATAAATGCGTGAACATAATTAGCCGCCGAATCTTTTAATGAAAGCAAAAACCAAATTTAACGATAAGGTTTTTACTATTGCGTAAGAAAACAAGGAAGAAATCGTACTAAAAGAATCGACACGAGATTCAGAAAGGATTATTGGTGAATAACATGGAATCAATATGGAATTTCTAATTCACAAATATTTAAAGAAATTGACAGAAGATGAATTACGAATACCGATTGTTTGATACACAGAAGAAAGAGAAAAAAATAGTCAAGCGAAATCACAACAAACAGCCACTCACTAGCGTTTAAGACTAAGCAAATGTGTTATTTAGCAAATGTTGTTATTCTGGAAATACTCCAAAACAAATGAATGACTGAGAAAAAGCTAATTTAATTTGCGTTTTAAAAATAATTCAACGGGCAGCCAACATTATATAGCTTCTATTAAGGAAACTAATTTAGTCGAATAGGTGTTGAGGTGTCTTATAAAGTAAACTAAACTGGATTGTTGTTGCGTCTATGGCTTGTTTAAATATTAGCCGAGTTTAAAACCGGCGACAGGTCTTTCTCGCTCGACAGTGTATATATATATATATATATATATATATATATATATATACGTGTGTAGAAGAAAAAAAACATCACACGAGCTTGTCTGTCTGTAATCGTTGTCTGATTCTCTAGAAATAGTGAGACTACAGTCATTTTTTAGTGGCAGTGAACTGTCAGCATGTTAAACCTACTAACCGGAACTATATTATTGTTCTACAGCAATTGCAAAGTATATGACGAAATAGGAGAGAAAATATAATTAAACTGGTAAAATTTTTTTACGTTGTTTTAATATTTACCTGAGCGGATATCAGTCTCTGAGCTTGTGGATCATCGTATGGAAGTCGTGGAACTTTGGATAAAGGAAACTTGTAGCGGTGCGGTGGGTCTACTGCTTCTGCTGCCATCGTTTCGAACGTAATTAGAATGAAGCCGTAACTGCTTTCTCTCCCTCAGCCGACCACCACAGCACGATTCCCACCTAGAAAGACACTTGAAATCAACAACAAAAACAAGAGCAGGAAGGAGGAGCGGCAAGAGGGGAAATCAGGCTTGAAGTAGCAGCAGCAGGAGCGGAAGGGAAAAAGAACCAGCCTCGGTTTCATTGTTATTCGGTCACAGGACTCTCACTGTAAACACAACTTATAAATGACACACACACACACAAAAACAAAAAAAACTGGGGTTTCTACACAGATTCATGAATGAACGTGTCCTTCACGTATCTCTCCCCCGATTAGCCTCTCATCCTTACACTTGTTTAGTTAGTACTATCAAGGTACAAGGTCTTTTTCTCTCGTGTTTCTACTATACTGTGTAAACTTAGGTCGCTCTAAATCGAGCAGACAGACACATATACCATGCTGGTTGTCGACTTTACGGCTAGACACAACCCACAGATGAGTTGTAGGTATTATCATGCCTCTGCTATGCTATGATGTATCGTTTGACAGGCGTAGAGCCAGGAATTATTGTGACAGTCTGGGCAGATTGTACTCTATGTAATTTTCAACTAGCGTTAAATAGAAGTCAACTCTCAAATGATTCGACTTCGACATCAGGTTTTAATACCCGATATAAAGTACCTTTTCTTCACAATCAGCTTTTAACACTCATGGATGTGGCACAGTCGCAACGACATCCCATTTCTTATTCTTTTATAAATTTCAGGCGCTGATCCTAGTTAAAGGAAAATAGAATAAATCCTGCAATGTGTGCGTGTGTGCTCGCGTGTATGTGTGTGTGTGTGTAGATATAATTATAGGTATGCTTTGTTTTTTATTTCATTATTTAGTTGTGGAGGAAGGGCCTGTGTTTGCGATATAGGCCCACTGGGTCCGATGAAATCGGGGTTAATGTTTATTGTGTACAAGTTAAAAGTTAACGGCAGAATGATATAAACATAGGAACGAAGGAAATTCCAGAGGAGTGGCATTCCGCGAAGTAAGGACTGTGAAAAGCGATGAGTACGGGACAATAAAGATGATGAGAGGAGGGGAGACTAATGAGTTTGCCTAAGTAGAGGTGGTGCGAAACCATCCCAGGCCCGATGAATAGGGAAAATAGAAACGACAGCTGGGGCGGCAGCGTGTTCATGACTCGGGCTGGAGTGTGTTGGTGAATGACTTGATGCCAATCGAATCGGGAGATGAGGTGGAAGGGAGGTATTTAATTTTTTTTTAATGCAATGTAGAGTGTCTCTATGTGTAACAGCAGCGTCGTTCCTTTGTGGGTCTCAATTAAACTTATAGTGTAAGTAGTTGATGGGTTGCTAAAAGTATTTTCTAGGTCTGTAAAGGAAGGTCAATCTTTCTGAGGAGGTTATGTTTGAAGATATGCAATCAGTGATTGTGGGGCGTGGCCACAGTTGTCACGAGGAGTGCAAGATGTGGGGTTGCAGTCAACACCAGGGTAATACAATCAGAGGGGCGTTAGACAAATAAGATAATGCACAAGTGTTTGTAATTGTTATCTGTCGTGTATTGTGCACTTCGTTCTTAAACATTATTAATTGTGGTCACTCTATCGCTAAAATGTTGTCAATTGGTATTTACATTTTTTTTTTTCTTTGATATTTTTATCATGGAGAAAATTGCTTTACTTGGTATGGCTTAAAATTAATCCAGATTATCGTGCCAAACGTACTCCAAAATTTATCCTTTGCTGAGAAGGGGTTTATTATCAACAATTATGTCCTTACTACACTCATTGACTCTGCTAGTTCAGTTTTATAAGCCCAGACACAGCATACTTCCCATCACTCCACAATTAGCTTTATTAACACGAATAGGACTAACTGATTTAAATGCTAAAATTATTCTTTTACTGTTCATACAGAACTGAAATGCATGCATTGTCCTTTTATTAATCTTATGTTAATTTTAGAGTTTTTTAAAACCTATGCAGTGGTATTATTCTTAATTAAGATTTTCATATCATTACTGAATATGGCAATTGCTCACCAGATCTTATAACAAAACCTAAATCATTGTTTGCTAATGCAACCAGACCATGTGTAGCCCCCAAATTCTGTTTCCAAGACCAGCTCAAGGCCACTCCCCTCAGCTGCTCCATTGGCCCAAATACCTGGGAGACAATTGCCAAGGATCACCCAAAGTGATGGTATGTCATTGTCAAAAGAACACAGCAGATATAAAATAACAGATGTCAAGAGGCAGAGATCAGACGTCAAAGACAGAAAGAGTGACTCGCACTTCCTCACCTCCCACCAACCCTCCCCTGTGAAAAATGTTTCCCTGGATCTTCTACGCTGCCCTTGGCCTAAACAGTCAGCTCAGGCACCAGCACCCTTTGCACCCATAAGGATGAAGAGACTCAATCACTCACTACAGATTAACTACTCAGATTTGAGTGTAAGAATTAACACTTCCTTCTCCAAGCCTAGATTCGAAACCAAATCCAAGAATTCTCGGTCGTTCAAACCACAACGATCAACAGGCGTGGAAAAAGGTTTTCTTTGTCCTGTCAAAAATTGATTGATCACCTCCCATTGACCTGCGACCTCATCATGTCAGGCGAAGTTCAACTGGACAGGCGCTGACCTATTTAGGTACAAACTCTGCTGCAGTATGTCTGTCTTTCTAGCTGCCACAAATATTATAAAACCGTGGTGAAACAAAAGAGGCAGGCCGACAGACGAGATAGTCCACCTACACAAGGCTTTGGCAGAGACCGAGAGGAATGTTTCAAAGTGCTATGCTCGACTACTGTTTCAAATGATCAACGCACACACACAAACATATTCATTCCTAATATGACTTCCACGAATGTACTCTGTATTTCTAGCAACTCGTAGCAGTTGCCTACATTTTGTATGTAGTGTACCTATAATGAATCAAACATTGTAAATAAATTCTTTTCAATTATGGATCGGTTTACGTATTTGTTTACATACACATTCCATTTGCATCTATGTTCATTGATATACATATAACCACTACATGAGTTAATGCCACTGCCACCAAAGCAAACAATGAAATTCCTACACTTCCCAAATTTGCTGCAAAATTTCAAGTCCATTGCAACAAAATCAAGATGGCTTAATTTTTTTCTTTTTCGTTTTCAATCATCCAACACCAACTGGTGATGCTGAGTTTCCTCCATGTATTGCATTCTTGCACCACATTCATCAAGACACCGTCATGTAGTCCAACATCTCCCTTAATGATTTTCTTTAGGATCAGGTTCAGGTGACCACATCTACAAGTGACATTGGGGGGAGCATAACAGAACTCTTGTAGCAGCTTCACTGTGTTTCATTTACATATCCAGCAAGAACTAGACAACACTTTCTAATGACAGTTGAAATCTTCAGAAGATGCCCATATAAGACTTTGTTAGTCGTGTGCGACTACCAAGAGATGGCAAAACTGCCGCAAATGCAGTGTAGTCTTACTTGATTCCAACAGAAGTATTTTGTGATGTTCGCTCTTTCAGTCGAGAATTTATTGGCAAAGAAGTTTATGAGCTACTATCTGAGGCCTGCATTGAGTCTAGTATGTCACCTACAAAGAATAGTAACAAAAGATGAACTTAACCATCACAAGAAATAATTCTGCGTTTATTATTCTTCAACTATAAATTTGTTCATTGATTTAGATACACACTTCCACACATTGATGCTATAATCATTAAGTTTTTCTGCATGCAATTTTTTCTGTACCTTCAACTGAAAAGGTGTACATCATAGGCACAGGACTGGTTGTGTGGTAAGTAGCTTGCTAATCAACCACATGGTTCTGGGTTCAGTCCCACTGCGATAGCCTCGGGCCAACCAATGCCTTGTGAGTGGATTTGGTACACGGAAACTGAAAGAAGCCTGTCGTATATATGTATATATATATGTGTTTGTGTGTCTGTGTTTGTCCCCCTAGCATTGCTTGACAACCGATGCTAGTGTATTTACGTCCCCGTCACTTAGCGGTTCGGCAAAAGAGACCGATAGAATAAGTCCCGGGGTCGAGTTGCTCGACTAAAGGCGGTGCTCCAGCATAGCCGCAGTCAAATGACTGAAACAAATAAAAGAGTAAAGAGTATCATAAAATACTTCTGTTGGAATCAGGTAAGACTACACTGCATTTGCAGCAGTTTTGCCATATTCCTTCTAGCTTTGCAAATGGTGCTGCCTATTTCCAGATGACTAATGATAAAGTTGTAATGGAAAAGAATTTTAAAGACATTTTTCCCCTCCCTTGACAATATAGCAGCATGTAAAAGAGACAACATTGAAAAGTCCTTGAACATTTCTTGAAACCAAAACTTAACAGAGAATGATTCAAGATCTGTCATTTCAGCAAGATCTATCAAAATATTTGGCTATTGTAATTGGAGCAGCATTGTTCATTCTGATCCTGAGACTACATTGTTGGCAAGAGCCGCTACTTCCACCAAATCTTGGGTCACTCTAGGCATGTTTTGTATATTATGCAAAATGCATCCATAAATTCTCAGAGAAAATCAGAGCCTTGGCAGAAATGCAGTCATATCCTCTCAGTCAAAGAACACTTAACGCCTTTAATGCTTTGAAAAAGGAAATACAAAATGTCATCTTAGCACTTTCATTGTATTAATGTGATGCATTTGATGTCACAGTTTTAGCTATTCTAAATCAAAGAGACAGACAAGTGGTTTTCATATAAAGAACTGACAACAAACATTACTATATTCCAATAGAAAAGAAGCCACTGCACTTATCAAGGCTATTTAAAGTGAAATTATATTGGACATGATTTTGCTCTCATTACTAATAAAAAGCCAGTTGTTTTTATGTTAAATAGGAGAAAATACATACAAACAAAAAGCTAGGTACAGCAATAGTATATAAAACTTGCATTTTTTTCTGCCACTATCAATTAAATTCATGAAAAATGGACAATGTAATTCCTAATGCACTGATGTATGCCAAATTATCTGAAATACATAAAACACTGTGTCACCCAAGGATAATAAAAATGCTTAATTTTGTGTAAGCTAAAATACAAAATCTACCTTTCTCTACAGATGACATTAAAAAGACCTGTTCTTTTTGTCAACAGTATGCCAAAATGAAACCGACTTTCAAGAAAGCACTCTGATCAAGGTTATTCAGTCTCTGGAGCATTTTAATGTTGACTTCAATGGGCCATCAATATCATTGTTATCTCACAAATATCTCTTTGAAGCCATTAATAAACTCTTAAGTTTTCCTATTGTGATACTTAGTCTGAATCATTTCTGAAATTGTTATGAAGTGTTTAGATCAAATCTTTGCGTTAAGTGGCACTGCTAGATGCATCCATCAATTCACTCTATATCAGCATTTTTTCTGTTAGTTGTAGCATCTATGAAAATTATGCTATCAAATTTTTTGGTTGCCATACCCCATTCAATGTTCAGCTGAAGTTGTGTTTATAACTTATGTTTAATAAAAATCAACAAAACAAGGACACATTTCAATAAGAGCTGTGGTCAAGGTGACTGAAGTTTATTGACTAATACTAACCACTTTAAAAGGATGTGTGTATGTGTGTACACATACACACACACACACACACACATACACATATGTATGTATATTCATACATACCATATATGTGTGTG
>NC_043013.1:45193257-45198257 GCF_006345805.1 Octopus sinensis | reverse complement strand
AAATGCATTAAAAATACGGAAAAATTATGGTAAATTTTTTTTTAAATCGTAGACTCATTGTAGACGCGTGCTAATACCCAGAAGGGCTCGATATGAATCACGACTATAAGATACCCAGTTTTGGTTAAACTGCACCGCAAAATGTGGGAGTAGTTAGGAATCTAAATCGTAGGAGACAGACAGCACACAACCTCTCTTTTATATATAAAGATTTTTGAAGTATACTTTTGCTGCAATGGGTAACGGAATTAAATATGGCATACATGAAATAATTTCTGAGGGCTTCTACAAAACAATGAAATAAATACTAATTTGCAAAAGAAAAACATTTGTTATCCCAAAAACAACAACAACAGCAAGTGGAGATGCAATGGCCCAATGGTTAGGGCAGCGGACTCGCGGCCGGAGGATCGCGATTTCGATTCCCAGACCGGGCGTTGTGTGTGTTTATTGAGCAAAACACCTAAAGCTCCACGAGGCTCTGGCAGGGGATGGTGGCGACCCCTGTTGTACTCTTTCGCTCCAACTTTCTCTCACACTTAGTTATTATTAAGCTAGTGTTAGGAACATTAATTATGACTAAGCTTTGGTGGAAGATTTTGATTCAAAACTTTTGAAAACAAGACATTTGTACCACAGAGCCAGAGGCGGTTTCAGGCAGGTTGGTATCAAAAGGGTTAGAATATTATTGTGGATCCCCAATTTACCATTTTGTTGCATGGACCCCCAAAAATCTTATGTAGACCCTCAGGAGCCATATGGTCCCTGGTTGAGAACTGCTGACCTAAGCCAACCAAAATGACCACTCTGAACAACTGTAGCAGCTCCTTTACTTGCTCGCTAGACTATGAATGGATGGTTTGTAAAATATTTCATTAAAAAGAAAAAAATAACTATAGGGGCTGTGACTACCTCATCATTGGTGGTAAGATATAATTCGAACAAGATTTGGCTTCTATTTCTAATAAGCTAAGAGACCATGAGATAACCAAGGAATGGGGTAGAAATACGTAATAACCCGTGTCTGTGTTAATGAAAATAATGAATCATTAAATTTACATATTTATAAGTGACTAACTTATATTAAATTACTGGTTTTGGTTGGGATGAATGAGGCTTAAGCATTTTTTAAATTCATTTATTTTGACACTTCATCTGGGAGTGGTTTGAAATTTAGATGCATTCATAGGTTTCCTCACGTAGAGGACTCCCTCATTTATTCATTACTGCTCTACTTATTTATGTAATGAGTGTGTGTACGTGCCCCAATATTAAACTTTTTTTTTTTCAGCTAATACATGTGATCGCTTATAAGCTTTATGCTTATAATAATTATCATTTACATAAATATATATATATATATGTAGGTCCCGGGTTGATTCGGGGTTAACCACAGTAAATAAGGTACTCAATACATAGCAGAATGAAACAGTTCTAGTCCTGTAGAAGCTCCTTCTATATAATAAATATATATATATATATACAAATTGAGATTGGGGTTGTAAATGCAACCCTCTATGGGATAACATGTATCCAATATACTGCTAGTGAAGTACCCAACAAAGTTAATACATAAATGTTAAGAATTGCGATGCAATTCATTCGTTTACTGTATTATATGGGCAAAGGTAAAATGTTTTACCACAAATTCATAATACAAAATAAGAAAATGGAGAAATACATCGAAATCAAATATCAATTACCAGATAATACTCAATCACATACTTTATTAAACCACCACATAAGAAACTATAAGGTTAAACATAAAAAAGTAGAACAAAACAGTGTACATAAAGGAGTGTACATAAAAGAGTAATGTTATACAATAAGTAGAATATATATAAGAGAATATAAATATAAGTAAATATAAATATAAATATAGACTACATCTTACAGCTGTTTCGGCCATGTAGATAAGTATGTTTCATTTTACTTATATTATAAGTAAAATGAGACATACTTATCTATTTATATTCTCTTATATATATTCTACTTATTGTATAACATTACTCTTTTATGTACACTGTTTTGTTCTACTTTTTTATGTTTAACCTTATAGTTTCTTATGTGGTGGGTTAATAAAGTATGTGATTGAGTATTATCTGGTAATTGATATTTGATTTCGATGTATTTCTCCATTTTCTTATTTTGTATATATATATATATATATATATATCTTTTCTGTTTGGCTGCCACTTTTCAATTTCTTCAATTTTTGTTCCACTTGATTTCACATTTGGTGTATTGGTGTAGTTTCGTAAAGTAATCATTGACATTAAATTAATTTTCGCCATAAATCAATAAATAAATAGTTAATAGCTTTTAACGTTTGCAAATTTGGGGTAATTTTAGTCAATCAGAAGCCACATATATATAAAGGAGCCTGTTTCCAAAGTAACAAGCCAAGCATTAGAAAAGCATTTCTGAAAAACTTCATTTGTTTATAAACTGATATTTTCCGCTGCATTTGAATTCTCGTACCCACTTTTTTTTCTACTCTTAAAACCACAAAATTAGTTGTTTACTCTTTTTCCACATTAAATGCATACTGAATGCGTAAAACTACAAGATATGTGTTGTTTACTCGTTTTCCGAACATTTTTCATTTATCAAATGCTCAAAGCACATGCATCGTAATGTTGAAACTGTTTTGTCATCTTACGATTGCAGTCATGCATAAAATGACAGCGTCCAAGTCCTGTTCACTGATTGGGTAAATATCATCAAACTTTAAACACTGTAACTCTTTTTTTTTAATTTTCTGGAACAAGTGAATTAGGCTCTAAGATTCAGTGTAAAAAATTACAGCAATACACCATATTTGATAATCTTCCACTTAATTTTAAAGTTTCAAAAAGTGCAGCCAAAACAGAAAAGATCTGTTAGTTGTTTTGAATTTCATGAAGTTCTTTATTTCTTGAAATATGTGGTTATGTTGCCTCTCATACCTACTCCTTCCCAGAAATAAAATAAAATAGTATACTCGTTACTCTTTTACTTGTTTCAGTCATTTGACTGTGGCTATGCTGGAGCACTGCCTTTAGTCAACCAAATCGAATCCAGGATTTATTCTTTGTAAGCCTAGTACTTATTCTATCGGTCTCTTTTGCCAAACCACTAAGTTACAGGGATGTAAACACACCAGCATCGGTTATCAAGCGATGTTGGGGGGACAAACACAGACACAAACATATATACACACACACACACATATATATATGTGTGTGTGTGTGTGTGTGTATATATATATATATATATACATATATACGACGGGCTTCTTTCAGTTTCCATCTACCAAATCCACTCACAAGGCTTTGATCAGCCCGAGGCTATACTAGAAGAAGACACTTGCTCAAGGTGCCACGCAGTGGCCCTGAACCCAGAACCATGTGGTTCGTTAGCAAGCTACTTACTACACAGCCACTCCTACGCCTATATATGAAAAACAGCGAGCTGGCAGAAACGTTAGCCCGCCGGGCGAAATGCGTAGCCGTATTCCGTCTATCGTTACGTTCTGAGTTCAAATTCCGCCGAGGTCGACTTTGCCTTTCATCCTCTCGGGGTCGATAAATAAAGTACCAGTTTCGCACTGGGTCGATGTAATCGACTTAATCCCTTTGTCTGTCCTTGTTTGTCCCCTCTATGTTTAGCCCCTTGTGGGTAGTAAAGAAATATATATATTAAAAACAAAAAAACATCCAGAAATTAGCAATTTCGACAGCCATTCCTTTTAGTAGACCATCACACTGACAAAAATCACGTGGTTCGTTATCTTCCCCACCCAACCTAAGCGCTCTTCCTATCGTCACCACAATCTACTGCCAGATATAACAGTCGATTTTTGCAGGGTGATTCCAGCAATATTAAGCCTATATATTTACGAAATTATAAAAAGTCATGTAAAAAGTCCTAAATATCTGCATGTGACCTGATTGCTACTAGTTGCTCACATCTGACCTAAAGTATTGTGAGACAATTTTTTTGTTGAGACTGTATTATTTTTCATTGAGTCAATCCTTTTTTGGGAATTTTACAAAAGATCTGTGTTGAATAAAAATAAGTGTTATACTCACAGAGTGTAAGTAATGAAAATATCTGATTTCAGATTACTCATTTTACTTGATAGAGTGTTAGTTTATTCAGTTCATTCTAAATATTATCCCAGTGTTACGTATTTATTGTTATTTATAACTTTTCTTTTTCCTCCAACAACAAAGCATAGTAAACAAATAAACTGTTTTTTATTTCTAATGTATTTATTCTGCGCAGATGATACGAGCATCGTTCATGTTCTGTTTAAATTACTACACGCCTACAACGGCAGGAAAAAATATGAGCAGAGAGGAAATTCCAGAGGACTATTCTTCTGGAGTGGGAAGACTAGGTATAGTGCTTAGTTTTAGAGAGTGGACTTAAAATGGATGAAGTGAAGGAGGATGTGAGACAAATGAGTCAGTAGTGCTTGAGTGGAGATGGCACAAAAGTAAACAACTCCGAAGAGCAGAGGCTGTTGTAGTTGCAGTTGAAGGAGTAAAGGAAGGAGACAACATGTCTAAGGACCAAAATAACTCTATGAGTAACTCTATATCAATCAGTCAAGTAATGCGGTCGAGGATGTCTATTAACACAGTAACAACAGCACCATCCCAGATTTGAAACCAATACTCCAATATGGGTTTCGCTTGATCTTTGTAGAGAGTTATGACCAGTCTTTGAGTGATAGCGAAATTTCAAGTTTATAGCATGGCAAACAAAATAGGATGTCGAATATAAGATCTTTCACTTTTAATTAATTTGATAAAATTTATTGATGAATCACTGGAGGCATAAGGGCCACAACACAACACTTGCAAGGAAAAGAATGCAATGCTTCCTCCAAGAAAAATATGAAGTTAATTCCAGTTAGAAATAGTCCGAAACAGCACTCAACTAGAGTAAGGGCTCTAGCTGAGTGCTACTCATGTTTAAAGGGTCTGAGGTTGTGACGATGTTTTCTCGAT
>NC_043013.1:45185757-45188257 GCF_006345805.1 Octopus sinensis | reverse complement strand
GAATGAATAAATTAAATTGAATATTAAATATTTATGGAATTTTGATTTACTGTCGGGTGACCTTTGGCCAATCCTATATATATGTTAGTGTATATATATATATATATATATATATATATATATATATATATATATATATATATATATATATATATATATATATATATATTGGTGTGTGTGTATATGTATGTGTATATACATACATATATATATATATATATATATATACATATATATATATATATATATATATATATATATATATATATATATATATAACGGGAAGCTTTATGAAAATAGACAAAAGACGAAGGCAAGTGGAAAACAAACGAACAATTGTATTAGTATGGCGCTCAGGAAATATAAATAAAACAAGTCTTTAACGTTTCGAGCCTACGCTCTTCAACAGAAAGATACACAGAGAGAAAAAAAACACAGAAAGAAGGAGAGAAAAAAAATGCGTGCAGTAGCTAACGAATCAGCATATTAGAAGTACCCGGCGTTGCTCGGGTTGCGAACACTGTCATTCTAAGAACACTTAATTTCTAGTCTAACGACCAGTGCTGCCCCAGTGATTTGTTGCTAGACATCGCAAAGCTTACACGAACTGGAAATTGCAACCGCCTGAAAGTAAAAGGGATTTTCGCTTCTGACAGAATAAGAGGAATCTTCTGTATGAAGACGTCGTCTCCCTTTCCACATCCCTGTACTTGAACCACAAAGAACTGGGATCACATAACATGCATATTTGCAATATCACTGCAAACAACGCCCTGAGACCTTTGGGGGACTTTGATGCAGCGGCCTCTGCCAGCGTTGCATGACACTGTGCCCCATCTTCTAGCAACCCGTGCTTGAAACAGGCATCTCGGTATGTTCCCCATATCTAGTTATCAAAGGTTTTCAGATCCTGTAAACACTCCTATTGAGTGGGATGGAATGTGTAAACTCTTCCAAAGCAATTACCAGGATGTCCATCCACATCTTGACGAGATTTTCGTCATACCCATTTAATGTTGACATTTACACAAATTATGAGCTTATTGGAGCAAGTAGTCTATCAATGGATAGATTTTAAAGAGCTGCAAAATTCAACATTGGTGTAGGCGCTGAATGTCCTGAGTAGGAGTGAACAGTAGGGGACTATCCATCTGTTATCAACTTCGTACTGTCCAACCTTAGCAGTAAATCCTCCATATTCGGGTTTTCTTCGCCTATATGATGGATTCCCGTCATGACCAGTCTGTGTTTCCTGAAGAAAATATCGGGGGAAAGTTTTTGGTGTACACATTGTCCTTCAGACAAGACTAGTTTAAGTTGAAGCTACGTCCACATGGGCCATGCACCATGTTTGACTTCACTATAGTATAGTTTCCTATCAGTGGATGGATTTGGTAGTTCGGCAGAGATAATATTATCGATGTCGTTGGAGTTGATCTTGGCCAACAACAAAATCAGGATATGAGCATGAGGAAGGCCCCTTTTTTGCCATTCCACAGTGTACATGTCACATTTCACGTGTCCAAATACCTGACCTTTTATGATGAGGTCCTTCAGTTTAATCAACATTAGCCGAAAGACTCTGGCCATGAGGCCATGCCTGTTTGGGCTTTTGCCCACGAATAGTTCATTACTGACCTCCTGCCACTTAGGATTGCATACGAAGGTGATAAATAGATCAGGTCTCCCATAATGCCGTACATATGTCATTGCATCCTGGGTCCTCTCGTGCATATAGCGGGGACCTCATGTAAAAGTAGATGGAAGGCGGAAAACTTTCCAATGCTTCCGGGAGCTGCCTCATTGTCGATATCATCTCGAAAGTGGATGTAGATGTCACAACGCAGTTTTTTTTCTGATTTAATCTGATGAACCCCAATCTCTCAGACTCCATTTTTGCACTCATATCAACTGCAACTTGGTGGTAGAGTTCTTGTGACCGGTGTAGGTGGTTGAAGCAGTTCTTGCGTTTCATAAAGCGGTACGCGTAGAATTCCATAATGAAGCTGATTTGTCTCCAGCATTTTTGGTGCTGCGCTTTGGAATGCCATAATGATAACCATTCTCACCATTTACAAAGAGAAGAGGATACTGAAGTGCATCGTAGGATCTTTGCATTTCACAGATCCTCTGTAGCGTGTTGTCCCGACGCTTGAGAACAATATCTCTGCTCTTGTACTGGTCACCATGGAGGACAACAGCAATCTCATTGCATGTTGGTGCATTATAGCGGCCTGCGTGCTCCCCAAATGGCATTTAGTCAGCATTTAGTACAACGGTAAGATATGGCGTAGTTTCTATTTCCAAAGCATACCGGAAGCTTTGGACATAGCTGTTTCTAGAATGCATCATAAGAAGTTGCAGAATGAGCTCCATGTCAGTACCAGGTGAAATGGGGTTTCACTTCCCTGCTTGCTCATGATAGTTTCCAATGAAGTACAGCTGAAGAAATCGAGGCTCTCCATTTTCCAGAGGTTGATAAACCTGTCCCTGCACTTCG
>NC_043013.1:45128257-45183257 GCF_006345805.1 Octopus sinensis | reverse complement strand
TGAGAAAACTCAATGTTTTACGATTTGCCTCTCTCATTTCAAATGCTTTACTCCTTCTATTACCACACTCTCTCCTACTTTCTCTTTGCAAGTAGGAAACAGAGAAAAAAATAAATACATAAGGATTTACTCCTCACACACATACACACGCAAACATATACATCTACTTTCTCTTTGCAAATCACTCCTAAAAAAAAATAAACAGAGGAAACAGAAACAAAGAAATACATAACGATTTACTCCTCACACAATTTCTTCAATTGGAATTTACCTATGATTTTTCGAAGTAGATTCCATTAGGTCATGGCATATAAATTTCTTTCAATTTCACCCCCAATTAAGCAAAAATTCGAGAAAACTCAATATTTTACGATTTGCCTCTCTCATTTCAAATGCTTTACTCCTTCTATTACCACACTTTCTCCTACTTTCTCTTTGCAAGTGTACCTTAAACCTACCACACTTTCTGCTATTTTCTCTTTGCAAGTGTATACCACTATCATATCCTCTTTCTACCACTCTTATTCAACATCATACATTCTGCTACTTTCTCTTATTAATGCTTAAACCACTCCTCAAAAAAAAAAATTTTTTTTAAAGACAGACAGGAAACAGAACAAAATAAATACATAACGATTTACTCCTCACACACACACATAGACAAGCAAAATTTTTACTTTTCAAAAATTCCAATTCCAGCGGGTCGAAACAAACCCGAGCAACGCCGGGCGATACTGCTACTTTATATATATATGTACCTTGGGCAACTGTGTTCTACTACATCCCTGAGCCGACCAAAGCCTTGTGTGGATTTGGTAGACGGAAACTGAAAGAAGACCGTTTTGTGTGTGTGTGTGTGTGTATCTGTCAGTCTGTCTGTCTGTCCCGCCCCTGCTTAATAATCGGTACTGGTGTGCTTGCATGCCTTTAACTTAACGATTCGGCAAAGGAGACGAATAGAATAAGCACCAGGCTTCGAAAAATACGTCCTGGGGTTGATTTGTTCGACTAAAAATTCTTCAAGGTGGTGCCCCAGCATGACCGTAGTTTAATGACTGAAACAAGTAAAAAGATAATATATATATATATATATATACGCCCTTATCGCCATCTCTATCTTTTCATCGTTTAAAATGTAACTGATCAGATACCAGACCAATTTTTAGGAAAGTGATCTTTGTTTCTCCACCTGCCTTTCTCCATTATTGTCTTGTAAATGTCAATTTAACACTGACTCTGAAGTCAATGATCAATGGTGCTTTTGATTATCTGCCGGTCCTGATTTTAGTGCATAAACTGAACAAACATTTTCAAAATTTTATTCCTTTGTTCTTCGACCTTCTTAATTTTCGTAATAACGATTTCAAATTTTGGCAAAAGGACAGCAGTTACGAGGTGGGCGGGGATGGGTTGTCTATTACATCGACCCCAGAACTTGGCTGGAACTTATTTTATCGACCCTGAAAAAAAAAAAAATAAATAAAAAGCAAACTCGACCTTGGCGGCATTTGAACTTAAAACGTAAAGCAGGAAGAAATACCGCCAAGCATGTTGTCTGGCGCACGAACCATTCCAGTGGCTGTCATCAACAAATGTTTTAAAGAATTTGTTTTATTAAAAGGAAAACGAACGTAAAAGGCATTAACTTCATAAATAACTTTATGAGAGTTGAAGGAAATCATTATACCTGTTGCCATCATTCTTACATGAAGTATCATTAAAGCTTTTAATGCCATCAGGTTTTCTATGAGTGTCAATAATATAGGATTAATTATTCTGTCATATACTCTTCTCACGTCAACACACACACGCGCACACACACACACACACACACACACACACACACACACACACACACACACACACACACAGAGGTTTCACCAACCACGCAACCAAGAACGAAACAAAACTCAAAGGAAAAATAGACACCACACACACACTCATACATACACACAATAAATAAATACATAAATCAATAAACAAACATATTTTCTAGGGAAAATGGCGGAAACGCTTGACTAGATACATTTAAAGAAACAAGCCATCCAGCAAATTGGACATCAATCCCAATGACGGTTCTGCTAAGGCTACAGAAACGACTGAAGCTAGAAACAGATGACCTTTATCGGTGTCATTCGCCACAGCCACGACAGTACCCCCAGTAAGCCCTTGAAAGTTCAATGGGTTGGAAATGGGGAACGTTAGACTGTTATGATACTAGTAGAATAATCAAAGCGGCAAGCTGGCAGTAATCGTTACCGACACTGACTTGCTTTTTATCCTTTTGAGGATCGATAAAATAAGTACCAGTCGACTATTGGAGTCGATGTAATTGACTAGCCCCGACCCAACTGATGACTCCTAAAATATTTCAGGCCTTGTGCCTGTAGTAGAAAGAATATTATGAACGCTAGTTGTTGTCGTCTGCTAATTGTTATATATATGTCTGTCAGAACATCATCTATGAACGCTAGCAGAACAATTAGCAGACGACAACAACTAGCGTTCATAGATGATGTTCTGACAGACATATATATACATAGTATAGTATAGTATATATATATATATATATATATATATATATATATATATATATATATATATATATATATATATATAGGAGCACTCCGTCGGTTACGACGACGAGGGTCCCAGCTGATACGATCAACGGAATAGCTTGCTCGTGAAATTAAAACGCAAGTGACTGAGCAATCCACAGACACATGTACCCTTAATGTAGTTCTCAGGGTGATTCAGCGTTACACAGAATGGGACAAGGCCGGCCCTTTGAAATACATGTACAACTCATTTTTGCCAGCTGAGTGGACTGGAGCAACGTGAAATAAAGTGTCTTGCTCAAGGACACAACGCCTCGCCAGGAATTGAACTCACGACCCTAAGCCACTTACAACGATTTAGAATTTCCTTTTTGTTGCGTATATGATATATATTATTCATACACAAAATGTGGGCATCGTTAGTAAACAATGAAAAGCGTTGCACTTATGTGTATATGCTTACACACAACCACCAAAAATATGGGGAAAAAAAGAGAAAAATTCATTATATTCATGCAGCTTATTTTGAAAGTTCTTCGAAACCATTTTATCTTTTCAATGGTTAGAAAGGAGGACAAAAAGTTTCAGTCATATGCAAATGAGTGTGCTCCCAGACCCCGACGATTTGTTTCCTCATAACTTTCACAAAAATCGATATTTTCTAATGAAGTTTTTCTACAGATATTGTTCAGTCTGTCTAGATACCGATTATATCGGAAATTGTTGTTAAAATGTTTTCACAGTGGGATGAGGGAGAGAATTTTCGGATAATTCATAATAATCTATTTGTTTCCTCATAACTTTCAGAAAAATAGGTATTTATTACTGAATTTTTTTACAAATACCTCTCAGATTATATCGGAGTTTAATGTGAAAAAAAAAATGAATATATGGTGGGCGCGCATATATACATACTAATATACATCACAATTAGATCTACAAAAGGAAAGTTGAAATTTTGAAAAAATTGTGATGCGCCCACCAGTTTCACTCTTTTCTTTTTCTTTTCTTTTCTTTTTTCCACGTTAAATTTCAATATAATCGTAATCTATACTATGTGAAATGTATTTGTAGAAAATTTTAATTAAAAGTGCCAATTTTTCTCAAAGTTTTTAAGAAATAACATTGGTTCATGTGAAATATCCGAAACTTCTCCTTCATCATCTCCCACCGAAATTTTCCTCTTTTTTTTTTTTCATCCTTAAATCCTTAAAAATGTTTTAGCCCGAAGGCTGCGGCCATGCTGGGGCATTCGTAATCTACACCATCTGAAACGTAATTGTAAAAAGTTTTCATTAAAGACTATCCATTTTTCCGAATGCCATGGGGAAGACACACTTATGTAGGTATACTTTAATTGGGTAACACCTGCGATTCCTCCTTTTGACAAACACTCCACGGAGATCCAATGCCAATTTTTCTGAAAGTTTTAAAGAAATAACATTGGTTCGTGTGAAATATCCAAAACTCCTCCTTCATCATCTCCCACCAAAATTTTATCTTTTTTTTTTTCATATTAAATTCTGACATGATCGTAATGTACACCATCTGAAACGTAATTGTAGAAAGTTTTCATTAAAGACTATCCATTTTTCCGAATGCCATGGGGAAGGCACACTTATGTAGGTATACTTTAATTGGGTAACACCTGCGATTCCTCCTTTTGACAAACACTCGACGGAGATCCATTCACTATTTAATGGGTTTTTTTCTAGCAGTTGTCTCCCTTGAGTGTCTGACATGGCGTCAAAGCGGCAAAAGTTGAAACTTTCAAAACGATCTTCGACCTCGGACTGTAACGACTCAAAACTCGACAGCAGTTCGTCTACGAAGGATAAAAGCTTTAATGATACTTCGTGTAAGAATGATGGCAACAGGTATAATGATTTCCTTCAACTCTCATAAAGTTATTTATGAAGTTAATGCCTTTTAAGTTCGTCTTCTTTTAAACAAAACAAATTCTTTAAAACATTTGTTGATGACAGCCACTGGAATGGTTCGTGCACCAGACAACATGCTTACCCGTATTTCTTCCTGCTTTACGTTTTAAGTTCAAATGCCGCCGAGGTCGACTTTGCTTTTTATTTTTTTTTTTTTTTTCAGGTTCGATAAAATAAGTTCCAGCCAAGTTCTGGGGTCGATGTAATAGACAACCCATCCCCGCCCACCTCGTAACTGCTGTCCTTTTTGCCAAAATTTGAAATCGTTATTACGAAAATTAAGAAAGTCGAAGAACAAAGGAATAAAATTTTGAAAATATTTGTTCATTTTTTAACGTCAGGCCAGCTCTCATTGAGCATACGTATGATCGATCAAAGACGTTCCAGTCATGACCAGTCCATTTTTTCCCCTGGTCTACGTTGCTGAATATGTTCTTTTTTTTTTTTTTTTTGCGATCCTTCGGTATAAGTACCGTAAGTGCCGGAAGTGGCTTTGTTTACATTTCTGAAGATAACAGAAACCCTTTTCTCCCACCCTTAACCGTAACCCTCCCCCCCCCCATATATATATATAAAAAAACACTTTCTTGAAATGTATCCGGTACATATACCGAAGTTACGCCGTTTTTTTTAATGGTAGGGTGTGAACTAAGGGGCATTTAGCTGCTACATCTAGCAGGTGGAGCGACCACGAAGGGACTCCCGACAGTGTTGAGTAAAAGGCAAGCTTCCTACGTTGAAGTCGGTTCTTATACCGAGAAATACCCAGGAAAGTTTTAAACGTTGCACCCTTTCAATTTTCCTTTGTAAATATATATATATATATATATATATATTTATAGTTGTTAATCTCATAACCCTCTTAAATATTTAGAACCCTGCTGAAGATTTTGTTTTCTTAAACTAATTCATGGCGAAAGTAGATTTCACCCTCACCGTCTCATATAAAGGGGAATAACTCTGGAATATCTAAGTTATGCTCTATAAAAAGTAATGATTTCCCCCGCTTTACGGTTGTCTCAGGTTACGGAATTTCCCTCAGGGAAATTGTAACGTATGGCTAATAAATTCGAAATATGGTTATGTAATTTTACTCTTGCGGAAACTTGGATGAAGTTTGATAACTTAAAAACTTTTTGGTGTTTTAGTTAAGATGAAAGTTTAGCTAACACTTGGAAAAGTATAATGACGTTACACACGTTCACACACAAGTGTCTTTTATGTTTTCTTTGGTCACAATGAGTGTCTATCTCTGTTTCCCCAAGACACTTGATGAAGGCTGGAGGGTATATCAGTCGAATGTAAATAATGTTCATAATTCCCCATCTCTTAAATATAGAAATGAAATTGCTTATACTTCTACAATACTCAAAATATTTTAATTCTTTTTCTTTACAATTCCTAATATTTAATTACAAAAAGACAGCAGTATTTTATTTTTATATACATCGAATGGCTACGGAGGTCCAGTAGAGTAAAATTGGAAACAAAGGGGTCCATAGGCAAAAAATGGTTGGGAAACACTAATGTAGAGGCTCTGTCGGTTGGACGTGATTGGGGGTGGCACATGATCAGCCAACCCTAAAGAGCAGGGACCACATTGCAATAGAAATACAGTGAGAAGACATCTGTGAGCTGGAGGTTTGAATGTGGTAACGAGTAAATTCATGATGATTAGTCAGAGGCCTTTTCTAGATGCAGTCTAGGATGTCTGTATGTGTAACAGCCGTGTCTTGTAAGTTCACCATCATCAATTCACTGCAGTTTTTCACTATTAATGGCGAGATACTATGGATATATTTTCATGGTAAACTTTCCTCACAGTGAACTCATTTGTAATCGTAATAGCAGTAGTATTGTTTCAGACAAGGGAGAAGTATTACATGGGTTTCACTGGAGGGTTTGTAATTGTTAGGAACTGACCCTGAAGATGAAGTTCAGTATATGTTGAGGATCTAACATCAACAGGGGAGACCATTAGTGATGAGGTCTAGCATTTGCAGAGGGTATGACTGTTCTAGCTGCATAGGGTTAATGTTTAGGGGGGAAAAGGACACTATTGTTTTCTTGACATGTGTAATGATTAAATTTTTGTTTTGTTGAATGAAATAACATTGACATGTATTATAGGAGAATGGTTTTGAAGTTTCTGTTCATGAGATCAGTGTGTGTATAAGGTGTCTATATTGCATGTTAAATACGAGTGACAGTGAGTATCATCTTTATAGGAGTGGCTGTTGTTGGCTGTGAATTCAACTAAGTCAATCATGTATTCAAGGAAAGGTTTAGGGGACAAAGTGAACCTTGGACATAGAAGAGTTGATAGAGTAGCACAAAGAGAACTCTGTAAGGTCTTAGTGCGATTGTGAATTTTTTCTAGAAGCTACTAATCTAAGAGATGAGAGAGAGAGAGATACAAAGCTCATAGGTAGGCAATTTAGAGCTAGGATACATGTGTTCCAGATAAGGGTCAATACTTTATTGATGTCAAATGCAACAACATACTTTCAAAAAATTTCTTGGAAGCAAAGACCCACCGGTGAGTGACATAGCAGAGTAGGAGCCTTATTGGTAGCTGTTAGAGAGTAAAATGGATTCAAGGTGTTGGTAATATGACTGTTAATCACTGTTCATTTCATGTTTGAGAGATGGTTGGGGTCAGAAAGGTTATTTTTCTTAAGAACGAGACATACTGTTTCCAAAGATCCGGATGGATCCCTGCCAAAAGATTGAAGATTGAGGTTAACTCTAGAATGAATAGTCTGAGGGTATTTGAAAAGAAATAGCCAAGCTTGTAACTTTGTTTGTTTGAAGCAGTTGAAAGGTATTTTTGCATTTATACCAATAATTATTGGTGCACTTGATTACGTTAGTAAATCTTTAAGTGACAATCTTGAAAAGCTAAAGTTCTCAAACAAAGTGACCAGCTAATATGAACTAATATAAACTTTTCAAATACTATCTTTAAGTAGGACAACAAAAATATACGAGAGTTTTCTTAAGTTCAACGTGATTAATAAAATATTATTTTTTGTTTTTCAGTTCTTTTACATCTAATGGCAGACAAAATGATATTTTCAAGAAGTTACGGCAGCAGCTACAAGATCTTCATGCTAATGTGCAGCCACCTCAGTTCTCTAAATTCCCAGTTTTCAAGGTCACAGAGATCTTTCTTTTTAATATTTTCAAAAGTGTTACAAGGATGGCAAGCTAGCAGAATTGTTAGCATGCCAGGCAAAATTCTTAACATTTTATCTGTCTTTATGTTCTGAGTTCAAATTCTGCTGAGGCCAACTTTGCCTGTCATCTTTTTGTGGGTTGATAAAATAAGTACCAGTTGTGCACTGGGATCGATGTAATCAACTTAACTACTCCTGGGTAAGAGTATAAAAAACTGCATCCCTCTGCCAAGCCATGTTGAGCTAATGTGGCAGAATGGGCTCATAAAACCAGTTACATCTCAAGTCATTCTATTGTGGAGAGAACATGCTGAGGCCTTCGTCCTGCAGTGGACTGTCATTCCTAAAATTACTGGCCTTGTGCCAAAATTTGAAATAAGACACAGATGTGGCTGTGTGGTTAAGAAGCTTGCTTTGCAACCATGTAATTTGGGGTTCAGTCCTTATGTATATATGTATGTGTGTGTGTTTTTGTGTACCCTTGTCTTGACATCACATGATGGTTGCAAACTAGTGTCACCATCACACAAGAGATTTCCAGTTTTCTGTGAAAAACACATCTGGTTATAGGGAAACGTGACTTTGCTTGGAAGCATTGGAAGACTAGCAACAGGAAGGGCATTCAGCCATAGAAAAGCTACCTCAACAAATTCTGTCTTACCCATACAAGCATTTAATCGATGATGAAACTCTGTTGTAGACTTTTCTGTGGTCAGAGTAAAGGACAAACATTTTTGACTTTATTTTAGCATTTAAACTGGCCATATCCAGCCTAAATTTGTTTTATGTTCAGATTGGCCAGATTTGGCATTTCATGCCTACCCTACAATGTTATTCTAAAATTACACAATCAACGTCATTGAAATCTCAAACCTACAAGACAATGCATGAGTAATTCAAAACAATATGGATACATGAATATTACATTTGACAAAGTAATCTGAATGCTAAAGGGTTGGCACCTTATCTCATAGAACCCCATAAATTTTTTCTTGTAACTGAGAGGTTTCAAAGAACTCATTTGAGGGAACTCTGTTCCAAGAATCATATACTAATGTGACTGCAGTTGACTATAACCTTTCACTATAGTGTGGATGTATGCCAGTGTGAAATATATATATTTCTTTGCCATACACCATTGTGAAGGTGCATGGCTCAGTGGTTAGAGTGTCGAGCTTACAATCGTGAGGTTGTGAGTTCGAATCCCAGACTGGGCTGCGTGTTGTGTTCTTGAGCAAGACAATTTATTTCACGTTGCTCCAGTTCACTCAGCTGTAAGAATGAGTTGCGACGTCACAGGTGCCAAGCTGTATCGGCCCCTTTGCCTTTCCCTTGGATAACACTGGTGGCGTGGAGAGGGGAGGTCGGTATGCATGGGCGACTGCTTGTCTTCCATAAATAACCTTGCCTGGACTTGTGCCTGGAAGGGTAACTTTCTAGGTGCAATCCCACGGTCAGTCATGACCAAAGGGGGTCTCAACGCCATTTTCTTACCTAAATAATATTTACGACTAGAACATTTTATTTTTCATACTTTCTTGAATCAGTGGTTAAAGTAGCCGAATCTTCTCATTTGCAATGTTTACATATTCTAATGGATAACAATTGCAGCGTGGAAGGTGTTTGTAAGCCATTTAAGAAATATTTTTGTCAGTGAACAGGTCGCGGTCTTATAGCGACGAAAATATTTTGACAAATTAAACTTAAATGTTGAAGTGAATCGAACGGCTTTTGTGTGTTTCTTAAATGGCTTATAAGCACCTTCCACGCTGCAATTGTTTTCGTTCCAGCACACGATCTCAGATCAAATCACTTGCTATGCAAGTACATCTCTAATGGATAAGAAACTCAGAAATCTGTTTTTATCGTTACAATGCTTAACTACACAGAAAATGTAGTTCTGTTATGTTTTATTACCGTTTCATGCTATAAAACACATTGGTCTGTTCTTTGCAGTAATGTTTTTCAGTAACATAGGCGTTTTCCTATAAGCTGTGACTAATCCCTTACTCAACTAGAAATGAAAATTGGGAGTAGTTCCCCTTGATGTTTCTCATGATGCAACATTACTTCTGAGAGAGAAAGGAGAATCAGCTCTGGTGCTTGGTCTTTTACTTATTACAGGCACTAGACTGCAGCCATGCTGGAGCACCGCCTTGAAGAATTACTGGTCAAATGTATCGATCCCTATACTCAATTTTTTTTTAAGCCTGCTACATATTCTGTTGGTCTCTAATGCCAAACTGCTAAGTTACGGGATGTAAACACACCAACACCAGTTGTCAAGCGGTGGTTGGGGACAGACACAAAGACACGCACGCCCCCCACACACACATATAATAATATAAATAATATATAAATATATGCATATATACATACATATATGTACATACCTGTATATATACATGCATATATGGGTACAGGACACCAAAAAAACGTTGAACACAATGAGAAACGAAAACATAAAAAACGAACTTTTTTCGAACAATGAAAAAAACAAACAAACAGGGAAACAAGGCAATCAACATAAAGAACATTCCCCTTCATCAGTTGTCCCTGTTTCATCTACACCGTGTTTCGAATGCAAGGACAATACGCAACTTCGTTGAAACAGTCCTTCCCGCAAACCACTTCAAATATTATTTAAGCAAGTTTAAACCATTTACCATTTTTGTGGCACCCCACTTCCTTTGATGCCTTAAGCATGTGTTTATTTTGCTTAATGGTTAACCCAGTGCTGCAAGTCATATTCTCATGCTAGTAACATTGTAGTTTTATATATTTGTTACTCGATCTGCAGACCATCCTTAACCCTTTCGTTACTATATTTCTGACCAAAATACACCCCTCATGAGTTTCAATTAAATTCTAAAATAATCATGAATTTAGACTAGTTTCATTAAACAACTGTAACTTTTTTACTTGTCCACATATTAATGTGATATTTGGAACATAATTGAAGAAAGGGTTCTTAATCAATTCTATTGCATAATTTTTGTCTCAAAGTGACTCTAATTACAGGTAAATCCAGGTAAACTGAGCAAAAGGTAAAAATATTAAAATTTTGTTTAAGTTTTCAATTACTGTGTGTTTACTCAAGCAGGCTTGATCATGTTAAATGAATAACAATAACAACAACAGTATCTCTATGACTTCACTCATTATCTTATCTTCTAATTAGCCCCATGCAACCTAAATGAACTTTACTATAATAATAAAAATTTTACTATTGAACCTAGTTCATCTCTAGAGAAAATACAGTGTTATCCTTTGATGCATTTCACCTCAAGTAACGAATGTATATTAATTAGGTACAACTTCTTTCACTTGATGCCAAATTTTGTCTCTTATGAGCATTCAAGTTTCTATCAAATCTCAACTTAACTTTCAATCATCATCCTCATTAACGTCCGTTTTCTATGCTGGCATGGGTTGGACAGCTTGACAGGAACTGGCAAGACCAGGATCTGCACCAGGTTCCATAGTCTGTTTTGGCTTGGCTTCTACAGAGGGTACTGGGTGCTTTTTAGGCAGCCCCAGCACCCATCCCAGTGCTTTCTATGTGGTACCTTGGTTTTAAGATCTCAATTCTGTTGTGGTGGGTTAGGCACATCATTTATAGGTACAAGCATGGATATGTGGCTAGGAAGATCACTTTGCAACCATGGGGTTTTGGAATTCAGTGACACTGTGTAGCACCATGGGCAAGTGTCTTTTACTGAAGCTAACCAACGTCTCATGAGTGAATTTGGTAGACAGAAAACTGTGGAAGTCCATTGTAGAGATGTGTGTATGTGTTTGTGTTTATCTCCCCACCACAACTGGTGTTGGTTTGTTTATATTCCTATAATTTATTAGTTTGGCAAAAGAAACTGATAGAAAAAATAAGTTCTGATGTCAATTTATTCGATTAAACCTTTTAAGGCAGTGTCCCAACATGGTCGCACTCCAGTAACTAAAACAGTTAAAAGATAAAAGAGCCTCACCATTTTCATATGCTAATGCATCAACGCTAATTAAAATATTTACAGCCTCCAAAATGGGATTGCTTTGTTTTTGTTCCCATATGACAACTTATTTCTTTTCTCTTTTTTTTTTTTAATTCTGAAGGTTAATAATGTTGAATGCAGTCATAATGAAGCGTTGAATAATTATGAATCGAAATGGACACCGTTTCCAGAATTCTGTTCCAACTGTGCTACAGATGTTCATTGTGGAATCACAGATCAACTAAATGCCGGTTCTTCTGAAACAAATGATGCTTGTACTTTTTCACAACTTATCAATCATTTTCACCAAGAACATTTAAATAACAACCAATCAAATTGCATTGAAAAACTATCAAATTTCAATCCAGGTAAAGATGTGCTACTAATAATTACGATGTAGATGAAATAGACAGTTTCTGTTGCCTAGACAAAAATTTTTTCTGTTGTAAATACCGATAACAAAGTGACTCAAAGCCAACGGTAGAGTAATCCTTTAGCATTCAAAGTGGTCATGTCCAGCAAAACTATTCAGCCTGTTTTGTGTTCAAATTGGCCAGATCTGGCCTCTTACACTTACACTACAATGTCACTTTAAAAACATTCACATCATTGAAATCTCAAAGCTATTGATTGATTAATTCAAAGCAATGTGAATAAATAAGTATTACATTTTTCAGAGTAATTTGAATGTGAAAGGGTTAAGCTACTTTGGCAGTAATCGTTTTAAAAGCAGTTTAGGATAGGGGTTGTGTGTGTGTGTGTGTGTGTGTTGGTAGGGAAGAGGGAAAACTGCAAGTGTTTATGCTTTCATCGTTCATTCATCATCATTGTTTAATGTCCGTTTTCCATGCTAGCATGTGTTGGATGATTTGACTGAGGTCTCGCAGACCAGATGGCTGCACCAGGCTCCAATATGATCTGGCAGAGTTTCTACAGCTGGATGCCCTTCCTAATGCCAACCGCTCCAAGAGTGTAGTGGGTGCTTTTACGTGCCACCGGCACGAGGGCCAGTCAGGCGGTACTGGTAACGGCCTCCCGACCTATAACTGGGTACTGAATGTATCTGATAACAAAAGCATAAAAATAAACCCTGACATTTAAGCTAAAATCAGACCTGATCGTATTTGAAAGAATTCAGAGTGACAGGGCAAGCTGAATTCAAGCCTGAAGTATTGACAGTCAGCTTAAAATGTTACGTATTCAATGTGAAAAAGATGAAATATAAGTAAGGAATTGTTCTTTTACATTTGAATATCAGACTTCTATTACAAGGGAACTAGACTAGTAGATATGATGTTTTTTTTTTGTTTCTTTTTTCTGTTCTTTCTCGAGCCATGCCTGGCTCATAAGGGCTGGTTTCCCGGTTTCTTGGCATATAGGTTCCCCACCTGGACAGACATCAGTCCATTGCTGGTGAGCTGCAAGATGCTGGAGGAAAGAGTGAGAGAAAGTTGTGGCAAAAGAGTCAGCAGAGGTTTCGCCATTACTTTCTGCCGGAGCCATGTGGAACTTAGGTGTTTCGCTCATAAACACACACATCGCCCGGTCTGAGATTCGAACCCGCAATCCCTCGACCGCGAGTCCACTGCTCTAACTACTAGGCCATGTGCCTCCACAGATATGATGTTGGACAACAAACATAAATTCTTGCATTCAAGTCCTCTACAGGTTTCATTTTATATTTGTATTTGATTTTGCATAAATCACTTCACGTAATTGTTGGAATAAGGTATCAGCTTTTTTGAGAATGTTACCTGAGGTAATTATTCCTCTCATCTACTTAGTGTTATAAAAGAGCATAAGAGACGTTTATCTTAAACATCTTGCGCAGTTTGATTCTGCATCAATTCTATAATATTTTTACACCTGAAGAACTTGCTCAGTGCTAACCCCTATGAGATGTATCACACTAGTGTACAGGTGAGTATATAAATTTATCAAATACTAGCACTATGACCCGGCATATACAGCTGCGTGCGCACATACACGCAAGTACTGTCCAAATCTCCGACCAATCACATACAGCTAGCTGGCATTCAATTGGTGTATCAAGCTTCGGGCATTTTGATTGGGTTTTGGATAGAAAATTCACAAAAAAGTCACTTCTATTGATTTTTTAATGGCTTTGCTGGGTGACTGGGGAAATGTAAAGATGTGCACGACCATCCTTGGACGGTTTTGAATGACCATAGAAAGTGCGAGCTCTCTAACTGAAAAAATGTGGATTTGTATAAAGGACACACACGCAGATATTTTACTGTTTATATAAAGAGAGATGAACGATGGTAAATAAAAGTTATAGGAAATAGAAGAAAACAATATGAAATGCATTTCTTTATGGTTTCATATCTGAGCTTAACATAACAAATAGTATTTCTTACTTGTATTATATGCATTGCAAGTATATCATAAACCTCCCATTTGTGTGTATACACCAGAATATTTGTTCTGTATATGTGGCTTTAAACATTTTGTTTCCTGATGTGGTGACGGCAGCCCTCAGTGGACAACTCTAAGCTAGATATGTTTGCTGTCCATCACAACTGCATGTAGATAAATTTGTCTGAATTTATAGAACCATCACAAACAGATGTAGCAACCTGTGGTTCTCAGCCTTTTAAGTCTATGCGAATGGTATATATAATATCTTTTCCGTAGCATACTAATAAGGTTTTGTAACGTGATTTTTAGGTCTGACTATTAATTTTAACAATTTCAAGTCTTAGTGCTGGTGCCACATGAGCACTGATGATGGTACCATGTAAAAAGTACTGGTGCTGGTGCCACATGAAAAGCACCCAGAATTCTGTGCAAAGTGGTTGGCATTAGGAAGGGCATCCAGCTGTAGTAACTATGCTGAAACAGAATAGAACCTGGTGCAGCTCCAGTTAAACCATCCAACTCATGCCAACATAACTGTATTACATATGGTATTACATATGGTAAATTGATGTTCCCTAATTTATATTAAATATATATATAATAATAATAATAATAATTGTGTACAGTGCTCAAGTGCACTACAACTCATCTAAAGTGTATGTATAATCAGGTGTAGTTTCGGCGGATTTCGGAAAGCATGAGGGCCTTAAAGGATGCAGAGTCATGGCAGTCAACAACTGACGCAGGCAGTTTATTCCATGCTTCAGCAACTCTGAGCGTGAAAAAATGTTTCCGAAAGTCATGGGAGCTGTGTTGTTTTCTGACTTTGTAGGCATGTCCACGTGTGTTAGACACATGGAGATCAAAAAGGTGTTCAGTGTTGTTGTTGGTGAGGTGGTTGATAACTTTGTGGGTGTTTACCAAGTCCGTCGCCAGACGCCGGAGCTTCAGTGAATCCATGCCCAGGGAAACATCATAAGGTCTACTGCTAGAAAAAGGTAGCCCATGCCTGATTTAACCAATAGGAAAGCAAATGTTAATAAATTCTAATGATTTAAGGCAGCAAGCTGGCAGAATCATTAGTATGCTAGGCAAAATGCTTAGCAACATTTTGTCCATCTTTACATTCTGAGTTCAATTTCTGCTGAAGTCAGCTTTGCGTTTCATCCTTTTGGGGGTTGATAAAATGAATACCAATTGAGCCCTGGGGGTCAAATGTATATGACTTATCCCTTCCCCCAAACTTGCTGGCCTTGTGCCAAAATTTGAAAGCAATATACTTTCATGGTTTGACAAGCTCTACAGAGTAAATTTCCATTTAGCTGAGTGTGTACCCCTTTGTAACTAGAAAGTTTTATTATTTTTAAGTATGTTTAAATTTAAGGTTAATGATATGAATATACATGTTATTAATTAAGTAAAATAAAGGAATTTGGCAAAAGGGGTTGTAACTACATCATTTTATTGTTACCCCATAAGTACATGTACAATGTACAGTTTCAATTCCCACTTTCTTATAAGTTTGGTATCTTGTAATTATATTGCCCCGAAATTTCATGTTAATGTTTGTTTCTAAAAGGTACACCTCACCAACGCAGTTTACTTGATGTGAAGAAACCAGATTGTATGATTAGTCCTGATCTCTTCACTTGTCAATCACCAGTGGAACCAAAGCCAATCGTCAACAAAGAAACTAATGGGAAAGCAGTGGCAAAGACCTTATTTCCTTTGCCTAATGCTCAAAACAGCAGTTCATCAGACAATAACCAACAGGGGGAATCTTCATTGATCAAACAATGTCCAATCTGTCAGGAAGTTTTCTCACCTCAGTAAGTATGGATTTATTACAGCATACACAATGTTAATTTAAACGGGCATGTCTAATTTAGCAGGGAAACAGGATTGTGGGTGTTCATCTGGTTGTACAGAAGACATGACTATCTTAGCAACATGAACAAATATTAACAAGAAGCTATCTGTTATCTGTGAGAGATATATGTTCAATCTTCTTTAAAAGCACACTGTGTATATGTATAACAAAACAATACAACTTGTACAACGGCGAGCTGGTAGAAACATTAGCACACTGGGCGAACTGCTTAGCAGTATTTCATCTGCCGTTCAAATTCCACTGAGGTCTACTTTGCCTTTCATCCTTTCGGGGTCGATAAATTAAGTACCAGTTACGCACTGGGGTCGATGTAATCGACTTAATCCCTTTGTCTATCCTTGTTTGTCCCCTCTGTGTTTAGCCCCTTGTGGGTAGTAAAGAAATAGGTATTTCGTCTGCCCCTACATTCTGAGTTCAAATTCTGCCGATGTCAACTTTGCCTTTCATCCTTTCGGGGTTGATAAATTAAGTACCAGTTACACACTAGAGTCGTTGTAATCGACTTAATTCCTTTGTCTGTGCTTGTTTGTCTCCTCTGTGTGTAGCCCCTTGTGGGCAATAAAGAAATAGCAACTTGTTATATACTGAATATTACTGTTAATGTACTTATTACATGATTACTAAATTAGGTAAATACTGTTGAACTGCTAGTTCTATTTCTCAGTTGGCAGATATTTTACTGCACTGCTTTGAGAAAGGCATCAATCACAAATTCCTTATAAATTTGAAACTTTCTAACAAAGTGGTTTCTTTGAAATTGCTGGATACGCTAGAAATAGCTACCATATCATTTTTAAACTAATCCTACTATCTCTAAAAAAAAAAGAGGAAAGACAATGGATAATCTAGTCTGGATTACACTATACTTTAAAATAATGCAGGATAGTCATGGGTTGTATAGTTTTTGATGAAGGCTGAGGGATATGGCAAAGCCAGAGGAGTGTAGCATGGCAAATTCTGAAGGGAAGCGCTCAATTGAGCCAACTCTGCTTTTTACATTGATGCTGAGTAGAGGAATCCTAGAAGATCAAAGGTCAGGGTCATCAAGCTCTCTCAAAAGAGTAACTGCAATTCATCCATAGGGGTGGCATCCATTATTGTGTAATCAGCTAATGAAAGGTTCGCTATGGCTTAAGCTTCTAATTCAAATTCAAAATAATGGAATTGGATGGTTATAGAGAATCATGGGGATGCATGAAAGCACCATGACCAAAAAGAAGAGACTAAAGTACATTTCATGTCCTATATTTTGTATTTTGTGCATATTGTTTCTATTAAGTATTAAATATTGTATCACAAGTGGATCCTGGGGATCATCGTTTAACGTCTGCTTTCCATGCTGGCATGGGTTGGACGGTTTGACCGAGGACTGGCAAGCCAGGAGGCTGCACCAGGCTCCAATCTGATCTGGCATGGTTTCTACAGCTGGATGCCCTTCCTAATGCCAAGAGTGTTGTGGGTTCTTTTCACATGCTATTGGCATGAGAACCAGTCAGGTGGCACTGGCATCAGCCACGTTCAGACAGTGATTTTTACATGCCACCAGCATGGGAGCCAGTTGGGGGCACTGGCATCGATCACCTTCGCATAGTCTTTTTATATGCCACCGGCACGGGGAGCCAGTTAGGCGACACTGGCATTGACCCATGCTTGAATGGTGCTTATTACATGCCACCAGCATGGGTGCCAGTCAGGCAGCAATGGCCAGTTTATATAATTAATTAGTTGCAGTAAAGTGCATTTAAAATAACGAAAATAACCAGATCAGATTGGAGTCTGGTTCGCCAGACCTCAGTCAAATCGTCCAACTCATGCTAGCATGGAAAGCGGACGTTAAATGATGATAATGATGATGATGAATTGAATAAAATTCATGTCTCTCTTTATCATTTAACAAACTGGACTCTGTTGGTTATGACAACAAGGTTTCCAGCTGATCCAGTCAATGGAACAGCCTACTTGTGAAATTAACGAACAAGTGGCTGACCACTCCACACACCAACATACCCTTAATGTAGTTCTCAAGGAGATTCAGCATGGTGCAGAATGTGACAAGCCTGGTCCCCTTTGAATTACAGGTACAACTCATATTTGCCAGCTGAGTGGTCTGGGGTAATGTGGAATAAAGTGTCTTGCTCAAGGACACAACATGCTACCAGGAATCAAACCCATGAACTTACAATTGTGAGCTGAGTATCCTAACCTCTAAGCCATGTAAATGTATGCTATATATGGACTATTAAAATTGTAACATAGATTTCTATTCTGTGTCCAGCTAACAAAATGATCTGTCTGTCAGTGTTTCTAGAAATACTGAAAGTATCACAGCAGCTAATTGCCTTTGATACATACATCAGGAGGATGGACAAACATAGATGAGATATACTGTCAATTATATTAGTAGATAAGAAGCAATCCAAAATGTTTTGTATTGTCAGTATTTGTTTCATTTACATTTTACTTTTTGTTTTATCTTGGTATTATTTTCTTTTTTCCAGGATGACCCTGAGGGCAAGAAGTACACACATAGAAGTTTGTCTTGACACCGCAAGTAGTGATATCTGGGAAGATGATTCATAAGTCACAACTAGTGAAACCATCAACTAGATATTCCGAACAAAGGAATTTTAGGCCACAGCAGCAGATAGTGAAGATAAATATCAATGACAATCACTGATTCTTTGCAGCCTCTGTTTCACCCTATCTATATACATCTGCATACATCATCTTCATCATCGTTTAACGTCCGCTTTCCATGCTAGCATGGGTTGGACGATTTTGACCGAGGGCTGGTGAACCAGATGGCTGCACCAGGCTCCAATCTTGATTTG
The DNA here is from genome assembly GCF_006345805.1 of Octopus sinensis. Lineage (NCBI taxonomy): Eukaryota > Metazoa > Mollusca > Cephalopoda > Octopoda > Octopodidae > Octopus > Octopus sinensis. The sequence goes on along the minus strand of NC_043013.1, from coordinate 45,164,487 downwards.
GCAGAGTTTCTAAAGCTGGATGCCCTTCCTATAATGCCAACCACTCCAAGAGTGTAGTGGGTGCTTTTTACGTGCCACCGGCACGGGGGCCAGTCAGGCGGTACTGGCAACGACCTCGCTCGAATCTTTTTACACATGCCACCAGCACAGGTGCCAGTAAGGCGATGTTGGTAACGATCATGCTCAAATGGTGCTCTTTTACGTGCCAGCGGCACGGAAGCCAAGATGGTCCAGCAATTATCTTCAGTTTGGGGAAGTTATCATCACTATATTAGAGGTCATCCTAAAACTGCACACTGAAACTGTTACCATTCTCTCTCTAGATTGCTCATTTCTCAAATGTAAAAGCTGAATTGAGATTATTGCTGCAATTTAACCTCATAGTTATAGATTTATGGAGCTGGTATCACTTACCTTAATTTGTTGTAGAGCCATCACTATGAAACTCCATTCCATTCCAAGCTAAGGAAATTACACTACATTGGATTACGTACTGTAATCATGGCTCAAATTCAGAGTTGTTGCAGTTATTCCCATACTTGAGACAAGCAAGCAAGACAACAGTAGATATTACCAAACTAACCATCCCTCCTAATTTATTTGGAATTGACTGTAAAATACCATAAGCAAACAAAAAACATCACTCGGGTTGTATGGATCAAACTTGACCCTTACTTCTTTTTTCCTTGCAACAACAGACTATAATGCATTGTGCTAATTCAAGACTGTCCACTTTTGATTCTAATTAAAATTTTTGACATTACTGGAACATTCAAAACCAATAGCTCTTTGGTTGTTATTTTCTATATGTTGTAAATATCATTCATCTTAAATGATAACTTTTTTCTTCAAGGATTTTGTATCGGGGCACTCTTTGTTTGGTAATAGATCTTTTTGGCTTTCTGACTCTGAAATGTTCCTTATAGAAGATATATAAAGTCATTGAAAAAATAATAGGTTTAAAAAAATTTTTTTTTTAAAGTTAAAGGTATTAGGGGACTTAAGTATATATTTGATATTTAAGCTACCGCCAACTAGTGGGTACTGGTAGAATATCCATGGATGTTAAATAATCATTTTTATAGTTAATTACTTGTTGCAAACTACATTCATTCACTAGTTTAACATCCATTTTTTCCATGCTGGCACAGGTTTGACTTGAATAAAATGTTCTCCTTTTATATATCATCATTTAACGTCCAATTTCCATGCTGGCATGAATTGGACAGCTTGACTGGAGCTGGCAAGCCAGAGAGCTGCACCAGGCTCCAATTGTCTGTTTTCACAAGTTTCTACAGTTGGATGCCCTTCCTAATGCCAACCACTTTACAGAGTGTAGTGTGTGCTTTTTGGCACCAGCACAGGTACTTTTTACATAGCACCTTGTATTGTATATATACATCATCATCATCATCATCATCGTTTAACGTCCGTTTTCCATGCTAGCATGGGTTGGACGGTTTGACCGGAGTCTGGGAAGCCTGGAGTCTGCACCAGGCCCAATCTGATCTGGCAGTGTTTCTACAGCTGGATGCTCTTCCTAACGCCAACCACTCCGTGAGTGTAGTGGGTGCTTTTTACGTGCCACCAACACAGGTGCCAGGTGAGGCTGGCAACGGCCACGATCGGTTGGTGCTTTTTACATGCCAGCAGCACGGAGACCAGTCGGATGGTTCTTTTACGTGCCACCAGCACTGGTATCACAACTACAATTTCCATTGATATATATATATATATATATATATATATGTATAAACTATTTACAGGTTATATATACATGAACAGTTAAACTTTTGTTCATAACTACTCAGTAGTCAGCTAAGTTATTCGTTAGTATTTCCAAGTACCATAGGTCAACTAACTAAACAACCTGTCAGTTCTTTCATAAAATTCAAACATACTAAAAGTATCATAGCAGCTAAATGTCAAGGGCACATACAAACAAAGTGAGAGAGAGAGAGATGGAGGTACACTGATCATATTAACAGATGATGATGGTGATGATCTTTGATTCATTCCACATTGCACTAGTAGGTTTTTTCTCCTTAGCTTTTCAATTATCTTCCTGCACAAGCATTTCAGTTTAGTAATTATTTATAACACATTTGTTAATTGCCAAGGTGAATGTATGAGTCCCTCATATTGTGATTATTCCCCTTCGTTAGTAATGATTGGGAATGCTGACCAGTGAAATCATCATCATCATCATTGTGGAGTTCCATCAAAGTAGAGCTGGTGACGTGTACTCTTAGAACACTATGAATCTAAATATCTTCTTAGTTGCTCATAAAATTTCACTGGAGAACAGCTGAAAGCATCTCCATCTACTGCATTGCAGTATGGTACAGTGTGTGTGTGTGTTGCATTGCTGATGAAGGAGAACAATATTTAAGACTAACCTCTCTTACTGAAATCGTTACATATACTAGAAAACAGCCATTTACTCAAACCAGGACAACAGGTTCAAAAACTGTTTCTGCCTCGGGGGGATATCATATACCTCACTAATATTTAAGATATGATAATGTTTGTGGTCTGTGTGTGTGTATATATATAAATATGTATATATAAATATGTATGTGTATATATATATATATATATATATATAGGCGCAGGAGTGGCTGTGTGGTAAGTAGCTTGCTTACCAACCACATAGTTCCGGGTTCAGTCCCACTGCGTGGCACTTTGGGCAAGTGTCTTCTACTATAGCCTCGGGCCGACCAAAGCCTTGTGAGTGGATTTGGTAGACGGAAACTGAAAGAAGCCCGTCGTATATATGTATATATATATATGTATGTGTGTGTGTTTGTCCCCCTAGCATTGCTTGACAACCGATGCTGGTGTGTTTACGTCCCTGTCACTCAGCGGTTCAGCAAAAGAGACCAATAGAATAAGTACTGGGCTTACAAAAGAATAAGTCCCGGGGTCGAGTTGCTCGATTAAAGGCGGTGCTCCAGCATGGCCGCAGTCAAATGACTGAAACAAGTAAAGAAAAAAAAAAAAATATATATATATATACACGCTCATTTGTATCTGCAAGTTTTGCACATTTGGCAAGTGTCTTCTGTTAAAGTCCCAAACCAATGGGAAAGCTTTGTAGGCCCTTAACAGAAGCCCATTTCTTTCAGGCTTTAGATTACTGAATTAGATTCAGTAATCTAAAGCCTGAAAGAGACGGGCTTCTGTTAGAGGCCTATGAAGCTTTAAGTTGCATGGAAACAAATCAAACTTCTAAATAATTCATGTAACTCCTACTAAATGTATTGAGTACCCTTTTCTTTCATTTGTCCATACATATATAATATATGTATGTGTGTGAATAAATATTAGAAAGAATAACAGAAAATGAAGAACCCATTCATTATTACATTTTATTATATCTCTCTCTCTCACACACACGCACATTTGTATCTGCAAGTTTTGCACATTCGACAAGTGTCTTCTGGTAAAGTCCCAAACCAATGGGAAACCTTGAAACTGGATTTCATAAATGGAAACCAAAAGACACCTATTGTGTATGTATGTTGCACGTGTGATTTTGTGTGTGTAGATATATATTCCTCTGTCTTCCCTTCTCTGGATCTTTCCTTTTCCTATGTTTCCGACGAAGAGCTCTGCTCGAAACGTAAAACCTCCTTCTTCCCTTCCTTCCTGAGCGTCCAATAATACTATACTTGTTCCACGTCCTTGTGTTGTTGTGTTTTCTCTTGTGTTTTCATGTTTGGATTAACTTTATATATATATGTATGTATGTATGTATGTGTGTGTGTGTATACGGTAATCCCTTAACTATTGCAGGTGTTACATTCCAAAACTCCCCACAGTAGGTGAAAACCTGCAAAGTAGAAACAGTACTGTACTGGATATATGATTGATTATTTTTGTAATTTGTATATATTTATTTTATTAGAAATGCAAAACACCACACACTCTAAGGTCCTTCAATTCTAATCCTTGTTTTCATACTTCTCTAGTTCTGATAGTGACTCAGCAATTAGAGCAAGGTCATCAGCATAGAGAAGCTCCCAGAGGCATCCTGTCTTGAATATCTCTGCTATTGCCTGGAGGACTATGATAAATAGGAGGGGGCTGAGGACTGAACCTTGGTGGACCCCTACCTCTACCTGGAATTCTTTACTGTACTCGTTGCCAACCCTCACCTTACTGACAGCATCCCTGTACATGGCTTGCACAGCTCTCACTAACAATTCATCTATCTTTAGTTTCCTCATTGGCCACCAGGATCAGGGGACCCTGTCAAAGGCTTTCTCTATGTCAGGTACAGTGGTTTATCTTTGGCTAGGTATTTCTCCTGCAGCTGTCTTACCAGAAATATAGCATCAGTAGTGCCTTTCCCTGGCATGAATCCATTATCACTGAAGATTTGGGTATGAGATGCATGTCTGCCAAGTTTGTGCCAAAACTACTTTCAGCTGACCAAAAAGACATTTGGAGTTTCAGTTGCACAAGATCTCCTTCATGAAAACTTTGCGTAGTCCTCTGAGCAGGTATTGCCAAGCTTTTGGCAAAATTCTCTGCTCAACTTTCTCTGTCATGATCAATGCGACGATCACACGCTACACACCTTCCTTTCAAGCACTGCTGTAAACAGTGGAAGTGAGCTAGAATGTTAAAACTCAGAGTGCATGCACAGTAGAGGCCAAGTGGCTTCACTCTGCATGCTTTAGCTTCGTTACTACGGCAACAGTCCGGATACTTATTGGTCAGATTACACACACACACATATATATATATACTCTTTCTCTTTTATTTGTTTCAGTCATCTGACTGTGGCCATGCTGGAGCACCACCTTTAATCGAGAACATCGACCCCAGGACTTATTCTTTGTAAGCCTAGTACTTATTCTATCGGTCTCTTTTGCCGAACCGCTAAGTTACGGGGACGTAAACACACCAGCATCGGTTGTCAAGAGGGACAAACATATACACATCATCATCATCGTGGTCATGCTGGAGCACTGCTTTGAAGGATTTTAGTCGGACAAATCAACTTATTTTTTTGTTTATTTTCATTAACCTGGTACTAATACTATCGGTTTCTTTTGGCGAACTGCTAAGTTGCAGGAATATAAATACACCAACACTGGTTGCCAAGCAGTGATTGGGGGGGGGGGCAAATATACACACACACACATATGTCCACACAACCATCTTCTTTCAGTTTCCATCTACCAAATAAATCCACAAGGCTTCAGAAGGTACTTGCCCAAGGTGCCATGCGGTGCAATTGAACCCGGAACCATGTGATTGGGAAGCAACGCCTGCACTAATTTTTTTTTTTGAATACTCTAAGTACCCTTCACCATCTAGCATAAAGTTTCCCCCTTGGCGTTCACAGTCTTGCAAACCACATGATGGCCTCACTAGTGTATCCAATACAAACTGCAAAGTGGTTGGTATTAGGAAAGGCATCCATCCATAGAAACCATGTCGAAGCAGACACTGGAGCACAAGGCCCACTGGATCCAGTCGAATTACCTGACCCATGCCATCATGAGACATGAACATTAAATTATGATAATGACAATGATTTTGTCCATGCTCAACTATTTCTGCTAAATCCATTCAGAAAAACCAATTTCTACATGGTCATTCAACCTGCTAGAAATCACAGCTAAATGTCTCTCAAATTACACCATATCATCTCTATATATATAAACAGCAAAATGTCTGTGTGTGTGTATATGTCCTTTATACAAATCCACAATTTTTCAGTTAGAGGGTTCGCACTTTCTATGGTCATTTAAAACCGTCCAAGAGTGGTCATGCACATCTTTACATTTCCCCAGTCACCCCGCAAAGCCATTAAAAAAATCAATAGAAGTGACTTTTTTGTGAATTTTCTATCCAAAACCCAATCAAAATGCCCGAAACTTGATACGCCAATTGAATGCCAGCTAGCTGTATGTGATTGGTCGGAGATTTGGACAGTACTTGCGTGTATGTGCGCATGCACGCAGCTGTATATGCATGCACTAGCACTATGACCCGGCGTTGCTGGGTCATAGTGCTAGTCTTGAAAAAAGAAAGACACATTAGTTAATGCAGTCTGAGATAGACTATGCTTAAAATAATAAAAAGAGGCAAGAAACACGGTTATGCAGGAGTCAGTTTTACCCTGGGTTAAGATATTCAACAACAATGTTCTTAGACGAAAACAACACAAAATCAGATAGCAAATTCAGAAAAATCAATTTAATTTCAGAATAAGATATTAAACAAGTGATCTTATCACTTAGGATAAAAAAGATATTTCTGAATCTTCAAAGTAAGCTTAGGAAATGTCCTAATCTGTGGTCAGTAGAGTGGAAAGATTTTGTTACTGGTTCAGACATATATATACAGGAAATTAATTTACAATTAGGTGTTGCAGTAACATTCAAATGGGGACTGGGAAATTAATAATAAATTTCAAATTCAAATTCAAATCAATGAAAAATTGTTTAAATTAATTAATAAAGTGGGGAAAAAAAAAAATGAAATTAAGTGAAGCAAACTGTTAACTCCATAAATTCAGCACCAATGTATTGTTATAAAGAAACAGGGAGCAAATGAAAGAAATTTTAATATTCTTGGGAATATTAAGAACCAACATTATGTATAAAATTAACACACACACACACATAATGACATACATATCCACTATGTCATATACATAAACACATACATACACACATATAAACACACATACATACACATGTATAAACACATACAAACACACATATATACACACGCAATAGACATACAATCATGTCAGTTTTACTGATTCCTCTGTAGAACGAACAAAAAAAATGATGAAGCTTAACCAATTATTGACCCTTATTGGGGTTCCATTAGGTGTCGACATCACTTGGCAGTCCCAGAGAAATGAGCAGACATTCTGTTTATATACACATCTAACCTTGTAACTTTAGAGAAGTGGCGTTACTAATTTGCATGACAAGTGTTTACCATTTTATTTACTATCACACGTGTGTGTGTGTGTATATATATATATATATGTGTGAATATGATGTAAAAAAAAAAAAAAAAATTTGGGGTTGTAATTAGTTGAAGAATTGGTTACGGCAGCATCTTTTAGAAGTTGGAAAACAAAATAAAATTAAACACTTCTCCCATTGGATTTGTGAATGAGCAAGGGGGGTTGATGCTGCCAAAGGTATGGGGATGGAAAGAAATAAAAAGGAATTTGTCAATACACTGTGCTTAGAAGAAATAATTTAAAATTGACAGCAAATTAAGAAAACAAAAAATTTATAAATAAGTATTTACAATGCAAATATTTACTCTCGTTTTCTAATTTTCAAAGCGATTCAGTAAATTTTACATAGTAATAATTTAAAAAAACAAACAAAAAAAAAACCCAGGCATGCAAGACTTTACCAAATTTGGCTCCAGCATCATCGAGACTGGTTCTCTTGCAAGAACAAAAATATATTGATAACTTGTAAACATAAATAAATAGTGGAAATGAGATAAGTTCTCATCACATTTTTAAAAATTTAAGAGAAAACATTTCTAAGTCGGATAATAAAAGAATTTTAAATACTATTTGGCAAAAAGGTTGGGGAAGGAAAAAAAAATGTTAGTTTCAAAAGATAAACAGTAATTTGTAATACCTAGTTTTAAAAAATGTCCACTTTTAATGCGGACATTTCTGAAGAACTATTACTGTGTGTCTCTTGTAAACACTCACACGGCTACATCATCTCAAAGTCGGTAGCCCAGAACAGGAATGTTAAGTTTGAATTTCAAACCGAATTTTTCAAAATGTTTAAAAAGTAATATCCATGTAATTGATTAAGAAATTAAATTAAAAAACAAACAAAAATACAAAAGAAAAACCCACAAACAAACAAAAACTGTCATTTGAATTTCCTCCTTGTGATTGATACTCCACATCACTCGGAAATCATCAAGCTTTTGTCATACATAAAAATCACAAGACAAGAGTCTATCCACATAAATTTACCTCGATTTCTCCCTACCCCGTGGATAACTTTTTCTGCCTGCGATTAGATTTTAAATAAGAAAATCTCCAACAAAAACCAGTTTGATCACCTCTCAGCAACACTAAAAAGAAATATGCAATCGTATCCCATTTAGAAGTTGACATATTTAGTAAGAGTTTTTTTTTTTACTGATATATCAGAGGGTAATTAGGCACTGAAGTAAAATAGTCTCAGTTTAAAATGGACAACAATTACGGAATTATTAGTTCAGAGAAAGATTTGATAAAATTTACCCAACAAGTAAGTGGCCACTAGAATTTCTATTCTTAATAGAAGCTCGACTCTTCCACTGCAGTGGCATTCTAAAACTAAAAGGAATCAAAACTGTCAAACTTCAAGAATTAAATTAACTTTTACGTTTTATTTCTACCTACCCATTCCACATGCATTCACACATGCACACACACACGCGCACCTCCTGCAATTTCGTCAAGCAGTGCTGAAGGTAACAGTTTAAACTAAGAAACATCAAACTGCACCAAATGGATAAATAGAAAGTTTATGTCATTAATAAACTGTGATGCGAAGAGAAAAGAATTTTTTTTCTTTCCTTTTCTTTATATACAATTTTAATATTTTTTAAAATTTCTGTGATGAGACAAAACTATAACGTCATGGAGAGGGTGGGGATCAGTTCAAGTGCCAACAGTTATCGTTACATCAGTAAAAACAGCAGCTTAACAAAAAGTTTTATACCCCAGCCATTGACCGAGGTTAAAAAAATTCTTTAAAACCCGATATTTTGACCAGCAGGATTACAATGTAAGAAATACCAGTATCTGTGTAATCCAGGCTTGATCTGTGTCAGCATGGTGAATGTGAATATGTTTACGAGTGAATGCACATATGTGTGTGTCTGTGTGTCCAAAAGGAAATTTAGTAGCCGAAACAAACACAAAAAAAAAACCTGAGCAAACAACAATACAAAGTTAATGTATAACACAGTGAAGGAAAAGAAGAGAGATTGATATTTTGCACAATTTGTCCTTTATCAAGATCAATAAATAAATGGCAAAGAAGGGACTGTCTTCTCTAACCAGACAAAGAACAAACTATTCAAAACCCCAAAATCTTTTCATTTCTTTCACAACATAAACCTAATTTTGCTGTCTGGTTTTTTTAACCCATAAATTGTCTTTTAGAGTACAATGTATATTCAGTCTGTAAATTATTCTGGTACTAGTTTCTGGGGTTCAATTCCTGTCCTAAGCACACACTTGTCTGCATATACTGCCTGTAAGGGACACTGTCATCTCCATCACACAATGGCTAAACAAGTTGTATATATATGTATGTATATATTCTATACTTCTATGTGCAGGTAGGAAGTTTTTATTTACAGTTCATGATAAAATTTTTTAAAAAACCAAAAAAAAAACCAACAAAATACTTGTCCACCATCACAACCAGACCTTGAACATTGCTATCAATCCCAGAACTAGTAAGTAGGAAGTCAGCATATTTTTCACAATTTCTCAATAGCAAATAGACTTAACAGACATTTTCTGTGCCTAATAATTTAATAATTAATAAATTATGAAGATATAGTTTTGTGAAGCCCATAAGCTGATTTTTTTTTTTATTAAGTTGGTACTAAGATGCCACAAATATTGGGGGGGGGGGTCAGTTACATCAACTCAATTGATATCTACTTATCCTTTCGACTTGACCAACATCTGAATTCACTACACAGATGTAACTAGGCATCTTAATGTATTCTATCTGACACTACCGTTTCTGCCCTTCTTTATTTTATTGACTACCCCAGAAGGATAAAAAGCAAAGTTTGTTAACCTCAGCAGGATTTGAACTCAGAACATAAAGAACCTGACCAAAAACCACAAGGCATTCTTTTCTTTTTTTTTTTTTTTTGCAATGCTCTAATGATTCTCATATTTCTAATTTAGGCACAAGGCCAACAATTCTGAGAGGAAGGAGTTAGTCAATACCACTGAACCACAGTACTTGACTGGTATTTTATTTCATAGACCCCAAAAGGATGCAAAGGCAAAGTTGACCTCAGTGGGATCTGAACTCAAAAGAGTTCAAACAAATACTGCAAAGCATTTTTTTTTTTTTTTTTGTAATCTAACATTTCTGTTAGTCTGCCACTTTTAGGCTTATAATAATCCCTAGGATTTCTTTAACAATGATTTACTTCATGTAAGAATAGAGGCCTAAATATTTCCCTGCACAAATGAGGCATAATCATTTTATCGTTTCATTTAAAGCCATTTCTTAAATAGCAAGATTTTATAATTTTAATGTATTTTTCTTTATTTAAAAAAAAATTGTTCAAGTTTCTCCTTGAAATATTTGAACTGAAACAATATATGTATGAAAGCTGCTAAGCAAGTATTCTTCCCACGGCAACATCTTCGTTGCTGCGATACAAAGAGCATGACAAGCCTCTTGAATAAACATGTTCAGTTATTCCAAATGCCACAACAATTTAAGAAAACCAATTTGTGTTCCATATTATTTCAATACATCAAAACCAGCCACTATCATTGAAACGAGGATTGTATTTAATTAACAGAAAATATGCAAGAATTCAAACTGGGCATGAACCACATTAATCTCACCTAGTTTTCCCAGTCCCTCAGTTTAGGAGAGGCAGAGAAAACTTATGATGATGGCCCTTCCCTTTTTTGAAACAAGCTAATGATTATATATATATATATATATATATATATATATATATATATATATATATAATTGAGTAGTTGAATGAATTATCTTATTATGGATAATTCGGTTAACCGATACCTGGGTAGCAAATTCACGTCAGAAAAACACGGTTGAAGCTACATGCCTAGGGCAGAGATCACGTGCTATCGTGTGGAAATTTGTGTGTTTTTTTAAATACAAATTAGGAATATGCAGCCTTCGAAACATATGTCGAAAATAAAATAAAGGAATTTTGTTAATTCGTCGTTCAACTCCATTCTTTCATTTATTTGTATATATATATATATAGTATTTTATTGAAGCTGAAAAAATTCATTAACTGTTACTCAAAGTCCCATGCAAGCGATCATCAGATTGTTACGATGGTCGGTTACATGAAACTCTGAGTAACAGTTTATGAAATATTTTCAGCTTTGATAAAATACTATTTTACTCTACCGACTGACGGACCGACCGACCTACATACAAATGCATCAACTTCAGATCATGAGACATAACTGTTTGACTAGAGAATTAAGTTTTTCTATTCTGGGAAATGATTATTTTGCAATCTACCAAGTCATTTCAGAATAAAATGACTGAAATATATATATATAGGTGTAAAATAGAAAATTATTAATTTTAATGAAACAGCTAGAAATTCCAGCCAAGGATTACGTATATATGTATATATATATATTTTGATTACTTGAAATAATTACTAAATGGCATCAAAATGCTGTTTGTATGTGCGTGAATATTACCACTGCCGTTTCACAATATTTTAGACATTTAAAAAGGAAAATAATAAAAGAATTATTGTCAACATTATGTAAAGGATAAAAAGAAGGAACCTAGCACCATTTACTACACCACAATCTTCCTTTGTTTATTCATTCATACATACAACTACCTATTTACAAGTATGATGAATTCAGATATTTTGCAATGTCATGGTTATTATTGGCAGGTGTTGGGGGGATGGGGGGTGAAGCTTAATAAGCCTTTAATCATCCACATCTGTAATCATGTTAAATAAAAAAAACTAAATGCCCTCATCCAGTTTGGTCTCTAAGAACTTTGAAGCAATGTCAATAATTAGCAACATTAGCTGGTTTCTTAATGAAAACTTATAACTATGCAGTATCACAAATAATAATAATAATCCTTTCTACTATAGGCATAAGGCCTGAAATTGGGGGTGGGGGGCAGTCAATTACATCAACCCCAGTGCTCAACTGGTACTTATTTTATCGACCCCAAAAGGGAGAAAAGCAAAGTTGACCCCAGTGGCATTTGAACTCAGAATCTGAAGACAAACAAAATACTGCTAAGCATTTCACCTGGCGTGCTAACGATTCTGCCAGCTCACCCCCTTAATAATAATAATATAATAATAATAATAATAATCCTTTCTGCTAAAGGCACAAAGCCTGAAATTTTGTAGGAGGGTACTAGTTCATTACATTGACCCCAGTGTGTAACTGGTACTTATTTTATCGACCCTGAAAGGATGAAAGGCAAAGTTGACCCCAGCGGAATTTGAACTCAGAAAGTGAAGACAGCAGCATTTTGTCTGGTGTGCTAACAATTCTGCCAGTTCACTACCTTAATAATAATTACAATAATAATAATACACACATACAAAATGACTACTGGTGCAGCTAGAGGTTACTTAATTATTTAATTAAAATAATAATTGGATACTGTTGCCCTTATGTTAAACACATTATTTAATATCACTGCACTATATTAAACATAACTATTACATATCGGGAATCATTTCTGTTATATAGAAAGGAAATATTTAATATCAAGCTCTGCAAACTGAAGAATTTATCATTCATGACAGAAAACCCCCCAAAAATACTATTGTAAGGAATTCAGTAGTCTGTGTACCCTAATGTTTATACAAAAATAAAAATTTTATCAACAACTAAAGACACCCTACAACAGAAATGCTAATGTAGTTATTTTTGTCTTTGGCATAAGGCCATCATCTTTAGTGGAGGAAGGAACAGCTGATTAAATTGACATCACTATTATTTAACTGGACCTTATTTTATCAACCCTGGAAGAATGACAAGTGAAGTGAGCCTGGGATTCCGGCTCAGAAAGTAAAATGGAATACATGTGAATATACTGTAAAGTATTTTGTACAACACTAGCAATTATAACAATCTACTACCCATACAAAATGTGAATATGTTATGAATAAATAGTGAAAATATGAGTAGGGGGGGGGAGAATTAATGAAATCATTGAAATTTTAAGTAATAAAAACTGAGTTCAAAAATTCAAAAATTCAATTTAAAATGTAAACTGTAGCAACTGAAGCACAGGAAATACAGTTAGGTATTTTACATAATTTGTAGAATAATACATGAGTAAAAAAAATAAATCAAGACAACACAGAAAGAGACATTCAAGAAACAAAAGTTCACTCAATTTTCCATTTGAGTTAGCATATCATGAAAAAAGGGGGAAAAAATGGTACATAACCAAAATACATGATCATTCCTGATAAACAGTTTATAAAGCATCAGGTTGCAAGGGCAATTTGACAACTGTCTTAATGTAGTACAAGGAGACTATACAACTCGGTGTTGCAAAAGTTATCTTAATTTCAGCTAAGGTGTGTGTGAGAAGATTCCAAACAGAAGACCAGTCCACTGCATAGGTTCTGTAGGTAACTCACTCATAAATAGGTTGTTGAACTAAGCAGAAGTTTTTATGATTGATTGTTTGGGTAAAATTGCAAATTAAACTGTACAACTTGCTCAGTTTAGAATCACTGTTAATTGGCAGAATTGTTAGAACACTGGATAAAATACCTTGTAGTGTTTGCTCTGGATCTTTTGCTTTGAGTTTAAATCCTTCTCAAGTCAGCTTTGCTTTTCATCCTTCCAGGGTCAATAAAATAAAATACCAGTCTAGGGCAGTGGATTGGAAGAATTGATAAAGCATTGGGAGAAAATACTTAGCAGTATTTCTTCTAGATATTTACAACCAGAGTCTACTACAACCAAACAGGTGAAGTAAACCCAGTTCTATTTAACCAAGGAAATGATGCATTGTAAAAAGAAAAAAAAAACTCAAAGAGAACAGGAAAACATTTGTATTCTCCCATAAAAAATTCCAAGACAAGTACATAGCACCTGTCAAGGAACTCGTCATTGACAAACATAGTCACATAGCCCTTGTCAAGGACATCATGAGAGGCTTGTTCGGCAACGTGATGTTGCAAGGAAGGGAACAATCACTGTAAAAAAGTTACTTTAAACAAGAGCAACTTTTTTTTTCTTCTTCAATTAATTGAATCAATGAATTCTGCAAATGTCTAAATAAATTAAATACCACAAATTCTGGAATAAAGTTATACTCTGGAAAATACAAATCCAGACTCAATGCTACTAACAGAAACTAAGAAAAAAATGCTACTTGATACTGTATTAAACATTAGCTTTCAGATGTAGAATATATATATATATATATATATATATAGTTTAGAAATAAGGGTTAGTTATCTAAAACCAGTCATTTAAATCGGTAAATCAACCATAGGATAGGTAGATTTGATAGACAAGAGTCGCCAAGAGTTCCAATCATAAGTTATATATATGTATATATATTTATTTTTATATATATATAATTAATAGAGTCAAAGGGTAATCAGAAATATTTGAAATTTCCATTACCAGTGGCCTAGCGTGTAAAAATTTAGTCAATAGACTATGTATTATTCATATAAATACAGTGTACATTTACACACACAAGAGGTATCCATCATAGAATTGCTTACATGCTAGAAAGGACAGTTAAATTCCAAACCACTAATCAGGGATAAAATTTCAAAAAGAATGAAAACTAAAAACATTTACCATCTAACTCCTAGGCCAATGCGTGGTAGATTTTAAAAATTAGAATGTATAAGCACGGGGCATATACTGGATTGCCTCATGTATATATATATATATTTAATCTAAGGTGTACCTGCTGAAGAAGGCTTTGCCTAGCAAATTATTTTATTTGCTAAAAAAAGTCTGAAACCATTGGTCCAGGAGTTAGATGGTAAATGTTTTTATATTTCATTCCTTTCGAAATTTTATCCCTAATAGTGGTTTGGAATTGAACTGTCCTCTCTAGCGTGTAAGGAATCCTATGATTCTTATGTGTTTGCTCAAATGTACATTATATATATATATATATATATATATATATATATATATAATGTATGTATGTATATTTATATATATCATCGTTTAACGTCCGCTTTCCATGTTAGCATGGGTTGGACGATTTTGACTGAGGGCTAGCAAACCAGATGGCTGCACCAGGCTCCTATCTTGATCTGGCAGAGTTTCTACAGCTGGATGCCCTTCCTAACGCCAACCAGGGTAAATCCCAGCTGTTTCCTCTTGAAACGCTTCTGCTTATTCCCTTATTACAATGCAATATGTGGTCACAGTTGCTGCTGTATGTCAGTCGAAATACATTAAAATTGAGAATTTATGGAAATATTATTTGCAGAGTTGTCGTATAATAAAACAGGAAAGTGGACAATTTTTTTGGTGTTATTTATTCTTCGTTACACATGCTTCGTTTGCTAAAAGGAATTATAGTTTTACATGGTAGACAGACATTGAAGATTTTCAAATAAGAAGTTCCTTACATGTCTATCTAACATGTCAATACTTTTAATTCCCATTGGCAATTGAAACAAGTGTAATGGAAAATAAATAATATCAAAAAAAATGTCCACTTTCATATTTTATTTTGTTATATATATAAATTCATATCTCAACATAGTTTTACTTGCCAGCTAATCTTAAGTATTCTGCTTACAGAAAATGCAAATAATATACATTCTTTTGATATTTTTCAGTTACCTGGATTTAAAGAATTAAAAAAAAAAAGAACAAAAATTATTTAAAAAAAGCGAAAAACAATGTACTCCTGGACTGTGACTGAGGTTAACAAGAAGGAAATTTACAAAGTGAAAAAGTAAGTTATTTACTATATAAATAGAAAAATATATGTATAGATATGCATAACATGGTTGCTAAATCAGATTTTTGATGTTAGCAAAAGATAACAATTCCAAATGGATATACTTGAACTGGAATCCAGAGTATTGTGATGAGGGTTTAAAATAATTTTGGAGAAACAGTCAAAAAAATGAAACAAACTTTATACAAATATCACTAATACGGAATCTCGTCATGTAACTATCGACAACTGTTGTTGCTAAAATAGTAAAGGGATTGCATCGGATGTAGTCGTACTATTACAGCAAGAGAGTTGGAAAGAAGGAAACCAAAAAGGATAGTTAACAAGGGGAAGATTCTTTTGAGATCAAATGAATTACAAAAAAAAAAAAAAAAAAAAGGTTTCAAAAAATGTTCAATATCTTACATAAATAATTCAATTGGGAAGGAGGAGGAGAAGAATATTCTGAGACTCTGCAGTTCTGACAACAATAGTAAATTTAGGTAAAATCTGCTGGAGTAGGAAATAGTTAGTCTCAGTAAAGAGACTGAAATACAATGGCAAATTCAAGCTGCTTACTAACTTATTCTATTGATATAATTTCAAAATAATATAAAGAACAGAGCTAGAGGAAAGAAAAATGCAGTTAGGAGCAGACATTTTGGCACCATTTAAATATTTTTCGAAAATTTGAAGTTTTGAAGGCAAGCATTTGAAAATCTAAGGAAGATAATGGAAGTTACTGTTAATGAAAAAAATGAAGATAAAAGCTGCAACTCTTCACCTTAAGTATACTACTGTAGTTGATTGAATAATAATGAAGAAAAATTAAAATTGGAGAAACAGGTAGGGATTTCTTTAAGGTAGGAATCACTCTTAAATTCGTCACAATTTTGTTTTTAAATGATGTCATTAATAAATCTATATGAAGTAAAGAAAAAGAAGAAGAAAAAGCCCAGAGCAAAAACGAAAAATGTCATCAGCAACAGAAATGATATCCTTCACAGGTAATGAAAGGAGATTAAAATAAACTCATGGAAATAATGGGAAGAAAATGAAGAGGTAGAGAAAGTTATTAGGCCAAAACAGATTCAAACCAAAGATGCAGTTTTTTTAAACTGCCATTAATAAATTAAAGAGAGGCTTAATTAAGAGGAGCAGCACCAACAGCAGATTAATTTGACAAGAAAGAGCAGTAAGTCATTTTGGAACTTTTGCCAAAATTATCTAACAGTGAGCACCAAACTAATAAAATCTATTGCCTCAGAAATCTATATTCAATTGGAATTCAACAAGATCTATCTTTTCTAAAGTCAAGATGTAGGAACCTGCTGAGGTTCTGGTACAGAGTTCTCATACAGCTCAAGATTTTCCAGTCCAATGTCTGTTCTACCCGTTGGTGTTGTTGTCAAGTCAAGAGACTTGCTCTGCAAATAATATTCTAAGTGACTCAACTTTGGAGGTAGGCTCATTCGATGCCAGTCCGTTTTCTGAAATCGGTCACTTTTTACAGAGTCAGCAGCATTAATGAAAGTGTCATCGGAGAAGTCCAAAGTAAGCAATTCCACTTGCTCATCGTCAAGCATCTGACCAATACTGGCAAGACTTTCTGTGTCTGAATCATCCATAATATCGGAAGCAGGAGAAGGAATTTTAAGTACAGGACTCCCTTCGGAACCTCTCACGTATTTCGTTGGTGTAATATGTGGTTTATTGACAGTTCCCATTTTCCTTGGTGATGCTGTCTCACTGTTTGAGTTTAAAATCTTTGTATTCTTCGGCTGAGATTCATTTTTTGTTCCCTCATTTATGTTTTTAACGGAGGGGACGTTAGATATTTTACGTTGTTGAAAGCCTTGCATATATGGGTCCATTTCAGCATCTACACGTAAAATGATGCCTTTCAATTTTGATCTACGTATGACTGAAGGAGAACATTCCGACATTTCTGAATTAACTCTTTGTAAATTTGGGCCTGGTTCAGTTTTACTTTTGCCCAACGTCTTAAGTGTGGCTCTCTTTTCAGTCGGTAAAGAGGCTTGCGGTTCATTGCTCTTCAAAAGAGGCGTGCTGTTTGGGTTGTGGCTGTCAGGGCTAAAAACTGATTGCTGACAAAACTGATTTTCGGAAACAAAGTTAAAATTATTAGAATTCTTAACCTTTGATTTGTAACTTGGTAATGAAATATACTCCTCTTCTAAACTTGGAGCATCATAATCCTCTTCAAAGTCAGAGGGGCTAATACTTTCTGATGTGATATTTGGAGATACATAGCTGTTGGTTTCAATAGCTTGCCGATAACTCAAACGCCGAGCCTGCTCTGGAGAGCTGAAAATCACAGATGGGGCTACAAATGATCCTTCAGATTCATCACAGTCATCTTTCAGTTGACTAACACCAGAATCTTGTTCAACAGTAGCAGAAGTGGTAGTTATGGAGAATGTGACCGGTTCCTTGCTAGCACTTTGTTGGTAAGTTGTGGGTGTGGTTAGTATATTCGAACTGTAAGTACACGTGCTAATATGAGTAACCACGGTACCATCTCCGATTTCAGACCCTTTCTCTTGACCAGGAGGTGGAGATGGGGTCTCAGACCCAACTCCGGAACCACGAACACCTAGTTGAAGATGTTTACTTTTCTCAAGCCTCCGCTCATGTATTTCATCACTGATGGATTCAAGATTTCTCAACGCCTCTGCATAAGCAGACTTTGTATTAATAACTTCCGTTTCCAGGCGACTTACTCGATGCTTTTGTTCCTGCAAGAAAAAAACAAAAAACATCACTTAAATTAGGTTCTTATTCACCGGAATACAAAATACAAATTAAATAATTTGAGATAATTTCACATTTTGGCACAAGGCCAGCAATTTCGGGGAAGTGGGTAAATTGATGACATTGATCCCAGGGCTCAACTGGTATGGTCCTTATTTTATTGATCCCAAAAGTATGAAAAGTAAAGTCAACCTCAACAGAATTTGAACTCAGAATGTAAAGATCGATGAAATGCCGCTTAGCATTTTACCCAGCATTCTAACAATTCTGCCAGCTCACTGCCTTATAATTCAAGATAATATCTAAAAACTGCAGGAATCGTTTTATTCCACAAATTCACCAAAACTAGGATTAGATTTTGGTCAAGAAAGCATCAACTAGCAAGTGAGAAAGAATAACACTTTTAATTTAAGCTACCAACTTTAGCTAATAAAATCTAATCTCACCATTCTTTTAGATTATTCTGTCAAGATATTTGATACCACATAACAAGAACCCTTGTAAGGCCCACATCCATAATACTTCCCATCTATCCACCTGTATCAGTTGCTCAATAACTAAGGGAAGCATCATTATTAGAACAGTGAAAAATCACATTATTAAAAAGGTGAAAAATTACAACTTCGAGCCTCTACACAGTAACCCAACCTACTAGAAATAACAACCAAATCATCTGTTCACACTCTAGTGCAGTGCTTTTCAACCTTTTTGCTGGAGTGGAACCCCAAGGAAACATTCCACTGGCTCGAGGAACCCCTATGCAATAATTTAATAGTCTTATGCACACATATCTGCACAGGAGAATTAAAAATTACTGTCGATTTTAGCATTTTTGTAACTTCTTGCAGAACCCCTGGGCTGTACTGGCGGAACCCTAAGGTTCCGCGGAACCCTGGTTGAAAACCACTGCTCTAGTGTCTTGAAAAAAAGATAAAAGAGCTGGCACAATGTAATTCTAGATATACGAATGGAGGAAATGGTCAGAACTGGAACACCTTTGATCACAGATCTGCTCAATAAAGGTTGACATAGGATCAAACAACACTCTGACTTGTATGATTGGTTATCAGGAAGCAGTTTTATGTCTTAGATCCTTAATTCGACAATGAATGATGCTACTCATGGTGATGCAGATGTTGTAGTTTGTCATGCTGAGTCTACAAATAGTTAAATATTCCCCGCTTTCCACAGATCTCTTCTGCTGTTTGAAATAGTCTTGGAAATAACTTGAATAACACAAAATGTGGAAAAGTGTATGTGTGCATTTGTGTGTGTGTATATATATATATATATATATATATATATTGAACACTTGACATATCTTATGCCACCAGTGTTGCTGCTAATAACCTAGCCACTTTACAAACTAATATCAGCCATTTACCATATAACTGGATTTTCTCAACTATTAATTCTGCTTTTTAACCATCCTTTTACCATTCTTTACAAACTTACATTCATATACACTAAAGATCTTTAAATATAAAAAAAAATTAATTTTTTAATTTATTAGTTCAATTAATAGTATTTTAATTAATATTTCATAACATTTAAAACCAAAATACTTACATCCATCACTTGATTGAATTTTACTTTCATTTCAAAATAAGGCCTGCAGAAGAAAATAAAAAACAGCTTTAAGTTAGCAAAAAAGGGTATGTGAAGCATCTACCATTCATTAAAACTCGACAGCAATAAGAAAATTCTCTACAAAAATTTACAAAATTATACAAAATGTTTTGTTGTTGATACCCCATTTCAGTCATCAACAATGAAGTTGTGGCTGCAATCACACATTACATTTAAGGAGGAATGTACACTGATATAATATCTCTAAGGATAATCAATGCTGTTGGTATAAAGTCTGACCAATGGCTGATTAAAATATTATATGCAAATTAGAATGGCAGTTAATGATATATCTTGCTATGTATACAGTGATTTAGATTCAAAGTTCAATAGGTAGCAATTATTTCAAAACAGAAGATTCCCAATTATATTTCTGATTACTTAAGAGAATACTAGCATGTTTTCACACAATCTCAATCACCACAGCTAATGGTCTCAAATAAACAGCTGTACAGTTATCGACATTATACATATCTGATGCATTCTGAATAATGCTGCATTCTATATAAGTATACTAGTAACAGTATTCAGCCTTGCTTGGGTTTATAGAAATTATCAGACAACACTACATGGCCTTTGACCATCTTAAATAGATATTCTCCATAACAAAGTTTGGGCTCCTGAAGTGAAACAATGTGGCCGACAACTTGTAATGTACATGCATGTTAAAATTTCTGGCTAGTAAATGATTAGAAAATGTGAAGAAACAGTGAGATTTGGAAAGTTTAATGAGAAAAGAAAAGGTCCATTTTAATCCTTACAACAATTCATTTGTTGTTTTTGTTGCACAAGATACATTAACCAACCCAGCTGTACTTGATCAAAAATGCTATTCTTCCCATTAGACTCAGTTGACTAGAACATGAAGCAAAAAAGTTTGCTTCCCAACCACATGATTCTGGGTTCAGTCCCACTGCATAACACCTTAGGCAAGTGTCTTTCTGCTATAGCTTTGGGCCAACCAAAGCTTTGTGGGTGGATCATAGTAGGCAGAAACTGAGAGAAGCCTAAACAGGGTATAGAAACCAAAGACTTCGGATAAAACAATTAGGTCAGACTCAAGGATACTTTGGGGACTCGTGGAGAGATGTACTGTTGTAATTTCATCCATCCTTTATGTTCAAAGGACTTCGTTCAGACATTATGAAGAGATGATGGGGATAACAATGATATTGGAGATGGTAGCTGTATTTAAGTTTATTTTCACTACATCATTATTCCAAATAATTAATAAAAGAAAATGGTGAAGCAGAAGCATCAAAAGAGGCTGCAGTCCATGGTAAACCAAAGCCTTGGTGAGTGGATTTGGTAGATGGAGACTGTGTGTGTGTGTGTGTGTGTGTGTGTGTCTTCCTCTCTCTCCCTCTATCTCTTTATTTTGACATCACAGAATCACCATCCAACACTGTCTCCCATTTCTAGTTTTCTGTGAAAATTTATCTAGCCATGGGGAAGTATTACTTTGCTTGGAAACAGGAAGTGCATCCAGCCATAGAAAAAAAATCTGCCTCAGTTTGGTCCATGCAAGCATGGAAAAGTGAACATTAAAACAAGGACGATCATGGTGATGATGATGATGATGACATCACTTAGGTATATTTCACAAATACTTATCTTATTATACATGTAATAACAGTTGCTAAGAAAAGCTTCCAGATTATAAAACTGAGATAATATGATGAATGCAAAAGCCTCTTGAGATCAAAACTGTTTCTTAAAGACTACAAAAGATTATACTTACAGACACAGTTGATTGTGAGAAAACTGACAGCCTTCCAGATGTTATTTATTAGTACAAACACAAAGGGAGACGACTTATTTTATTGAAGACATAATAATACAGTGTAATATAGTAATTTGCTATTGTTGTGCTTATGGTGGTAACATACAAATATCTACTTTTATAGATGACAGAGAAAAAGGACAGAGGACAGAAATATATAAATACTCACTTGGACTTGCTGATGGAGCGTTTTAAGTCTTTCTGAAGCTGCTGAACACATTCCTCAGCTTCTTTGAAGATTTTTGTAGTTCTTTCATGATACTGTTCACTTTCAATTCTTTCTTTCTCAGCTTCGTTCACCTGAGATCAAATAAAGATATCGTAATTTAAGAGTAAGCAGCAGAAAATAAGATCAATGACGTGGAACCGTTGGCCTCAACAATGACAAATCAGGGGTTTGATCAAACAAACTACCTGCTCGTTGAATTATTATGTAGGTGGCTGAGTATTCCACAGGCATACGTTCCATTAGCAATTCTCAAATAGAATCAATGTGACACAGTATGTGACAAAACTATACCATTGAATTACGGGTATAATCTGACGAACTTCCACATAGTTTCCATTAACTGAATTTCACTTACAAGATTTGGCTGAGCTGAGGCTACAATAAATGACACTTGCCCAAGATGCCATGCAGTGAGATTGGACCTCTGAGACCCTCTGATTGGGAAGCAAACTTCTTTATCCTTTGACCCTGTTGCATTCACTGACACAATATAAAATTTGGCCACATTGGCAAGATCTTTCATTTGTTTTGATCATTAGACTGTGGCCATGCTGGGGCACAACTTTGAAGAATTTTTAGTTGAATGAATCAACCTCCTGTACATTTTTTTTAAAGCCTGGTACTTATTCTATTGGTCGATTTTGCTGAGCCACTAAATTACAGGGATGTAAACAAACCTACACCAGTTGTCAAGTGTGGTGGGGGAGACAAAAAACACACACACACAGACATATGACAGACTTCTTTCAGTTTCTGTCTACCAAATCCACTCACAAGGCTTTGGTTGGTCTGAGCCAATAATGGAAGACACTTGCCCAAGGTGCCACACGGTAGGACTGAATCTGAAACCATGAGGTTCGGAACAAGTATCTTACCACACAGCCACTCCTGTGCCTATGAAAATCAATTAAAATAGTTTGATTCTTAACAATTCTGAAGAATATGCCAGTGGTACTATTACCCCTATTCCATTTCATGTCAAAGTCAATTTGTCATCATCTGGATTAAACAATATAGAAGTAAAAAAATGGCTATGTTTCTCATTAGTACCTATTATTCTGTGATTTCTACTTCTTTGCCTCTAAAATCAATTATTTCAACCATTAGTCTGACACATATTGAATGTTAATCTATTGATTTCTTCAGTTCAACTCCAGCTTTTTGTGTTTGTTATTTTTTAAAACAGAGTTTGACTTATTTATTACATTTAAATTATCTAAGGACACTAAATTATCTGAATTTCTTTCACAAAACACTGAATCTACAACTAGAGCAAAGAACAACACAAATGTTGGAATATAAGAAGATATCTTTAGAATGATGTGCGACTAATTAAGATGTGCTTTTGCAATAATAATGGCAATAAATTTAATCATTCATTTTAAAAATTGATTTCACAAGAAAATTTGAACCAGTATTTCAAAAGCTTGATTAACGTTGTGATGAATAAAATTCAACTTGAAACATTTTTTTTACTCAAACAAGTTAACCTAAACATCATCATCATCGTTTAACATCCGTTTTCCATGCTAGCATGGGTTGGACGGTTCGACTGGGGTCTGGGAAGCCAGGAGGCTGCATCAGGCTCCAGTCTGATCTGGCAGTGTTTCTACAGCTGGATGCCCTTCCTAATGCCAACCACTCCATCCATGAGTGTAGTGGGTGCTTTTTATGTGCCAGGGAGGGCTGGCAACGGCCACAATTGGTTGGTGGTTTTTACGTGTCACCGACACGGAAGCCAGTCAAGGCGACGCTGGCATCGGCCACGTACGGATGGTGCTTTTAACTGCCACCGGCACAGGTGCTAGGGGAGGCTGGCAACGGCCACGAACGGTTGGTGCTTTATTGACACTGATAAGATGGAAGACATTCCTTATGGTTATGATCTAAAATTCTAACACAGTCAGGATTTCATCTCAAAGCCATGCGGAATTCAACAAACGATTACAAAGCCTTTAGCCCAACACTGAACTACTTACACTACTATTTTTATAAAGCTTTTAAAATGCTGTAAACAACAAATTTATAGACATATCAAACTTATCTTTACAATCTAGGATTCACAAATGGACCCTGAAATACAGTGTTTGAACAAAATCAACTGAATAAAAGAAAAGTTAAAAATAAATCTCTCTTCACCTTCATGGTTGCATGATTAAGCATTTCCTGCCATGCCGGATCAGAAGGTTGGTCTCGTTTCATATAGCCTTGTTCTGCGAGATGCACCATCTCTTTGGCAGCTTCGTGCATGCTGCATGCTCTTTCGTAACGAACAGCAGCTTTTTGAGTCTCAATATGAGCCTATAAAATGGAACATAATTCAGTTTTCAGATCACTAAAATATAAAATACAATGGATTAATAAAAGGCTGTCAATTAAAAATAAATAAAACAAAGCAATTTGCAAATGTTACTGACTTCCAACTGATTTATTATTATTTTTTATGTAAAATTATGACTAATGAATGACAAGGTTACATTTTCACAAAGTTGCAAGGGAGACAGATAAAGTACCCTTGCTTATTGTACAAGAGCCTCAGTTATTCAAGTTTCATAAACTTTGCAGAGTTTTGAGCTAATGAGGAAAGTTATATTATAGCAAGGAAGGGGGTCAGTTTAGTGTTTATCTCTCTATATATAAACGGCAAAATGTCTGCATGTGTGTGTGTGTGCGTGCGTGCATGTCCTTTATACAAATCCACAATTTTTCAGTGAGAGGGCTCGCACTTTCTATGGTCATTCAAAACCGTACAAGGGTGGTCGTGCACATCTTTACATTTCCCCAGTCACCCCGCAAAGCCATTAAAAAAATCAATAGAAGTGACTTTTTTGTGAATTTTCTATCCAAAACCCAATCAAAATGCCCGAAACTTTATACGCCAATTGAATGCCAGCTAGCTGTATGTGATTGGTCGGAGATTTGGACAGTACTCGCGTGTATGTGCGCACGCACGCAGCTGTATATGCATGCACTAGCACTATGACCCAGCATTGCCGGGTCATAGTACTAGTATCAGATAAAATAGTGTACTTGGTGTAAAGGGTGCTATTTTATGCAGCTTAAATTTTTTTGTATTTTGTGGTAGAGAAACTGGAGTCACAGGCTACGAAAAAAAAAATACAGATATCTAGGAATATCAAAATGTTGAATTTTAAATGTAAATTCAAGAAAATTGGAAAGTGTTTCATTTTTGGCTTGGTTTTTACTGCTTGATGCTCTTCCTAAAGCCAACCACTTCACAGAATGCATGAGGTGGGTTTTACATGGCACCATATACTTTAATATAATATTCATATACACTTTTCCATACATCACAATGCTTTAGCATTATGATATATGGAAAAAAAGGATTTTAGTCAGATTCACTATAATTGCTGTATAAAAAAATACACTGAAAATATACACAAATTCTAAACAAAAACAAAAAGTAATTCTAAAAGTGATGTTAGAATTTTACTGGTGCAGCTTGTAAAAGTCCACCTGCAATAAGGCGAACGTTATGAAAATCTCACATTTTTTTCTAGAAAATCAATTTGTTTTGATAATGATAGTATAATTAAATAAGTTTAAACTCATGGTTGTGTCAAAAGTATTTATCATATAAGCATGATTTTTTGATTTTTTGAAAAGTCTAATTTTTACTTCTAGATCATTTCAATGTGTTAGTAAAATAGAAACAACCTTGATGTGCATGTATGTGTGTGTGTGTATGTGTGTATATATATATGTGTGTGTGTGTGTGTGTACAATGGGCTTCTTTCCATTTCCATCTACCAAATCCACTTGCAAGACTTTGGTCAGCTTGCAGTGGGACTGAACCCCAAAACTTGTAGCTGGAAAGTTAACTTCTTAACTACACAGCCATGGCTGCATCTACGTCTGCAACCAAAATTGGTGCAAGCCTGGCTGAGTGCTTAAGAGATTAACTTTGCAATCATATAATTCTTGATACAATTCCACCAGTGGAATTGTATCAAGTGTCTCCTGCCTTAGTCTTAAGTTGTTCCAAGCCCCATGAGTGAAAGTGAGTAGACTGAACTTGTGTGGAAGCCCATCAAATGAACTGTAGCAGTTCATTGGTAGTAGACTGGGTACCTTTAACAGAGACCAGTCTATTGCTAGCATTTGGATCAGGTCTCCAGCCTGAGAACAACTTATGAATTGTGGATACTTACCCCACTTCTCACCAGCCTTGGAGGCCTTGCAAAATTGTCAGAGGCACTGCCATTCCTCCTCTGACTATGCTATTAAAATAAATATAAAGGAATCCAAAGCCTATAGCTCACTCCTTCCACTATTTTTTATAGTGTGTGTATGTGTGCATAAGTGCATGTCTGCATATGTGTGTATCTATGTACATGCAAGTATGTGTGTGTGCATGCATCAAAAATCATTAATGAAAAAATCATTAAACTGACCTCTTTTGCCCTCATCCTTGCATCATAATATGGTCGAGCTTTATCAATGCATGCACCCAGCTTTTTAGACATTGCATTAAGTTTCTGTGTCGACTCAGAGAGTTCTTGTCGGAATGCTGCCCGAGCATCCTGGAATTTAAGAAGAGAAAAATTTATTCTTTAAAGTTGGTTGATAAGTTAAAAGAAAAAGAAAATCCAAGAGACATTGAACAGTATTAAAAAGTAGAAGACACTTGCCCAAGGTGCCATGCAGTAGGACTGAACCCGGAACCATGTAGTTCGTAAGCAAGCTACTTACCACACAGCCACTCCTGCACCTATTTGTACAAATTTATAATATGTAGGAGTACATGTTTGATCTCATGTGGCAAAACAGAAAATAAATATTTTGAAGACTATGTAGAGACAATTCTCTCTCTCTCTCTCATATACATAACGATTAACATGAATGACATTCAATTACCTATCTACCACAACTTTTACTAAAGAAATTCTATTAAACACTGAACTGGGAAAATGTTCAGGGTGACAACTGACTTGGACTTATTGTATGTGAATCTTCCTCTAACCAAACTACATTTTGCTGATACCAACACAGACAACCAATGCTGGTGTGTTTATGTCCCCGTAACTTAGTGGTTCAGCAAAAGAGACCGACAGAATAAGTACTAGTCTTACAAAGAATAAAGTCCTGGGGTCGATTTGCTCGACTAAAAGGTGGTGCTCCAGCATGGCCACAGTCAAATAACTGAAACAAGTAAAAGAACCATTTGAGGCTGTTCAGTCTCACACAGTTTATTAGGACATAGCTCATCATTGGCCTGTATTCGAAATGTCCATAGTGTAGGTTTTGTAAAGGTGCGTGGTTTAGTGGTTAGTGTATTCGGCTCACAATCATAAGGTCATGAGTTCAATTCCCAACGGCACAATGTGTCCTTGAGCAAGACACTTTATTTCACATTGCTCCAGTCCATGCAGCTGGCAAAAATCAGTTGCATGTGTAGTTCAGTGGGCAACCTTGTTGTGTTCGGTGTGTCCCGCTGAATCTTCTGTTAAGGGTACATGTGTCTGTGGAGTATTCAGCCACTTGCAAGTTAATTTTATGAGCAGGCTGTTCTGCTGATTGAATCAACTGGAACACCCGATGTCATAACTAACAGTGTCCAGCCAGTACAATTCAAAAATAGTTTTAAAAGTAAAGTGAAAAAATCATGTTGGTTCTCACAAAGAATATTCTTCTGAGTTCCCTCAAAGCTTGATCTTTTCTATGAGTCTGCCTACCACCGTAATTGTGTACGCATTAAACAGCTAAATCAATCAAAGGAGTGAATATTTCACTCTCACTTCAAACATTCCATCACTTTCTTAAATTTTGACAACAACTGGTCACCACAAGAAGCAACAGAATTGTTTGAATCAATCCCTTGTACATGAAAAAATGCCAAAACAAAAGGATAACAACCTAAGGTGATAACGGCAAGCTTTGATTTTAGCAATGTTTACTCATGAGAAAAAGTATATAATACAGGATACACATAAGTATATACAATAATTAATATAAGTATATACTTAAGTAAATAGAACACAATTATACATAAGAGATGGTATGTAATATTTCATTGGCTCAAATTACACATCTTAACATCTTTTACAAAAGTTCTTGCTTTTATTGATATATATATATATGTATAAATAAACTTGGATATATATATATATATATACATACACACTTGGTGATACATAGACAGACAAACAGATAGACAGATATGACTCTTAATCCAAAGACTAGGAAGACAAGTCATGCAATAGAGAACTCAATAATATATTTTCCAACGTATAGAAAATAAACATTTTATCTTTCATAGACCCATCCGTAGATATCAACATTTCAAGTCTAATGACTTTCGTCAGGCACCAATATGGGAAGTAGTGAGATAAAATCATTCTCACACACACGCAATCAGAAGATAAACACAAAAAGAAATATGAAAAAAAAAATCAATAACCACTGAAAATGAAAACACTAAAAATCAATTTAAACCAGAAATTTCAACCAAAATGCTATGCTCAATAATCAACTCAACCAATATTAAAACCCACTGCTACCTCTAGATCAGTGCTTCTCAAACTATCTGATATGGTGTACTGGCAGTTTTTTTCCCGTGTGCCAGGGGCCAGTAATATTTCTTAATAATATTAATTTATACCATAAACAATATATATAATTACGGAGATGTACTTGCATAGCAAGTGACTTGATCTGAGATCGTGTGCCGGAACGAAAACAATTGCAGCGTGGAAGGTGTTTATAAGCCATTTAAGAAACACACAAAAACCGTTAGATTCACTTCAACATTTAAATTTAATTTGTCAAAATATTTTCGTCGCTTTGACAAATATTTTGACAAATTAAATTTAAATGTTGAAGTGAATCTAATGGTTTTGTGTGTTTCTTAAATGGCTTATAAACACCTTCCACGCTGCAATTGTTAATATATATAATGAATATAATAAAAGTTGACGATTTTTTTTATCTTATATTTATTTTGTAAACAAATAATACAATATTACATAAGCATTTTATAATGTTTCTTTCTTTTCTGGAAACTTGCTGCACACCAACAGCTGATGGCCCATGGACCACCACTGTGGGTAGCACAGCTCTAGACTGCTTTTTGTTTGTTTTTTAGAATTGTAGGTTTTCCATTTTCACTTGTTATTTTTGTTTTCTTTTTCCTGTATTTATTTTCAGTTAGGATCATGGTGTGTGTGTGTGTGTGTGTGTGTGTGATATCATAACGCCCTCATTATTTTTACATATACTTTTTCCATGCTGGCATGGGTTGGTATTCTACAGCTGGATGTCATTCAACCCTTACCTGTTTTTCAAATCAGGAATTTATATTCCAGTGGTCATCCTACATCAAAAGCACGAAACTACAGAACATATTTATGAGAGATTTAATCATAGCATCACCAATCACCTTAACATGTGCCATGTGAAGACACATGGACATTAAACACACACATTACACACTGTTTCATTTTTCTTTTAATGTCTCCTTTCCCATGCCTGCATGGAGGGGTGGGCTGGGGTAGATATGACTTCACCAAGGCAGAATTTTCTCTGGCCAGACACCCTTCCTGATATCAACCTGCACCTGTTTTGAAACGAGGTAACAGTTTTCCTGTTAATCAAACAGTAAACAATCCAGGCATGCTTTCACGGAGGACTGCAAACAAAGACACTTTGGCTGAACAACGATGCTTTTGTTCACTATCAGTGTGCACAAGTCAAAACCTGTTAAGATGATCAGGTATGCTTCCATGCTGGACTGCTAACAAACAGGGTTTCTATGAGCAAAGAGGATTGTTTAACAAACAGTATACACACGCCCCCCCCCCACACACACATGCCCCCTCCCCCCACATATATATCATCATCCATCACTACTGTTTTAGTGTTCACCTCTTCCGTGCTTGCATGTGTCCGATGGAATTCACTGAGGCAGATTTTCTATGACAAAGATGTTTCCATTGGCAACCCTCACCTGTTTCCAATCAAGGCAATCTTTCCCCATAGCAGAACATTTTCATGTAAGATTGGAAACAAGACACCACTAGTATGATGGTGACACTCATTTTCAAATATCACAGGATATCAAGACAAGGAGACACACACACACAATGAAAATTTGAAGGAAATGTTCTTTCATTTAATAGATCACCATTTTCCTCCAGGATATAAGTATAAAAAAATATATATTGAATAAGAACTGTGTTATGGTTAGCTATTCAGCTCGCAAAAATTTTAGGTGCTATACAAAGATTGAATAGGAGAGAGATGCAAATAGTTACCCAACAAAGATCATGCAACTTTAGAATTCACGAGAACTGTCCACTCGATGGCAACTGCCTGGCACAGTTAATAATATACAGTGCAAAGGCTGAATCAAACAGCAGTGATCAGTGATTAATGAAAGAACATAAGGATATGTGTTTGCTTCAAATTTACATTTTCATATTTCAAAACATATTCAGACAATGGATATTGAAAAGAAAACCAGGCTTGGTTTACAGCTGATGATCGGAAACAAGCAACTTTAAGTACTGAAAATCAGAGCTTTTCAGTTATAATATACAAAGAAGGTGAAAAAATGCACTGGGAGTATTTCACATGGTTTATTTTTAAAGGCTAAACTGATTTCACAGATTTTTCTGATTTTCAAAAGTTAAGATAGAAAGAGGTGGGACTATACCACACTGTCTTGCTTCTGACAGGAATTTGAAAATTCACTTGTTTTTATGGAGAGAACATAGCTCAAATTAGTGTCTGTTTAGGACACAATTTGATTGGCAGAGGATGGTCGTGTATTTGGCTTTGAAATTTTTGTAAGACCCAACCCCACTACAATGTTAAGGCTGAATGAATGTATCTAGTGATAGTCACAAAAAAATCAAAGCTCTCTAAATTTAATATGTCAAGTGGACAAATTAAATTTAGAGAGCTTTGATTTTTTTTGTGACTATCACTAAACACATTCACTCAGCCTTAACTTTCAGAGCAAAAAATATTGTCACATTGTAGTGGAGGTGGGGGTCTTACAAAAATTATTATTATTAAGGCTACAGGCTGGCAGAACTGTTAGCATGCTGGACAAAATGTTTAGCAGGATTTTTTCCAGTTTCACATTTGAGGTTGACTTTGCTTTTCATCCTTTCAGGGTTGATGAAATAAGCACCTGCTGAAGTACTGGGATTGATGTAATCAACTAGCCCCCACTCCCATCAAATTTCAGACTGTGTACCTTAGAAAAGATTGTAATCTATTAGTCCTTTCCCCAAAAATTTCAGGCCTTGAGCCTTTAGTAGAAAGGATTATTATTATTAATAATATTATTATAGACAGCGCACAGTACACAAGACCATGAGATAGTTGATTGAAGATATTGTGTCTACTGAGGTTCGTACTGTTTGTCAAGTCACAACAAGGACCTCAGACAGTGAGTACTTTATGCAATATGCATGCAGTTCCAAGTAATGCCAACTTTTGCAATAGACCTAGATTGTTTGTAGGGCATTTCTAAAGTTTCAAATGTTTTTCAGGCAAGCTGGCAGAATCGTTAGCATGCTGGGCAAAATGCTTAGTGGCATTTCATCTGTCTTTATGTTCCAAGTTCAAGTTCTGCCAAGGTCGTCTTTGCCTTTCATTCTTTTGGGGTCAATAAATTAAGTACCAGTTGAGTACTGGGGTTGACGCAATCAACTAGCCCCCTCCCCCAAAACGTCAGGCCTTGTGCCTATTATTATTATTATTATTATTATTAAGGTGGTGAGCTGGCAGAATCATTTGCACGCCAGACAAAATGCTTGGTGGCATTTCATTTGTCAAATGCTGCCAAGGTCAACTTTGCCTTTTATCCTTTCGGTGGGTTGTTGTATTAAGTAAGGCTATGCTTTACTGATACGGTCATAACAAGAAACATTATACTGTTCAGAGTGTCACAACATACTCTACAGCAGTGGTTCTCAACCTGAGTCCATATGGCTCCCGAGGGTTCATGTGACAAAATAGTAAATTGGGGAAACAAAATAGTATTTTAAGAGACCCCTGAAAAAATTTTGCTTCAGATGTATGTATTGCAAGACACAGCTTGGTTTCTTTCTTTAACATTTTACATAGGCACAGGAGTGGCTGTGTGGTAAGTAGCTTGCTAACCAACCACATGGTTCTGGGTTCAGTCCCACTGCATGGCATCTTGGGCAAGTGTCTTCTACTATAGCCTCGGGCTGACCAAAGCCTTGTGAGTGGATTTGGTAGACGGAAACGAAAAGAAGCCCATCGTATATATGTGTGTGTGTATATATATATATATATTATATATATATATGTGTGTATGTGTGTGTGTGTGTGTGTGTGTATGTTTGTGCGCCTGTGTTTGTCCCCCCCCAACATTGCTTGACAACCGATGCTGGTGTGTTTATGTCCCTGTAACTTAGTGGTTCAGCAAAAGAGACCAACAGAATAAGTACTAGGCTTACAAAGAATAAGTCCTGGGGTCGATTTGCTCGACTGAAGGCGGCGCTCCAGCATGGCCACAAGTAAAAGAGTAAAGTTCAACCTACACAAGTTAATGTGTGGAAAAGAAAATAGAATTTTGAAAGAAGCATCTATAAAACTAGTTTTTAAACATCAAATGGCTAGTGGGGGTCCACCAGAATGAAATAGTAACGAAAGGAGTCCAGAGATAAGAATGGTTGAGAGCCCCCTACTCTACAGGATACATCACCGCATGTTCAGTGTGCAGTAAGATGATCAAAACTTTTCTCAAACCACACTCTACTGTCTCAAAATAAGAGGTACATATTTTATAATATATCTGAGATGCAGTATATTGAAAGTAAAAAGACAAAAAAACTGGATAATCACAGGTAGAATATCTTTGCACCTAAGTTTACTGGCTCAGGACTGACCTAGGGCTAAACAGCATCAGCCACAACCTACTTGACCACGAAATAAGTCTATATCCTGGAGCGTGAATCTTTAGTATTTTATTGAGGTTATTAATAACTAGTTAAAGGCATGAAAGTTAAGTAATATAAAATATGGGATTCCTAGAATTTAAGTCTCACTGTAACCATTGTCTGAGGTTGTTTTTTTTTTGTTTTTTGTGTGTGTCTGTTCTTTGTATAGATAAGTTAGTCAAAAAAACCCCACCACTTCAGTGCTTATTACTTTATGGTAAATGGATCAGCCTTTGAAAGCAATAACCATGTGACTCTCCTACAATAAACAATGAAGTTTTAGTTTACAGCAGAAGCATGTATCTCCGGTTAGCACTGAGAAATAATTGTAAAAAAGATAATTAAAAAAAAGAAAAAGAAAAGAAAAAAACTTAAACAGAAAAAAGAAAAATGGGTTTTAAAATGGCTAACATCCAAACAGGTTGAATTCGATAATTAACTTAGTATTAACATATTTGAAACACCACCAAAATGCTTAACTAAAAATAACAAAATAAACCGAAGAAATAAAAATGGTAGAAAATCTATATATATAAAAGAGAGGTTGTGTGTCTGTCTCCTACAATTTAGATTCCTAACTACTCCCACATTTTGCGGTGCAGTTTAACCAAAACCGGGTATCTTATAGTTGTGATTCATATCGAGCCCTTCTGGGTATTAGCGCGCGTCTACGATCAGTCTACGATTTAAAAAAAATTTACCATCGTTGTTTTCCCTTTTAATGCATTTTTTCGCTATTATATAAGGGAAGTAACTCTCTAAAAATGTCTACGATGAGTCAACGATTTTTAAAAAATTTACCATCATTTTTTTTCCATTTTTAATGCTATTTTTTGGCTATAACTCTCTAAAAATGCTTATATAGTTATTTCCCTTACAAACCCGAGCAATGCCGGGCGATACTGCTAGTTACTAATATTACTTTAATATTCGGTGACGAGCTGGCAGGATCATTAAGCCTGACGGACAAAGTGCTTAACGGCATTTCATCTACATTATTTACATTCAACAGATATTTGTCCTCATCTTGTTTGTTGTTAACACAACGTTTCGGCTGATACGCCCTCCAAGCCTTCTTCAGGTGTCTTGGTGAAATTTCGAACCTGGGTTCTCATTTCTAAGGTAGGAATGGCTGGAGGGTATATCAGCCGAAACGTTGTGTTAACAACAAACAAGATGAGGACAAATATCCGTCGAATGTAAATAATGTACATAATTCCTCATCTCTTAAATATAGAACGGCATTCTATCTGTCTTTACATTCTGATATTGAAATTCCACCAAGGTCGACTTTGCCTTTCATCCTTTCAGGGTTACTCATTTACTTGTTTCAGTCATTTGACTGTGGCCATGCTGGAGCATCGCCTTTAGTCAAAGAAATCGACCACAGGACTTATTCTATCGATCTCTTTTGTCGAACTGGTAAGTGACAGGGATGTAAACACCAGCATCAATCATCAAGCAATGTTGGGCGACAAACAGACACACACACACACACACACATATATATATATATATATATATATATACACGCAAACACATATATATACAACGGGCTTCTTTCAGTTTCCGTCTACCAAATCCACTCACAAGGTTTTAGTCGGCCTGAAGCTATAGTAGAAGACACTTGCCCAAGGTGCCATGCAGTGGGACTGAACCCGGAACCATGTGGTTGGTAAGCAAGCTACTTACCACACAGCGACTCCTGTGCCTATAACTTACCACACAGCCACTCCCATGCCTATAGTTAATAAGATAAGTATTAGTAGAACACTGGGGCTCATGCAATTGGCTTGCTCCACCTCTCCCAAAATTTGAAACCAATATTACTTAAATCATTTGCAAGTATGTTAGACAAATCTGAAAATGTTTCATTCTTATTATGATCACATCAACCAAGAACAATCCTACACTGGAGTATGATGAGGTAATAAATTAATCTCTTCCTCAATGCATAATTATTTCTAATTAGAATGTTGATATCACATTCCAGAATTAATTGTATATGCATGAATTCAATTCTTGCTTTTCATGTGGATGAGGTTTGCGAGTTATGAATTTGAAATCTATATAGTTAACAGTGTACACAAACAATAGAAGACAAACTAACCCTTTTCTGTTTGATATAAAATACCAGTCATATATTAGGGATTGATTCAAACAATTGTATCTTTTTTTATATATAAATCTATGGTCCCATGGCACAAAGGATATTATTCTTATGATTATTTCAAGGGTAGGGAATGGTGTGAATTGATGTCGATTTATTTAATGAATGTTTACTGACTGAGTTTCTACAATAATTTTGGAAACATTAGGCATAGGAGTGGCTGTGTGGTAAGTAGCTTGCTAACGAACTACATGGTTCCGGGTTCAGTCCCACTGCGTGGCACCATGGGCAAGTGCCTTCTACTATAGCCTCGGGCTGACCAAAGTCTTGTGAGTGGATTTAGTAGACGGAAACTGAAAGATGACCGTCATGTATATATATATATATATGTGTGTGTGTGTCTGTGTTTGTCCCCCCAACATCGCTTGACAACTGATGCTGGTTTGTTTACGTCCCTGTAACTTAGTGGTTTGGCAAAAAAGACCAATACAATAAGTACTAGGCTTACAAAGAATAAGTCCTGGGGGTTAATTTGGTGGAGTAAAAGCAGTGCTCCGCCATGGCCACAGTCAAATGACTGAAACAAGTAAAAGATTAAAAGAGTAGTATATATCAGCAAGCTGACAGAATCATTAGCATGCCAAGCAAAATGTTTAGCAGCATTTTGTCCGTCTTTACATCCTGAATTCAAATTCTGCCAAGTCAGACTTTTGTAGTTGATAAACGTGTGTAACGGTGAAGATGATACTGAAAAGAAATTTTCCCAACATCCTGTTCTGATTAATAATAACTCTGCAAACAAGATTTCTAGAATTTTCAACTCTAATGTGTACCTCACATAAATATAACAACTACACACGGATTTGGAATATTGGAATAAGTATATGTGCTTCAAGAGGACACAGCTTGGATTTTAACCCTACATAAATATAATATGTTACTAGCAGTATCGTCCGGCGTTGCTTGGTTTTGTAAGGGAAATAACTATATAAGCATTTTTAGAGAGTTATAGCCAAAAAAATGCATTAAAAATGGGAAAAAAATGATGGTAAATTTTTTTTTAAATCGT